>NW_028270141.1:41514098-41853473 GCF_037043375.1 Chiloscyllium plagiosum
TGGTGGTAATTTTTGTTCTTGTTGATACACTGTGCCCTGTCCCACTAACACAGCTATTTCTGCATCCAATCCTGTGGCACCAGACAGAACATCTGTCAACATCTTCATTTTGTAGACCCCTGGATGACCCTTGTGGAGTTCAGCCAGAATTCAGGAGTTTGCTCAGGACAATCACTCTGACTCATCTTAACCATATCCAATCCTCAACTATGAGCTGGTCTGTCCAGGTCCAAAAATATTTTAATTCTAGTTTGCCAGCCCTTTGGATTCCCTCCATTTAATATCAGGCCTTTCAGTTTGGATAGGACTGGATCGTTTTGGGTCCAAAATCTGATGACGTTAGCTATGACTGGCGGGGGGGGAGAGGAGGGAGGAGAGTGTGTCCAGAAAATGTATCATCATTACAGACTCTTACATGGTGGCTATCACCGGTGCTATATCTATTAACGGGAGACAGCTCAATGCATCTGCATCCACTACTCTGCCTCCCAGACAGTGTTCCAACTTGTAATTATTGGCACTTAGTATTAGAGCCCAACACTGAATGCAGCCCAAATCTATGGGCAGCACTGCCTGGTCGTCTTTAGGCACACCGAGTAGGGGTTTGTGATTAACATGAATTTTTGTTCATAATGGTATTGATAGAACTTCCTGACTCCAAATATGACCAGCAATCCTCCTTTTTCTCTCTGGGCATATTTACGCACTGCATTAGCCAAAGTCTTAGATGCATAAGCTATTGGGCATTCCTCTCCATTAGGCCACCTATGAGCTAATACCACCTTGATGCCACATGGGGATGCATTACATGTCGATACCAGATCCTTCCTGGAATCACAGTGTGCCAACACCTTAGAGGATGGTAGCCATTTCCTGTCCTTTATTGAAAACTAAGGTTTGTCTATGCGACCATTTTCAAGGCTGACCCTTTATTTAAGGAGTTGATGCCAGGTTATATATGAACTTTCCGTCATATTTACCAGACCAAAATATGTCCTAAGCTCCTGGACAGACATTTGATCACCCTCACATTATTGTCCAATGGGTGTAACCTGCTCTTATCAACTCTGTAACCCAAGTAGGTCACTTGTGGGCCCTGGAACACACATCTTTCCCTTTTTAGGCATATACCTCTCTTAGAAGTATGGTTTGGGACAACATTCGAGTTCTCTAAGTGTTACTTTATTAGTTTTCCCTGTTATCAGAGCATCACTAGGTAAATGGTGATCTGAGGTAGACCTTTCAAAATGTCCCCCATCATCCGCTGAAAAATTGAACAGGCTGATGATACCCCACATAGACAAGGAGGAGGCTGGAAGAACACAGCAAGTCAGGCAGCGTCAGGAGGTGGAGAAGTCAACGTTTCGGGTGTAACCTCGCTTCAGGACTGAAAGAAGGGTTACATGTGAAACGCTAACTTCTCCACCTCCTGAAGCTGTCTGGCTTGTTGTGTTCTTTCAGCCTCCTGCTTATCTCCCTTGGATTCCAGCATCTGCAGTTTTTTTGTCTCTAAGACGATACCCCAAATGGCAGTCTCATATATCGGTACAAGCCCTTACAGTTTTTAATTATATCATACTTTTGGGAATCTTGGTCTAAGTGGAAATGCACATAATCAGTTTATGACCAGCTTCATGAAGGACAGCGCCCTCCCCCGTCCCCCGTCAGCTTTGTGTATAAATCCTCCATCTGAGGGATTGGATATTTATCCAGCTGTAAAAAAAATGGTTTACTGTTTGTTTAAAATCCCCACCTATTGGGCTTCAAAATTGGTACTCCTGGTGCTGCCCATTACCCAAATTAGACTGGTTTGATGAACCTTCATTTTCCAGCCTTCTGATTTCTCCTTCTACTTTTACCCGTAAGGCAAATGGCACTGAGTGGGCCTTGTGGAATCATGCAATTGTGACCTGGTCAACATGCAAAGTTGCCTTGGCTCCTCTGATCATCCCTCACCCTTCCTGTATACTTCCAGGTATTTAATTAGGACTTCATTCAGACTTCATTCAATTTTCTAATTGAAAAACTTTGAACCAATCTAGGTGAATCTGTTGCAAACAATTTCACCCCATCATACTTAGGCCTGAGCCTTTTATTACAATCACTGCTAACTAACCCAGTTGCTTCGCTGAAGTTTTACCCATAATCTGTAATGTTTCCCTGGTATAAGAGTTCAGCCTAGCTGTGGTCTTGTGCAAAGTTAAGGGTTGGTATTCAGAGCGAACTTTGTTTAAAAAACTGGTTCTGTGATCACTGATATGGCCCCACCAGTATCGACCTCCATTAGAACCGGATGCCTGTTTAACTAGACATTTATCTTGATTGCTTCTGATTTGGATGTTGCTAAGCAATTTAAACTGTTCCATACTAGATAGATGCAGGGGGATTTTGCAGGGTATGAACTCTCCAGGATACACTCCTGAATACAGAACATCCTCGGTTATCCAAACATCAATTATCTGAATTTTGGATTATTCGAACAAAATCTCAAGATCCTGTAAACACGTTACATCAAAGAGGTGTTACCGACACTGATGCAACGATCGCGTCTTTTGTTTACAATGATTAAAAGTGAATTCGGATTACAGAAACGCTGCCGAGAACAGTCCTGGACTCTCGCTCTCTCTCTCTCTAAACGAAGACAGACAGAATGACACTGTGGGCAAATTCATAGCGCTGCATAGTGTGTTTCTCAATTGTGATTTCTAACCCTAGCGCAGTGGGGGTGGGGGGAGCTGTGTTAAAACTGTTTTCAGAGCGCACACACACACACACACACAGCAGCTTTGCAGCAATCCCCTAACTTTGCAACTGACAGATGTGAAAATTGTCAATTTTCTCTGAGGAAATAGGAAAATGGGTTTGACACAAATCTTCATCTGATTCACACCACCCCAATACCTGCCTCTGAACAGCAAACAAATGGAAAATAAAAGATCAGAGACTGGAAATCCCTTACTTGGTTTGTACTTTTCACATTCTCGACAGCAGGTTTGAAGTCTCCAAATCTGAAAGGAGGTGAGTTTTCAAACATGCTTTGTTTTAAAGATAACATGGTGGCTGTGTCTAACCAGGAGGTCACAGTCCATTAATTCATTTTGTTCCAGAGTGCCATTGGGGAGAAGAGATAAGAGGTATTTGGCCAATTTAGTCCATCCGCTGGCTGGAAACGTGGAGAGTTGAAAGCATACTACATAGGGGGGGAGGGGGTGGTGTTTACTGACCCACTGCGCTGCTGCCTGGTCTCCTGAATGGGGAGCAGACTCAAAAAGTGCTCACTCTGTCAATCCCGTTGAAGTGAAGCAGATGATGAAGGAGCGATGCTCTGAAAGCTAGTGCTTCCAAATAAACCTGTTGGACCATAACCTGGTGTTGTGTAATTTTTAACTTTATACACCCCAGTCCAACACCGGCTCCTCCAAATCCTGAGACAGAGGGAGCAAGGCAGGCAGAGAGGGGGAAAAAGGAAACTTCAGAAAACTGTGTCAGAGGAGAGGCATTGGACTAGTTATCTAAACAATCAATTATCCGAACAAAATACTGCCCGCCCATCTCATTCATATCATCGAGGTTGTTCTGTACTGGTCTGTCTTACAATCTTACTAAATTTAGGTCTAGCAGGACAGTTTGCTATCTTGAGTCCATATACCAGCAACAGCTATATGACTTGCCAGCCAGAATCCTAAGAAAATGTTAACCCTTTCAGCAAAGCTTGACTTTGTTTTAGGGGTTTGCTGTGGGCAGACCCAGAGTCACTCTGATCAGAATATTTCCTGAGTGAGGCTATGCAATTTTCTGCACTCAAATGGTGTTCCCAAGCTCAGTCAGATTGGTGAGGGTGTCCACTTCCATCAAGATTAGAGTGGTGCTGGAAAGGCACAGCACCACTCTAATCTTGGTGGAAGTGGACACCCTCACCCTCATTCCTGATGAAGGGCTCCTGCCGGAAATGTTGATTTTCCTGCTCCTCGGATTCTGCCTGACCTGCTGTGCTTTTCCAGCACCACTCTAATCTTGACTCTGATCTTCAGTGCCTGCAGTCCTCAGTTTCCCCTGTCCACTTCTATCATAATACCTTGCAACTCGTGCTCCACTTACTGCATTTTCCAATGACAAAACTAGTTGTAATCCTGTTTGAAGTCAAGTTGAGCTTCAGCTAGCAGGTATTACATCATTCATAGTTACATCATTCATCTCACATACCAGATGGTCTCTAAGCAACTCATTCAGGGTTAAACTGAATTCACAGGCTTCTGCCAGTCGTTTTAACCTAGTCAAAAACTCTGATATGGATATCCCACATTCTTGAATTGCCAAGTAAAAGTGATAGCATCTCAGAATTAAAGGAGGTTTGGGATCATAATGTTCCTTAACTATGTCAGACAAGTCTTGAAAGATTTTAGTATCTGGTACCTCATGGAAAGTTAGACTCCTAATAGCAGAAAAAGCTGCAGCTCCACAAATCAATCTGGGGAATTACTTGTTTCTCGTCTGCCACAATGTCGGTTGCCTGAAAAAAAAGTACTCTTTCCACATACTGGGCCCAGCAAGAATGAATGAATCAAGCTATCCAAACAAAAGGCATGATCTACAAAATGCTTACCCCAATCTTAAGAGGACTGTTGCAAGTGAATTTCTTAAGGAGCAGGCTTTCCTCTTGTTGGCACTGAAATAACTTGACAGAGATTGGTATCCTGTCACCAAATCACTCTTTTATATACACATGAACAGTACTTAGCTATAGTATTGCCCCATACAATGTCAAGCACTGGATTCTTGGGTTCGGCATTGGAGTTCTTGATGTCATTTCATTCCCATTCCTGTAACCTCTTGCAACCCCTACAACCTTTCCTTTCTCTGTAACCTCCCTGAACCTCTCCCACCCTCCCTCACTCTGTAACCTGCTCCAGTCCCACAATCCTCCCTGTCTCTATAACCACCTCCACTGCATACAACCTGCTGAGAGAGCACTGCATTCCTCTAATTCCTCTTGTGAATCGCTGATTTGCTTGAGACTACTATCAGGTGCTGTATCTTCATTTGCCTGGGCCCTAAGCTCTTGAATTGCCTTTATAAACCTCTGGTGCCTTTTCACCCCTTCTTTTAGGACACACCTTCCCAAAAAACACACCTCTTTGACCAAACTTGACCTATTATTGTTTTATGTAGCTGAGTATCAGATGTGTGACTGCTTCCAGTTCTTTGCAGTGACTCCAGACATGAGGGATGCTATATAAGTTCGAATTGTTATATTACCATATGTTATTCCATGTTGTGATACTGGTTGTAACTGGCTGGTCTTGGTGTTTTATTTCCCACCAGGTGGTGAGTTCAGCCGTCGAGCGGAGGTGACTTTTACACCTGGTAATGAGAAGCTTACCATCAATCAACATTTCAGTGGTATTGATGAGCATAACCATCTCACCATCACCACCTCCCTGGAAGGACGAGTCCCTGAAATTCCACAGGAGTCAACTGTGCATATAGAACCATACAATGAATTGTACCACTACTCAAGCTCTGGTAAGCAAACAGGAAAGTTCTTTCTCATTTATAGTCAAACAATATTGATAAACATTGAACAAATCACTGACAAGTTCAGGTCCATTGGAAATGAGCTAAAAGATGGACGGGCGAAGAAAACTCAACATGTTGGGTAGAAACTTTTTATCACATCTTCTATTTAGCTCTACACAAGAGTTACCTTTGGAGAAGAACTTATCTTTTTCCCTCCACTAGTTCTGTGTCAGCTGTCAGCTGCTGGAGAAATGGTGTGGAATTTTTTTTCTCTTTTATGTTCTGGTGGTTTGATGAATGCAGGAACACTGCCAGGTACCACAGAGGATCCCAAGCTCAATCTGTCAGTTTTATTCTGTTAGCCTACCTCCTAGGACTCACTGGCATGGCCCTAACCAAATGATTGACAGATATTGATAGTTTGCTTCCATTAACATAGACATAGAACATAGAACAATACAGCGCAGTACAGGCCCTTTGGTCCTCGATGTTGCGCCGATCCAAGCCCACCTAACCTATACTAACCCACTATCCTCCATATACCTATCCAATGCCCGCTTAAATGCCCATAAAGAGGGAGAGTCCACCACTGCTACTGGCAGGGCATTCCATGAACTTACAACTCGCTGAGTGAAGAACCTACCCCTAACTTCAGTCCTATATCTACCCCCCCTTAATTTAAAGCTATGCCCCCTTGTAATACCCGACTCCATACGCGGGAAAAGGTTCACACTGTCAACCCTATCTAACCCCCTAATCATCTTGTACACCTCAATCAAGTCACCCCTAAACCTTCTTTTCTCTAATGAAAACAGCCCCAAGTGTCTCAGTCTTTCCTCATACGATCTTCCTTCCATACCAGGCAACATCCTGGTAAACCTCCTCTGCACCCGTTCCAGTGCCTCCACATCCTTCCTATAGTATGGCGACCAAAACTGCACACAATATTCCAGATGCGGCCGCACCAGAGTCTTATACAACTGCATCATGACCTCAGGACTCCGGAACTCAATTCCTCTACCAATAAAAGCCAGTACGCCATATGCCTTCCTCACCGCACTATTTACCTGGGTGGCAACTTTCAGAGATCTGTGTACATGGACACCAAGATTCCTCTGCTCATCCACACTACCAAGTATCCGACCATTAGCCCAGTACCCCATCTTTTTGTTATTCTTCCCAAAGTGAATCACCTCACACTTAGCTACATTGAATTCCATTTGCCACCTTTCTGCCCAGCTCTGCAGCTTCTCTATATCCTGCTGTAACCTGCCACATCCTTCCTCACTGTCAACAACTCCTCCGACTTTCGTATCATCCGCAAACTTGCTCACCCAACCTTCTAACCCCTCTTCCAGGTCATTTATAAAAATGACAAACAGCAATGGTCCCAAAACAGATCCTTGCGGAACACCGCTAGTGACGGCACTCCATGAAGAAACTTTGCCATCAACTACTACCCTCTGTCTTCTTCCATCCAGCCAATTCCTAATCCAAACCTCCAACTCACCCTCGATGCCATATCTCCGTATTTTCTGCAGTAGCCTACCATGGGGAACCTTATCAAACGCCTTACTAAAATCCATATATACCACATCTACCGCTTTCCCCTCATCAACCTCCTTCGTCACCTTTTCAAAGAATTCAATAAGGTTTGTGAGGCACGACCTGCCCTTCACAAAACCATGCTGACTATCCTTGATCACATTATTCCTATCCAGATGTGCATAAATCCTATCCCTTACAATTCTCTCTAAGACTTTGCCCACAACAGAAGTGAGACTCACCGGCCTATAGTTACTAGGGTTATCCCTACTCCCCTTTTTGAACAAGGGAACCACATTTGCTATCCTCCAGTCTTCTGGCACTACTCCTGTAGACAAAGAGGACATAAAAATCAAGGCCAATGGCTCTGCAATCTCCTCCCTTGCTTCCCAGAGAATCCTAGGATAAATGCCATCAGGCCCAGGGGACTTATCTATTTTCACCTTTTCCAGGATTTCCAACACCTCTTCTCTACATACCTCAAAGCCATCCATTCTACTTATTTGTGACTCAGTATTCACATCGATGACAATGCCCTGTTCCTGAGTAAATACTGAAGAAAAGTATTCATTCAGTGTCTCCCCAATCTCTTCCGCCTCCACACGCAACTTCCCACTACTATCCTTGACTGGACCTATTCCTACCCTAGTCATTCTTTTATTCCTAACATACCTATAGAAAGCCTTAGGGTTTTCCCTAATCCTACCGACTAAGGACCTTTCATGTCCCCTCCTTGATGCTCTTAGCTCTCTCTTCAGGTCCTTCCTGGCTACCCTATACCTCTCAATTGCCACAATTGAACCTTCACGTCTCATCTTGAGATAGGCCGCCCTCTTCCATTTAACAAGGGATTCCAATTCCTTATTAAACCACGGCTCCCTCGCATGACCCTTTCCTCCCTGCCTGACAGGTACATAATTATCAAGGACACTCAATAGTTGCTCCTTGAACAAGCTCCACATATCATTTACACTCTTGCCTTGGAGTCTACTTTTCCAAGCCACACATCCTAAGTCATGCCTCACCGCATCATAATTTCCCTGACCCCAGCTATAACTCTTGCCCTGTAGTATACACTTATCCCTCTCCATCACGAGAGTAAAAATCACCGAATTATGGTCACTATCCCCAAAGTGCTCACCTACCTCTAATTCTAACACCTGGCCTGGTTCGTTACCCAGAACCAAATCCAGTATGGCCTCACCTCTTGTTGGCCTGTCTACATATTGTGTCAGGAAACTCTCCTGCACACATTGAACAAACACTGACCCATCTAACGAACTTGAGCTATAGCTTTCCCAATCAATATCAGGAAAGTTAAAGTCCCCCATAACAACCACCCTATTACTGTCACTCATCTCCTGAATCACCTTCCCTATCCTTTCTTCAATGATTCTAGGACTATTAGGAGGCCTGTAAAAGACTCCTAACAGGGTGACCTCACCTTTCCTATTCCTAACCTCAGCCCAAACTACCTCAGATGGCAAGTCCTCATCCATCGTCCTTTCCACCACTGTAATACTATCTTTGACAAGCAATGCCACACCTCCCCCTCTTTTACCCCCACCTCTGACCCTACTAAAACATTTAAATCCTGGAACCTGCAACAGCCAATCCTGTCCCTGTTCTAGCCATGTCTCCGTAATAGCCACAACATCGAAGTCCCAGGTACCAACCCACGCTGCAAGTTCACCTACCTTATTTCGTATACTTCTTGCATTGAAGTATACACACTTCAAGCCACTTTCCTGTTTACAGGCACCCTCCTTGGAAATTGAGGCCATGTTCCTAACCTCCCTACACTCCAGGCCCTGCACCCTGAAGCTACAATCTGGGTTCCCATGCCCCAGGCCTGATAACGACTTTGTTTAATATGCCAGTGCATGTCATGTAAGAATTTAATATTAGTTTCCAAGACACTGCTGCAAGCAAAGTCCACTTGATAAATTATAGTGGCAGTTCACTGAAAGAAATGCTTTGTGTGATTTTCTTTAAAAAATAATTTCCTTGGATATTTCCGTTGTAGACAGGATTTTAAAAATCTGTGTGTTGAGGATTATACAAACAAGCAATTACAATCCTGTTTGATTTCCAGTGGGTGTGGGAAAGTGGCGTGTTGCAGACATGGGCATTATAATAGTAACATACATTGCATTGGTGCGAACTTGAAAAGGAGAAACTTCCAGGGCTTTGGGGAAAATGCAGGAAGTGGGATTAATTCAATGGCTCTTTCAGAAAATCAGCAGTCAACAGACTAGCTTCCTTCTGCCATATCAGGATTACAAACATTGATTGTTGCTTTTTAAACAGTGGTTGTAGTTCAGAAAATGCATGTCCTTTAACACTTCTGAGCATTTAACAAATTTTCTTTTGTTCTGAAGTGTCGTATCGGAATCAGGAGGTTAACTGTGTTTTTCTCTTCACAGATGTTGCCAGACCTGCTGAGTTTTCCAGCATTTAATATTTTTATAGCAAATTTCTCAGTTTATTTGCTTCATCGTATCTTCAAATGTTGTGTTCTTACATCTCCAAAGTGTTTTCTGACATTACTCTCTGAATAGCCAGTTCCAGTTTTATGATTATGCTCCTTTTGTTCTGAGGTCCTTCCACCACAGGAAATATTTTCCCTCTGATGTACTCTATCAACTCCTTTTAATCATATTAAATGTTGACTTTTTATAACTGTAGATAATGTGGTGCACTATGTTTTGTGCTTCTGATGAGATTCATGATGCAAGTCACAATATTAGATCAGCGATCAGCTTGGAGGGATGGAATTCCTTGAAGTTTCTTTTCTTCCTCCAAATCCATTCTGGCATTTCATGACCACTCAGTGCGTTATTTCTGCCCAGTTAAGGGACGGTTAGCTTAGTTGCTTGCATTGCAGAGTGGTGTCAACAATCCAGGATCAATTCGTGCATCAGCTGAAGTGACCGTGAAGGTTTATCTTTGGTTAAACCCAGCCCCAATTGTGTCTTTTTTTTGTTTACTGAGGATCATGAGTCTTTGAATCTGAATATTTTTATGACAGATGTGGCTCAATCTTTACTAAGTGAGGAGATGAGAAGTTGTCGGTGCAGATATAGTGTAATCACATCAACCATGACATTAATAAATGATGGAGCAGGCTTGAGATATCATAATGAGGTTGTGAAAGTCATGGTATGAAATCAAGTTATTTAAAAAAATATTTGTTTAACAATGTAACTGATTCCTGAAATCTGAGAATGATTATCTTTATTTTCTTCTCCCTACAGCGATCACTTCCTCTTCAAACATACAGTACACAATAGAATTTCCTGGTGGAACCTCACGGAGTTATTCCTTCCAATTGAAACAGACTATCACCTTCCAGGGCTGTATCTATGATGATGATGATGCACGACTTGTACCTGCCACTCAGCAGCTGTCTGTTGACCGCACGTTTGTCCTATATGATAAAAATGAGCAGATACTCCGATATGCAATGAGCAACAAGATTGGGCCAGTTCAAGGTATTTGTCTGTACTATTTACCAAGTGAAGTACAATTTCAAAATACGTTGCAGAAGAGATGTACAATGAATGGTTGTTAGCTAATTACCAGTTTTACAGTACAACATTTTGCTTTTGAGTATAGAATAAAGAGAGATTATTTTACATGCTCATGACAATGGGGTTGACTTGTTTCAATTCAGACTCTTTAAAAATGATCTTGATTGTCAGCCCTGTTGGAGATATTATGAAATATCTAATTAAGAAAAATGGTTGTTCATCCTGTTGCATAGAATTTACAGCATGAAGGCATACCATTCAAGCCCACTTATAATGAAATGCAGTGGTCATAACTGCAGTTTTACAATGCAAAAGGAGGCCATTTGGCCCATTGTGCTTGCACCTCTCCTGGTGACCTACCAGCATATTAAATAATTGGTTGAGCTTGGGGTAGATAAATCCATTTAGTAATTCTGATTTCCCGTGTTCCTGAATCAATACGATACCTTTGGTACAGTTCCATTTAGAGACCAGTCAGTGTATTTAAGGCTTCACTGGTTTAATGGGAACAGGATCAAAGGAGCAGCACAAGGGTCTTGTGGGAAAGAAGACCTCTGGGAAGGATTGAGCAGAGATAGATAAGACTAGTGTAGGGCTCAAGTTCAGGCCTAGAGCAGGATTGACCATTAAAATCTCAAAAATGGGGAATGTACATTGATTGATGAAGGAAAAGAGATTAGATCAGTTAGAGCTAAATTCACAGGAGTTTACAAGAATGAGGGGAGAATCTCATAGAAACCATAAAATTGTAACAGGAATTGGTGGTAAATTCAGGAGGGATCTCCCAAATGATCACGGAGTCCGGAATGATTGGTCACAGTCTGAGATTACAGAGTAGGCACTTTAAGGCTCAGATGAGGGAAAGTTTCTTAACCCAGAGAGTGGTGAGCCTGTGGAATTCTCTAGAACAGAAAATGGTTGAGGCTAAACAGTGACTGTTTTCAGGAAATATTTGTATATAGTTCTTGGGGCTAAAGGGATGAAAAGGTATGGGGAAAAAGCAGGAACAGGGCCATGAGTAGGATGATCGGCTGTGACCATTTAGGCTGGCAGACCAACCTCGAAGGGCTGAATGGCCTTCTCCTGTTCCTATTTTCTATGTTCCTTAACGTGGCAGAGACAGCCAATGAGATTATTTCAATCTTTTTTAAACAGTCCATAAACTCTTTCCACTTGTTGGAGTTGAGGCTGTAAAGGACAGTGAATGGAGTTTCAGACCATGGTTTAAAGAAAAGAAAATGTGGGTTCTAGAATGATCCTGAAGCAGTGAGCTGTATTAGAGCACAAGGGCAGAACCTGAGAGTGTTTGAAGTCATCTAACCAAATCTAACGGTGGATGAATTCTGATTTATCCTTTCAAGCTTGTGCCTCTTGGATCAAAGGGAGCGTAGGTGACTGCCATAACAAGGGTTTATGGGCATGGCAAGAGAGCTTGTAATAGTTTTGGTAGGGATTAGGACATCAAAAGTGGAGGTGAGAATATATTTGAGCAGATCAGTAATTGCAGCAATGTGGGTAGAGGCTATTCATTTGAGATTTTAAAGTGTAGTTGTAATTGAACTTTTTTTTCCCCCCAGGGACTCCTACAGTAGAAGATAGGATTTGGGCTTGAAAGGTGAATGAGTAATTTGAAGATGTGTTTAGAGTTGGCCTTTATCTATAATTAATTCAGTGGGAATCACTGTGAATTGGCAGTTTCCAGTGTAGCCTAAATATAGGTTGGGACTTTATATTCCAAAAACTTCCTTTGCCCTTTAAGCTAAGATTTTTGATGATTTCTCCAAAAAAGATTGAAGTACTTTATTGTGTCTTACAAAGGGCAGCCTAATGACTAATCGTCAGATAATGGAAATTGAGAAAATGAGAGTATTAACTTAGTTTGAGAAATTCCACAAGCATTCCATCATACTCTGAAGCTACTCAATGTGGTTTTTACATTATATGGTATAGAACATTGTGTACACATCTAGTTTTTCCTTTCTTTCTTCTTGAGTTCTTTTAAAGGCATTATTTTCCATTATCCTTGTCCATCACCAGCTAAGAGAGGAGGTTGTTATTCTCAAATCTTTGTCAGTGCAGATTTGAAACCTGCTGTTCGTGAGGCGTGATAATGATTTGACCTTTGCTTCCATGAGATTAACTTGCTGCCCCTAATTGGTTGCTTTGGGTCAGAAGAGCTATAACATGCTTTTTGTTGTACAGCATTTTCATTATCACAAAATATCTTGGTGCTCTATAGGAGCACAGTCAGTCAGGCAAAAGTTTACACTGTGGTACATAGAGAGATATCAAGACACCAGCGGAAATTTGATTTAAGGGGCACCTTGAGGAGGAGAGAGAAACTGCAAGATTTAAGGAACTTCAGAGCATAGGCCCTTGGCAGTTTTTTGCATGGCTGAAGAAAAGCAAATTGTGCCAGAATTGAATGAGCACAGAATTCTTGGTGCTTGGCAGTGCAGGAGGAGATTGCAGAGCTGAGACATTTGGTAGGCCTTAGAGGGATTTGAAAATAAGGATGGTGACTTTAAATTGGGTTTAATATCTGACGATGTTGCAAGGTAGACTAGCTAGTCCCAATGTGATGGCTGAATTAGTTAGGATACAGACCATAGAACTGTGGATGAGCTGAATCATTGGAAAGAAGTGGGATAAATAGACAGAGTAGATGGGGAGAAACTGTTCCCATTTAGGAACTGATTCAAGAAGAAAACTTTTATGTCCAGAGACAAAATAGCTCCACTTCACAGAACAAAAAACAGCCATAGACAGCTAAAGAGATAAGGGGCAGCGTAAAACTAAAGGAACGGCCTTATAAAAACCCAAGATCCTGCTGAATAGAAAAGATGCATAGATCAGCTAAAGGCAACAGAGCAGCTGATTCCTGTTGAAGAGCTTATGCTTGAAGTGTTGACTCTACTGCTCCTTGGATGTACTTTTCCAGCACTACACTTTTTGATTTTGCTATCCAGCATCAACAGCAATCTCACTTTCTCTACAGAGCAGCTTATAAGAGCCGTGATAAACGTCACGAAAGGAAACTTGCCAGGGACTTCAAAATCAATAGGAAGAAATGTTATTATTACATAAAGGGAAAGCAGATGGTTAGTAAAGATGTTGGACAACTAAAGACTAAAAGTGGGGCTATTGACAATGGCCATGGGAAAAGAGCAGATGTTGAATAATTAGGAACAATAACAGAAATTACTGGAGAAACTTGGCAGATCTGGCAGCATCTGTGGAGAGAAAGGAGAGTTAATGTTTTGAGTCGTGACTCTTCTTCAGATCTAGTTCTGACTTCTCTGCTTTCTCTCCATAGTTGCTGCCAGAACTGCTGAGCTTTTACAACAATTTTTGTTTTTGTTTCTGATTTACAGCATCCACAGTTTTTAGTCTTTTATGTTGAATAATTACTTTGCCTCAATACTTAGAGTAGAAAAGAAGGATAGCTTGCTGGAAGTCCCAGGAAAATTAACAGTGGATTGATGACAGGTACGGAATAAAATTAACCTAAGTAAGACATCAGTAGGGAGGAAATAAATGGAATTAAAGATATCAAATTCCCTGGGATTCGAGGGTGTTAAAGAAAGTAGGGGAGCACATTGTAGGCGTCCTAACTATAATCTTACAGAATTCTCCAGATACAGGCGTTATACTTCTGGATTGGAAAATTCCACATTTCACTCCACTTCTAAGAAAGGTGAAAGAGAAAAACCAGGAATTGCAGACCAGTTAGCTTAACATTATTCACAAATGACTTCTATAAAGGTATAGAAGTATTATATCAGGATTTACTGATGAAATAAAGTTAGGCAGCATTATAGACATTGTAGCCATTATAGACATTATAGACATTGACTTAATCTATCAATAGCCCTAAATTTATGCTATGAGAGCATAAACGTAGGGCTATTGATAGATTAAGTGAATGGACATAACTATGGCAGGTGGAGTTTAGTATAATCCAGTGTGAGGTCATCCATTTTTAACCAAATAAGGATAGATCAGGGTACTTTCTAGATGGAATGAAGTTGAATACATTCAATGTTCAAAGAAACTTGGGAGTTAGGTGCATAGATCTTTAAAGTTTCACAAACAGGTGCAGAAAATAATCAAGAAAGGTAATGAAATGGCTGGTCTTTCTGTCTAGAGGGCTGGAGTGCAAGGATGAAAACGTTATGCGGCAGTTATACAAAATCCTGGTTAGTCCCCACTTGAAGTAGTGAGAGTACCACACCATAACAAGGTCATATTAGCCTTGGAGGGAGCACAAGAACGATATGTGGGCTTCAGGTGTTATTATGGGAGATTATATAAATTAGGCCTGTTTTCTGTACAATTCAGAAGTGTTGATCTGATTGCAGTCTTCATGGTTTTAGCAAGAAAAGACAGGGTATATAAGATCAACTGCTTCCACTGGTTGGAGATTCGAGAACTAGAGGACAAAGTCTGAGAATTAGGGCCAGGCCATTCAGGAGAAATATTATGAAGCACCTCTACATACAGAGGATGGTAGAGGTTTGGAACTGTTTTCCAGAAATAGCAGTGGATGCAAGATCAGTTGTAAATTTTAAATCTGAGAGAGAATTTTTAGTTAATCTAATTAAGGGATATAGACAAAGGCAGATATATGGAGTGAGGCCACAGATCAGCCATGATCTCATTGAATGGTGAGACAGGCCTGAATTGCTAAATGGCTTACTCCTGTTCATGTGTTCCTAGTTTTTAAAGTATTTTGTAAAGAAGTGAGATGAGGAAAAAACTTTTTCAGAGTGAATAGTTTGGGTGTGGAATTCATTGCCTGTAGCTGTGGTAGAGGCAGGTTCAGCTGAGACATTCAAGATGGCATTGGATGATTGCTTCTATTTAATTAATGTGCAAGGATATGAGTGGGGTGGAAAAGCAGGAGATTGGCATTAAGTTGAAGTACTCAAGAGCACCAATACAGGTATGATGGACTGAATGGCTTCCAACACAATTCTGCGACAAAGGCATGGATGAGGGTTTCAACAGTAACTATATGGAGGATTGATATACTGTGTCACTCCTAAAATGATGTGTTTGGACCAGCGGTGAGATTTTCAGAATCATTGTCTGCTTTTGAATGTGTACATCCAGGGTAAGTGTTTTCGATATATTCAGCTTCACATAAAATTGAAATATGTTGTCATAGACATTTAACTGGATTTTTAAATATTAAAGGCATCAAGAGGAGTGAGAATAAAGTAGGAATATGGCATTGAGATAGAAGATCAGCCATGATCATTTTGAAGAGCCAAATGGTCTACTCTTGCTCCTAGTTTCTATTATGCTTTCAAACATTGGAAAAGTCTTAAATCCTCAAAACAGAAAAAACAAATTGATGAGAGTGAATGTATAAATCTGATTAGAAATTGTTTCCCCAAAACACTTGCACCTGCCAACACAGACTTATTGCAAATACAGGTAACCCCTGCTATCCGAAAGTAGAGCATTCCCAGGAAACCTTTTGTAAGCTGAAAATGGCGTAAGTGAAGGTGCATGATTTATATGGGGAAAAGTATCACCATTTCTCATAAAAATGAAAATCCTCTTTAGATTCATGAAAACAGATACTAAAGTAGGTCTTTTGTAAAAGCAAAATTGGGGAAAGCAAACGTTCGAAAAGCAGGGAGTACCTGTACTTTGTTGTTGAAAAGATGCATTCTAGCAACGGTTTTCTTTAGCCCTCAAAAGCAGGTTAATATTTTATGGTCACTATTGATCAGCATGGTAAGGCTTTAAATCTTTTTATATTTCAGCTTCTATTTCCAATTTTATTATTTATCCCTTCCACTCCTGGAGAAATAGCAATGCTGAAGGAAATGTTTAAAAAAACAAATTTGCAATGATGACATGAGAATCAAGAAGTTAAAAATATCAGGAAAGACTGAACAAACAGCAACTTTTCTATACAATCAGAATGTCCTAACAGAAGTATATACAAATATGAAAAGGTTTGGTAGGGTAGATATAGAGATGATGTTTCACCTTGTGAGAGTGGTCAATACTAGGCCCACAAACTTAATGTAGTCCTTATAATACCAATAAGAAATTCAGGAGATACCTCTTGACGAGACAGTGATTAAAAGGAGTAACTTACTACCATGGATTTGGTTGATGTGAATAGCATAGCTGCACTCAAAGGGAAGTCGGTTAAGTACGTAAAGCAGAAGGGAATTGGAGAGTATGTTGCAAGGATGAGATGAAGTAAGGCAGAAAGAGTCTCATGGACTGCTGTGGTTCTGTTCGCCGAGCTGGAAGTTTTTGTTGCAAACGTTTCGTCCCCTGTCTAGGTGACATCCTCAGTGCTTGGGAGCCTCCTGTGAAGC
Organism: Chiloscyllium plagiosum; assembly: GCF_037043375.1. Lineage (NCBI taxonomy): Eukaryota > Metazoa > Chordata > Chondrichthyes > Orectolobiformes > Hemiscylliidae > Chiloscyllium > Chiloscyllium plagiosum. Next base: position 41,531,041 of record NW_028270141.1, read on the forward strand.
GCTTCTGTGGTGTTTCCTCCGGCATTTATAGTGGCCTGTCGTTGCCGCTTCCGGTTGTCAGTTCCAGCTGTCTGCTGTAGTGGCCGGTATATTGGGTCCAGGTCGATGTGTTTGTTGATGGAGTTTGTGGATGGCCACTATAAATGCCAGAGGAAGCACCACAGAAGCGCTTCACAGGAGGCTCCCAAGCACTGAGGGTGTCACCTAGACAGGGGACGAAACATTTGCAACAAAAACTTCCAGCCCGGCGAACAGAACCACAGCAACGAGCACCCGAGCTACAAATCTTCTCACAAACTTTGAGTCTCATGGACTACTTGAGCTGAACAGACTGATTTGGCAGCAGAAAAACAATGCAGTTATGTGTACTCCGACTGAAAACGTAAATTTGACCTTTTGTTCTCCCATTCAGTGTCACAGTGTACAGGAAAAAAATGTAATCTCTTGCTTGTTTGGAAAATATAGGCTTTTAGTTTAAAAAAAAACAAATGTCAATTGGATCAGTTTTGAAGCTTGTTGCAGATGGCTAATTAGATAACTGATGCTTGAAAAGAGAACATACCACAGCCAACCTCTCTCTGACCCCAAACTGACGCACTGTTAAGTTATGGAACTCAGGAGCAGTTTGCATTCCTAGCAATATACAAGTGAAAAGCTTCCAGCCTGTAGGCTTACAGTAGTCCATACTGTGTAAATAAAGGCTGTGTTAGTTGATTTTGCTATCTAAATTACATTTTTATAAGCAAGACCAAAGTGCTTAGTCCAACCCAAAACAGTTCCTAGCATAAGTACATTTCAAGTGCTTCATTGGTTGCTGATTCTCCTAGTTCCAAAGGGTGGAGAGGTTTCCAGAACTACTATTGTAAAGGAGAGTCCTCATATCTGATTAAAGTCTTTAATTGATCTAAATAGTAGCAGGTTAGAATTCAATTTAAAATTTCAGTTTTATGAAGATTGCCATTCCTGATTACCTTGAGCAACTTCAGCTAAAATTAATAATAGATATAGGAGTGAGGCTTCTTCCCAGCTTGGTTGTGCTCTTCTGAAGAAAGGTGCTTTAATATTTGGCACAATTTTTATTTTTCTTACAAAGGACTTGTCGCACTACCTGCAGAGATCTCAAAGCATTGTGAGAGCCAGGAAAGTAGTTTTAAAGCACAGTAACTTACGTGAGGAATCAGGCAGACCGTTCTGTATACAGCAATGTCAAAAAGTCCACTTCAAAAGTTCTTCATTTGTGAGAGTGTTATGAGATTCTTCCTTTGAGAAAATTGGTTGCCACACCTTCTAATTTACAATGTGACCATAATTCATAGGTATTCATTGACTGTAAATAATTCTGGAATGCTCTGATTATGTGAAAGATGCAAAAAATGTAAGTTAAGTTGACAATATTAGTGATGTGCAGCTGCGCAGGAAGCTTGGTCACAAATTGTTTCTTCTACTTATGTAACCTTAAAACATTTCCTCTTATTTTTCTCTTTGACACTGCAGTGTATCATTTACATATATCAAAATTGTAGCCAATGGTGTAGGAGCTGTATGTTTCATTGGTAGACTTTGTTCAAGCCCTACCATAGGACCTTAATGGTAAAGGGAGGGGCGATCATAATGTGGCTAAACAGGTTGAGTATCAACTTCTACATCTATTCAATATGCCTGATGAGATGCAGTAAGAACAGGACCGTTTCTTGGTCAGCTGTCCACTAGCAGGCATGACAAACCACTTAAGAGTCTCTTGCCAAATATAATCATGGACCAACATAAACCCAGAGAAAATCCATGGTAATCAGTGGCCTCTTAGTTATGATATCTAAAGAGAGAGCAAGATCAGCCGTGCTACATGTTTGGGCCTTTATAATTAATTCAAAACTATTTTTAAAATGCTTCTTCTTTTGCATGTATTAATTCACTTGGCTTTTATTCATGACAAAAGATAGCACAAATTCTGAGTATTCAAATGTTACAAGTTCCTTTTAGAACTGTTAACTATTTGTTGGGGTGGTTCCATCTCTTATGCTCATGCTATAGCATTTCTGGTTCAACAGACAAGAGTTTATCAAGTTTTCAAATCGGTGGAGAAAATGTAAAAGCACAATCCTCCCAGCAGTGTGAAGAAGGCAAAAAGCTCCCTGTTACCTTCTCAGAGCTTGTGGGTTCAAGTCCCACACCTGACGCATGACTGCAAAATGCAGAATAATTCTCTCAATATAGTGATTGAGGGAGGGCTGCACTCTTAGAGTTGCTGCATTTACAACTAATGTTAAAATCTAAGCTCTGTCTATACTGTTGGATGGTGAATTGGATCCCATGATGATATTTTGAAGAGGAGTGGGGCAGCCCTCTATGCTGCCCTATATTTATCCTTCAACCAATATCACTCAAATAGATTGTGTGGTCATTATTGCAATCCTTTTGTGGGAGCTTGTGTGTAGAAGGTGGCTGCCACATTTCCTGCATTACAGCAGTATCCACAATTCAAAAGGTACTTCGCTGTAAAATGCTTTTGGATGTCCTCAACTTGTGAAATAGCAGCCATAGATGCATCTTATTTTTAAAGGTTAAAGTATCTGATTGTGCAGCAAAATTTGCATTCAAAGTTAACACTTTAATTACTCCTTCATTGCCATTTAATCAACTAGTGCAAAATGCTCTCTCTCTTCTGTTCCATTAATTGTTATGAGCTTTTGCAGAAGACAAGCTGACTTTGCATTTTTTGAGGCAGCCTTTTCTTATTCCACAGCATGTTTCCATCAGGCATATAAATTTTGCAAGAGGTATTTGTTGGTTTGAGTCATTAAGGGGCCCAGAGTGGGATTTCCTGCAAAGTTGCCCTGAGGGGAGATGTTTTCTCTGGTCATAGTAATTAAGGAAGAGGAAGTTGCTTATTTTTAAAGAAAGCCACTAAACATTGTTGAGAACAATTAGATCTGAATTTTGGTTACTCTAAATTACCACTTTACAGCAAAATACAGGAGTTGAGACCAAATGTAGCAAGGCAGCCCAGTTACTTATGGAGAACCCACAAATATTTCTTCAGTTGCTGTTTTATTCACTTCATGGAAGGAGAACTGTTTGGCTGCAGTTCAATAAATTGATGTGCTCCAAAAGCAGCCAGTAAAGATAGTATTGAAATAGCTTGTATTTCAGTAGTTAACTTTCTGTAGTTTACCCTAGGACTGAACATCAGGTTTGAAGTTTCTAGGCTTGAACAAGATTGTAATGAGCGGAATTACAGTGCATGTGGCTTGAAGGTTTTATTGGTCTGTTAACAATATTTGAACTTCCTGCATGCTGAATGATAGAAGTATTCTTGGAATAGTGATATGAGGCAGGATTGATCATTTTTCCCCAGTTAAATTCTCTGCTTAAATTCATGCTTTGTCAACACAGTGCCTTTTTGGACTGTCTATTTAGTGTTTTCAATGTTGTTTGTGTGTATAGATGACTAAATAAGATCAATAACTAAAGAACCTGTAGAACTTAATTTTTTTACTCCTGTTGATCTTGTAATTATTTGCTCTGTAGCCATGGGAGTGAAGAGTGGGTAAATTGCACCAAATCTGTATAAAATGAAGGTTGGACACCTGCTATAGTATAACGGCCAATTCTGAGCACCTCTCTAGGGAGGATGTTCAAGCCTTTGATTTTCTAGAATAACAGCAGGGATGAGGGACTTCAGATATGTGGATAGTTGGGAAAGTTGGGCTTGTCCATTACCAGTGAAGTCAAGGGAAGATTTGATAAAATTGTTCAAAATCATCAATGATTTTGATAGAGTTAAGTAAGGAAACACTGTTTTGTATTGGAAGGAGGGGGCAACAAATAGGATGTAAGATAATTCGCGTAAGAATCGGAGGGAAGGGTGAAGAGAATTACTGGGGTAATCGGGAAGTGATTATCTGGAATGCCGTGCTCGCAAGGTGATGGAAGGAAATGTAGTGGTAACTTTCAAAATGGAAATGAAAAGGAAAGAAAAATGTGGGGGGAGAAAAAGGATTAATTAGATTTTTTTTCAGAGGCAAAACTGACATAGTGCACCAAATGGCCTCCTCCTCTGCTCCTTGATTCTATGAAATATCCAGTTTCTCCCTTGCTATAGAATTGTAGTAGTTTAAAGTTGACCCAGTGCAGTGTAAAGAAATAAATCATTGCAAAACCTGAACTGATCTCATAACAGAGGCATAGTGGCCTGCAATCTATATTGACAATTGATATGTTAAAAATCTCGTTGCCTAACGAGCAGCAAATGTGGTTCAATTCTGCTGATCACTGTGGTTCAGTTTAATTCCTTATTATAATACCTATAAGAATATACTGATGCATTCTGATTATGGGTGAATGAGTTTCCTTTTTTCAGCCTCCTTGGTTGATGTCAACAAAGATTTAAGTTGTTTTTGGCACAAAGCTGTATCTTTCTCTAGTCAGTTAAAACGTAGTTCAGTAACTTTTCTTTATAAACAATAAGTAACCAATCACAAGGTTTTCTTGAGTTAAAGCAACAAGTTTAATACTTGCTAACTGAAGAGAAATAATAAAGAGGCAACATCAAGCATAATAGCCTCCCTGTTGTCACTTGGACCTTTTTCATATGTATGAAAGCACATATGTATGAAAGCATACGTGTACAAAGTTAGAAGGGGATAGTGTCCAGTATTAAGAAAAATATTTTAAAACTTCTTGACATCCTATGGGTGTTCCCAAGGCATGTTATTGAAACTTGAGACAGCAGTTGGTAAGTTGGAGTCTTGAGTGCAATCAGCAGTAGTTAATATTAGTTATTTATTTGAAGTCCTCAGTTTGCTCTTCATCTTTTCTAGTTAATGCTGTCAAGCTGAGCACTGTTCTTCTTAAGACTGTGTTCAAGTCTGCATTCTTAATTCCATCTATCCTGGTTTAGTTAAGAAAAATCCAAGAAAAAGAAGCTGTTGTATAGTCCAAGACTGTGGAGGTAATTGTTTCCAGGTTTGATAATTGCAGTAGATGTTTCATCTCAAACATGTGAGGATTCTCATGGTTGTGTAAATCAAATTGGTGGTGAAAATCTTTTCACGCTTCCCCTCAGGATCTGATCAATTGATTTTATTGGCCTTGAAGAAAGTGTGAATTTTAGCTGAAGCCTATCTTTGATCAAATCCATGTCAGTTTTATGTGCATTGTGACTTTTATCCAGCTTGTGTGGTTCAGATAAAGGGCGTTTGGTGCTGTTGGTGAATTATGATTGCTCCCACTGCACCCCCACCCCCACCCCCACCCCCAGAAGTTTAGAATGTGACTTTATCTTTATTTAAATTGGATTTAAAATGTGATCTTTTTAAAACCTGTCACAATAGGTAACTGCCTGATTAACCTGTACAGTTGGCTGGCTCTGATTAGGTGATTCCTGAAACTATTTTTAAGTCAATGTTTCTGTCCACGAAAATGTTAGATGTTAAATCAGTTGCTGAACTTCACAGATCAGTAGTAAGTACTTTGTTATGACAAACTATAATGCATCTATAATTAGAGTTTAAAACTTATTCACCCAGGTTTTCCAGTAACATTAGCCACATTTAATTTATAAGTCTCCAAAGCTGCTGGTACATTGTTAAGCTTTTACCTTGTATATATTTCTCCAGTGTCAGAGGTTAGAAGTGAGCCTAACCTGTTATCAGATATTCATTTAGTTGCAGTGAGGTTCAGGGTTGAACATAAACCCTGGAAATTGGTTTGCTAGATACAGTTTACATCACCATATTGTTTCCTTGACTTCAGCAAATAGAATAATCAGTCATTTTGTTATCCAAGCTGCTAACAATTAGTAAGGCTCATGAAATCAGAGAAGCAAAAGAGAGATCAGAATAAAATAAATTAAATTGTGTCACAAGAATTTCCTGTCTTCCGCAATGGATCAATGATCAGGTTGTCTGTTGTAGTGATGTTGGTTGAGAGAGAGATATTTGTCAAGGCGCCCGGGAGGTCTTTAAACAGCATCTGGAATCTTTTACATACATCTGGCACCTCAGTTTAATGTATAATCTGAAAGAGAGCTTCTGTGACAGTGCAGCAATCCCATAGTCCTTCCTCGATTGTATGTTCAGTTTGATTCAGTACACCTTTTAACCCATCACCTTGTAACTTGAAGTGAGAGTTCGACCACATTTCATGTGTCTGTGTGTGTGTCTCTGCAAGGGGTTTTGTGGTGCCTGATATCAGTTCTTGATCCCCAGTCATCTGGCCCCTTTTACATTCATGTGCTCCCAAAATTGTTGTTCATTGAAATTAGTTATACTGCATTTCAGTCAGTGTCTGCTTTTTTTTAATTCAAAATTTGAAAATCAAACATTCATTTAGAATCAGAGAGATGTACAGCGCGGAAACAGACCCTTCGGTCCAACTTGTCCATGCTGACCAGATATCCCAACCCAATCTAGTCCCACAGAACTGAGAGAATGTATCTATTTGCACCCTAACATTAGGAATAACAAAATAAATTGCATTCAACTGCAGAGGTTTTTCATGAAAATCTTTCAATGAAGAGCACAGATCCCTGTGCTCCTTCAATTCTCATTCTGGTGTATCCCAGTTTCAATCTCTTACAACTTAGTAGATGTACCTTCAGCAGCCAAAGCTCTGGAATTTCCTAGATCCTTCTGCCTCCTTCAATTCCCTTTCAGAGACCCATTGAAATCTACCTCTTTGACCAAGCTTTTGTTCATTTGCCCAAGAGCTCCTTATGTGGATCAGTGTCCAATTATGTTTTATGATGTTTGATAATGTACCTTTCGTTATTTTCCTACTTTAAAGATGCTATTTAAAAACAGGTTTGTATTTGTTGGAAGAACACAGTTGAAGGATGGGTTATTCTACATAAGTTGCCATGGAAGTTCAAATGTAACAATACATCAGAAGGGCTGCTTAAGCCATGCATGTTGTTCAGCTTAAGGTGAAATAGGCAACATAATAATACCCCTTTAATTTTCCTGTGGTATCAGTCGAAGTTTGAGGAAAAGTGCTATTTGTGGGGCTGAATTCTAATTCTTTCCCATTTTTACAGACGATTCGAGTTTGGTGAACCAGAACCCATGCTACACGGGAACCCACGGATGTGACACCAACGCCGCATGTCGCCCAGGACAGGGGAATCGGTTCACTTGTGAATGTTCTGCTGGTTTTTATGGAGATGGCCAGACTTGCTATGGTACAAAGGAAATTGGTGAAACAGGCTGCAACTTCTTTAAAATATTCTCTTTGGTCCTATCACCTTCAGAGAAGAACAACATTAATGTCCTTCCCCCTCCATATGTGATCATGTTGGGAGCTTTCTCAATTGGTGCTGGTCATTTTGTATTGGATTTATACCATACAGTGTCCATTTGACCCAGCTGGCCTGTGCCAGTGTTTCTATTGTACATGACCCTTCTCGAAATTGACGTCACCTCCCCTATTACCATATACTTGTCTTCCTATTGCTGTAAATTAACAAAATAGTGGAAAGAAAAGTTTTTTTCATGCAGTGGGTGTCTTAAAATTTTATGAATTGATGATGTTGGCATTGCTGGAAAGGCCAGAATTTGTTGTCCATCCCTAATTGCACTTGAACAGAGTAGCTTGCTAGGTAAGGTCAAAGGGTATTTAAGAGCCAACCATATGACTGTATGTTTGGAGTCACAGGGGAACTAAAGCAGATTAGTATCCCAGAGTTTCTTCTCTGAAGGACATTGGTGAACCAAGTGTGTCTTTACAGCAGTTGGTGATAATTTCACAGGTCTCTATTACTGATGTTAGTTTTATGTTCCAGGTTTATAAAATTAATTTTAAATTCTGCATGCTTGCACAGAGGAATTTCAATCTGTGTCCCCAGTGCTTTAGCCTGGATCTCTGGATTACCAGTGCAGTGATATTGCTGCTAAAGCACTGCCCCTCCTCATCATTGATGTCTTGAATGTGTTGCATGAGACTATGGTATAAGATTCATTTGAAATATTCAGAAGGGATTAAACTCTTAACTGAAAAAGAAGACTATGCAGAGTTACCAGGAGAAGGTAGAAAAATGGCACTAAAGGAATTGCTCGTTTGGAGAGCTGGGACAGACACAATGGCCTGAAAAGTCTCCATCAGCACTATAACAAATCTGTGTTTCTCTGAATTTTAGCCTGAAGGAGTTGTAGAATCTGAAGTTGTGGTGAGGTTTCTGTCTCTCCTGTTACTTGTAAATATCTGCATGAGTTCAAACCAGAATAGTTGCAGATGTCTTTATTTACATTTCATGGGGACTGTCTTCAGTTTTGGTGAATTTCTGGGAGAGGGGAATCTGTTCAATTCAATTTATATTGCTAGAATGAGACTTGTCACTTAAGCATTTGGCTTTGTTCATAGGACAAATACAAGAATGACAAGAATGTCAAATGACGGTAAACTAGGTTTTCCAGATTCCAGGAATTCAAGAAAAGGTGGAAGTGTTGAAAAAATCTTGCATTTTCAAAGAACAAATTCTTGCAAATAAATGTATGTTACTAAATAAGTGAGACTGATTACCTTAAAATGGTTGTTAGTGTCACTCCGGATGAAGGGCTTATGCCCCAAAACGTTTCTCGGATGCTGCCTGACCTGCTGTACTTTTCCAGCACCACACTTTTTGACTCGGATCTCCAGCATCTGCATTCCTCACTTTCTCCTAGTCTCTATTAGTACAGTCAGGATTGTTCAGCAATTCCTACCAAGTTGCAGAAACACATCTATCAGTAGACGTCTAAAACAACTGAGAGGGCCCGAGGTAATGTAAGAAAAATAACTGAAGATATGAGTTCAGGACTCAGGCAGAGTGAATCGGGATTTTGGGCGAGGGACAAAAGGGAAGTGCAGAAACCGCTGATCAAAGAGTACATAACTCAGAATAATACTGACATGGCTGTATTTTATTCAGTTTCTGTAGTACATATATTCTTTGCATACTGAATACATTGGAAATGTTAGCTGAAAGATGGGCAAATATGAGTTATATTCTGTAAAGCATATTGGTTGTTGCTTAAAAAACTATAAATACCAGAGACTGGCTTTGACATGGAATGATTCCTAGTGTGGAGCAGCCTAAAGAAGTTCTTAAATTGAGAAGTCTAAATTATAATTATCTCCATTTGCTCTGAATATTCTTTCTTAAGTCTATCACCTCTTGCCTTTCTGTCACAGTATTTCCTTCTGTGGTGCAGTATCAAATTTTGTCTAATAACAGAACCTGTGATGAGCCTTCTAGATATTTTACTAAGTTAAAAGGTGCTATAAAAATTTGAGTTGTTCCTCTTGAAGAAAAGTTCACAACCAAAGGTTTGACATACCTTATATACTCATGTAAAGGTTGATCTTCTGTTCCCCTGTTTTTGGCCAAACAAATCTTGTATTTTCCATATATCCCATGTAAAAGTCAGCCCTACCACATTTGGATTACAAACCACGTGCAAAGGAAACTGCATGTTCTGAGGAAGGGTCACTGGACCCAAAACATTAACTCAAATTTCTCTTCACAGATGCTGACAGACTTGCTGAGCTTTTTCAGCAAATTCTGTTTTTGTTTCTGATTTACAGCATTTGCAGTTCTTTTGGTTTTAATCTTAAATTTTGGGTAAGGCAAAAAATAAATTGCATTAAATGGCATAAAACTATGTGTGTATCTAAACATTTCCATTTTTAAAATTATTACTAAGCTTAAAAAGCAATTATGTTCCTTGATCTCTGCCGAATAAAGTTCCATGTGCTATTATTCCTTATCAGATGTTGATGAATGCAGAGACGATCCTTCCATTTGTGGAAATTACGCTGTCTGTAACAATCAGCCAGGAACTTTCCGATGTGAATGTTTCACAGGTTATCAGTTTGCAGAAGATGGCCGAACCTGTGTGGGTAAGTTGTACTTCTTGAATATGAAACGTTATTTATATTTGCAGTGTTTTTCACAATGTACTTAGGAAGAACCTATGGAAGTCAAAACAATTATACAGTGGAAATAGAAGATCTGTTTGTTTTAAAACAGTAAATGAGGCATCAGAAACCGAGGATTGTATGACTGATAAGATGCTTGTTCAGCCCATATCATGTCTGTGCTGACCTTTTTGAAAGAGCTATTTAATTATTTCCACTCTCTTAGTCATTTGCCACAAACTGCGTTTTTTTGTTTGTCTCCCGCGTATTTATCCAATTCCTGTTTGAAAGAAATTGGGGCAGTGCATTCTGGATCAAAACTAGCTGCGTGGCCAGATTTAAAAACAAAACAATAAAAATTCCTTCATCTCCTTTCTATTTCTTTTGCTGATTGCCTTAAATCTCTGTCTTCTGGTTACTGACCTTATTAACATTAAGAACTTTATCCATGTCTGTTTGAGCAAAACCATTGTTGGTTTTTTCATTCCATCTTTACAAAATTCATGCCTTTTGTCCGTTCATGGGATGAGGAGTCGACTTCTAAACTTACTTAGAGGCCAACAGACCCACTCTTTTCATTCGGTGTTTATGCTTGAATGCAATGTTTACCTCTGCTAAGGACCCATTAACACTTCATCCCTGTTCATCACTTTGGCTGCACTCTTAAATTCTTTTTTTCTCTCCATTTAATGACTTACAATTCAGTCTCCTTATCCAATTACTTAATCCATTGCTGTGTTGATCTTTGGTGAACCATTGCATTTGTTCCCAGTTTAGGAGTTTTCATTACTCAGAATTATGTATTACACTGAGAAAGGATTAAGGTGGAGTTGACCAGGCAGCCATTTTGAACTATGTTTATTTACATCGCCCCAACAGAGGGTGACAATATAAAATGCTCAAACTTTGTAGTATCAATTTCCTCCCCACTTAAAAAATAAATTAAATATAAAATGATGCATGTTCCCAAGATACTTTATGACTAAACTAACATCAATAATATTTGTCATGGCATACTTGTTTAGCTGTAACTACACCAAAACACAAATAACTGATTCTACCAGAGTAATTCTTTTTCCATCAATATATATTTAATGACTATGCCATCATTTGACAAGAAATAATAAAAAGAAGAAAAACTTTTTATTTTCTTTTTCCTGCATAATTTCAATGAATCTAATTGGCTTCTTTCTCTTTCTAGGAGAAAGTGAGGACTGCAGATGCTGGAGACCAGAGTTGAAAAATATGATGCTGGAAAAACACAGCAGGCCAGGCAGCATCCGAGGAGAAGGAGAATCGACATTTTGGGCATAAGCCCTTCTTCAGGACATTCCTGAAGAAGGGCTTATGCCTGAAACGTCGGTTCTCCTGCTCCTCGGATGCTGCCTGGCCTGCTGTGTTTTTCCAGCATCACATTTTTCAACTTCTTTCTCTTCCTCTCTAGGTTTTTTCCTTCTGTTTCTGTTAGCTTGACTCCATTTAATTGTTAGGATTCTGTGAGATCCAGTGATATTTAGTCTTAATCAAAGGCCATGACATACTTTGGTCTCCTTGTGAATTCTGTAATATGAGAAGACACTCACTCTTTTTGACTTTCTTTCTGACATTCATTTGGGCTGTAAGGAAAAATGAGAATATAGGAGACATCTCCGACTTTCCTTTGTCAGATTTCCTGTTTCAAGGAAATCAATCTGCATGATACAGACAATTTCTCTCCAGTCCTCACTGGATACATGAATACACTTTTTGCAACAATTCCAATCACATACTACTACTTATCTCAGTGGTCTTTCAGCATGACCTTCTGATTATTAAGTTTCATGCTAGTGTCTCGTGACTCATTTTTACTCTGTCTTACTTTCCTTTTTTTGAGGTTGGTTTAATCAAATTGAAACTTTATTGCTGGAACAGCACAGCAGGTCAGGCAGCATCCAGGGAACAGGAGATTCGACGTTTCGGGCACAGGCCCTTCTTCAACTTTGATCTCCAGCATCTGCAGACCTCACTTTCTCCTCCTTAATCAAATTGAACCTTGTCCCTGTGTTTAATTACTAACTCATAAGGTTAGGTGAGCAAATTTTTTTAAGAGACTGCAGTTAATCTGTAAGAGATTTAGAGAATTGTCAATCCTGTGGCAAAGAGAAATGTGGATATTTCAGCCTAGCTTGTCACTTCACAAATAATTCTACAAAGGCTGTTTTACAATTTGTCCTGTAAGAAACAGTGCTGGGTGACAAAAGAATCAGTGCTGGGTCTACTGCTTTTCATCATTTGTATAAATGGTTTTGATTGTGAATATAGGAGGTATGATTAGTAAGTTTTCAGATGACACCAAAATAGTTGGTTAATTGAGAAGATTATCTCTGAGTACAACATGATCAGATGTGCCAATGGGCCAAGGAGTGGCACATGGACTTTTAATTTAGATAAATGTGAAGTGTTGCATTTTGTTAAGGCAAATTAGGGGAGGACTTATACAGTTAATGGTAAGAATCGAGAGTGTGGTGCTGGAAAAGCACAGCTGATCAGGCAGCATCTGAGGAGCAGGAGAATTGACGGAATGAACTTATGCTCAAAATGTCGATTCTGCTGCTCCTGGGATGCTGCTGACTGGCTGTGCTTTTCCAGCAGCACACTCTCGACTCTGATCTCCAGCATCTGCAGTCCTCACTTTCTCCGAGTTAATGGTCGGACCCTGGGGAGTGTTGCTGAATAAAGAGGCCTAGTGATGCAGGTACGTAGTTCCTTGAAAGTGAAGTCACAGATAGACAAGGCTGGGGAAGATGGTGTTTGGCATACTTGCCTTTCAGAACATTGAGTATAGGAATTGGGATGTCAAGTTCAGGTTGTACTGGACATTGGTGAGGCCACCTTTGGAATACTGTATAATTCTGGTCATCCTTCTATAGGAAGAATGTTGTTAAACTTGAGATGGTGCAGAAAGGATTTACAGGATGTTGCCAGCACTGGAGGGTTTGCTGAGAGGAAGAGGCTGAATAAGCTGGGGCTTTCCTCCCTGGAGCATCAGAGACTGAGGGGTAACCTTTATAGAAGTTTATAAAATTATAAGAGGCATGGATAGAGTGACTAGCCATGGTCTTTTTCCTAGGGTAGGGGAGTCCAAATAGGGGACATAGGTTTAAGGTGAGAGGGGAAAGATTTTAAAAAGGACCTGTTTGGTAACTTTTTCACACAGAGGGTGGTGCATCTATGAAATGAGCTTCCAGAAGAACTGTTGGAGGAAGCAGGCACAATGGCAAAATTTAAAAGGCATCTTGACGTATTTGAATAGGAAGGGTTAGAAGGATATGGTCCATCTGCTGGCAAATGGAACATGCTCAGATTGGGATGTCCGCTTGGTGCAATGACTTGGACTGAGGGGTTTGTTTCCATGTTGCATAACACTTTGACTTTTATGTGGTGGTATTTTTATGTTGTTGTCTGAGCTTTGGACACTTTGACTAGTCAATGTGTTAAAAATACATTGCCTCACGGCACTTGAGTAGGTGGACAAAGGGACACAGAATTTGGTTTGCGGTTCAACTATATTTTATTAACAAAATATTTCTTATTGAAAACACAATGTGAACATTTCCCAAATTCCCATAATATTTACTCTCTAAAGGATATTACCTGCAATGACGCATGTATTTGAGTTGGGCCATTGGATCTTTCTCTCCAACGTAAACCTGGCTCTCTTCTGCTAAAATGTGTCTCGCAGGTCAGGGTGGGTCTTCTTGATTTGCCACATGGCATTGAATCTTGTTATGAATTGTCTCTGTCAGTCATTGTTGAAGGGGTGGCTTCCAGGTATGTGTGATTTAACCCACTTTGCCCCATGCCACAGAATGTTCTGTGGCCTTTCGCTGATGGGGTCATGAGCTGGGCAAAATCATCTATTGATATTGTGCCAACACCCTTTGTTATTGCCATGCCAGGGAGGTGTAAAATGCACATACTCTGGTACTGGCTGGAAGTCAAGTAGTCTGAAAGTCTGATTGATACTTCTTCAGTACACAATCCTTGGGCTGGTTTAATTGGTTCCCCCGAACCTTTGTGCCTCTTTGACCTTCCATTGTACTCTGTAGCTGCTGGGTGCTGTTTAGTTTAGTTTGGCCAATTTTCTGTTGGGCCGGATTTTTCTGGCCAGTTTAGAATGTCCAATTTTGGGCCTGTGGTTGCTTGACCACTGTCCGTTCTGTTGATTCCTTGAAGCATCTAGTGAAAATGGGATCACAGACTCAGTCCACAGTCTCGTACAGGCAAGTATCAAATCTCAGATGGATAGTCTAATTCTCTGATTATCTGGGTTCCCCGTTGTACGTAGACCACAATATACTATCTTCTTTACGCATATCTATAAGCATAACTGTACCTATCCAATAACTTAGAACATTGAGAATTATGCCCTGTTTACATACACTGGCTCACCCTTGAGCCTCTTGGGCAATTATAGAGTCATAGAGATGTACAGCATGGAAACAGACCCTTCGGTCCAACTTGTCCATGCTGACCAGATATCCCAACCCAATCTAGTCCCACTTGCCAGCGCCCAGCCCATATCCCTCCAAACCCTTCCTAATCATATACCCATCCAAATGCCCCTTAAATGTTGCAATTGTACCAGCCTCCACCACATCCTCTGGCAGCTCATTCCATACACGTACCACCCTCTGCGTGAAAAAGTTACCCCTTAGGTCTCTTTTATATCTTTCCCCTCTCACCCTAAACCTATGCCCTGTAGTTCTGGACTCCCCGACCCCTGGGAAAAGACTTTGCCTATTTGTCCTATCCATTCTCCTCATAATTTTGTAAACCTCTATAAGGTCACCCCTCAGCCTCCGACCCTCCAGGGAAAACAGCCCCAGCCTGTTCAGCCTCTCTCTGTAGCTCAGATCCTCCATCCCTGGCAACGTCCTTGTAGATCTTTTCTGAACCCTTTCAAGTTTCACAACATCTTTCCAATAGGAAGGAGACCAGAATTGCACGCAATATTCCAACTGTGGCCTAATCAATGTCCTGTACAGCCGCAACATGACCTCCCAACTCCTGTACTCAATACTCTGACCAATAAAGGAAAGCATACCAAACGCCGCCTTCACTATCCTATCTACCTGCGACTCCACTTTCAAGGAGCTATGAACCTGCACTCCAAGGTCTCTTTGTTCAGCAACACTCCCTAGGACCTTACCATTAAGTGTATAAGTCCTGCTAAGATTTGCTTTCCCAAAATGCAGCACCTCGCATTTATCTGAATTAAACTCCATCTGCCACTCCTCAGCCCATTGACCTATCTGGTCCAGATCCTGTTGTAATCTGAGGTAACCCTCGTCGCTGTCCACTACATCTCCAATTTTGGTGTCATCTGCAAACTTACTAACTGTACCTCTTATGCTCACATCCAAATCATTTATGTAAATGTCAAAAGGTAGAGGGCCCAGCACCGATCCTTGTGGCACTCCACTGGTCACAGGCCTCCAGTCTGAAAAACAACCCTCCACCACCATCCTCTGTCTTCTGCCTTTGAGCCAGTTCTGTATCCAAATGGCTAGTTCTCCCTGTATTCCATGAGATCCAACCCTGCTAATCAGTCTCCAATGGGGAACCTTGTCGAATGCCTTACTGAAGTCCATATAGATCACATCTACTGCTCTGCCCTCATCAATCTTCATCAAGTTTGTGAGACATGATTTCCCATGCACAAAGTTAGCGGCATTTGATAAATGAAAATTCATTCTGCGCAACAATTCACATAGTTCTTTCGCAACACAATCAGGCTTCATTAATTTCTTGGCTCCTGTAGGAGTGTAGAGTCTATGGTTAGTTTCTGGCTGAGTTTCTTCTTCCAGCTGACTAATTTAACTGAGGATGGTGAGGTAGATCAAAGTAAGCAGGATGAACAACACAGTCAGGTGTGATAGGAGACATATCCACGGGGTATATCTACGTGTTTGAGCCCTAGTCCCAGAAGTCATCCAGCCAGTTAGTCAATTTTATTTCCCTGATATCCTTTTGAAATTGCTGTCTACTGAGTAACAGTAGCAAAAGCTTTGTGCATTGCTGGACTCTTGGTAAATGCTTTTGATGTAGTTCTTCATCTCTCTCAAAACCTTGGTGGAAGAAGAACTCTTGCATCCTACTAGAGACAAGCTCAATCTAGGCTCAATTCACTTTTACATTTGAAATACTCCTTGAATTTCTCATCATGCACTTTAGGCCAATCAGTCATGACATAATTGAATGCTTTATTGAGCACCATGAATGCTTTATTGAGCACCATGTATTGTGAGTTTTATCATAAACTTTTCTGAGACACTGAGATGATAGTTGTAACTGGCTGCGAATGAATAAGTCTTATTGGGAAATTTGAAAAGATGGCCACATTTAAATGACCTGCTAATTTTAATTTCTTTTACTTGTCGACTATCAAATTCAACGTCCATTTCTGAGACCATAATTCTGTAATGATGTGCTCCCTTCTTTTATGATTGTAAGCATTTGATAGTCAATTATTAAACAAAGTGAACTTGCTTTGTACAAGTCTTTGTCAAACTCAGAACACAATATATGATTGATGATAAAATTATTCAAAAAAAAAGACTGAATTCTGTGTTTGTTCAGGTCAGTAAGATATATATTACAAGTTTCTCTACACCATCTCTCATTATGTAAGAGAATGCCACACCTCACTCCTACGGTGAAGTATCACATACTAAAACTAATTGTTTCTTGCATTCATAGTGGGTTCTAAACACTATATATTCTTGAAGTTGATCTTGGACTTTGTTCACCTGTATAATGTGCTGTCCCTCTGTCTTAATGATAATTAGAATGTCATACAAACATTAATTAGGAGCAAATGTACACCATTTAGCCCTCGAAACCTGCTCCTTCATTCAATAAGAATTTCACACACCCATCTTTCCTGATAACCCTTCATTCCCCTAACAAGATTCTGTCCATCTTTATCTTAAAAACATTCAGTGACCCTTTCTCCACCACCACCTTCTTTGGAACTCTGCCTCAGTAGCACAACAGGAGAGAAAATAATTCCCCTCATCTCTGACCTAAAAGGAAAACCCCTAACTTTAAAATAGTACCCCCAGTTCTACACTTGTTTATTTTTATTTTTGTTTCTGTTTCTGAACTATCTCCAATGCATTCGCATCCTCGTTAAGTAAGTGAACAGGACTGTGCGGAGCACTCTAAATGTGGTTTCATCTGTGCACTGTTTTTATATTCCATTCCACCCATGATAAATGATAACCTTCTATTAGCTTTCCTAACTACTTACTCTACCTGCATATTAATCTTTTGCATTCCATGTACAAGCACCTCAAGATCCTTTTGCATCTCTGAACTCCGCAATTTATCACTATTTAGATAATAATACTATCTGCCACTGCCAAAAAGGACTTACATTTTCACATGTAATCCATTTGGCACATTTTTGCCATTCCCGTAACATGCTAATATATTCCTATAACCTCCTTGTGTCCTCTTCACATCTTATATTCTTTCCTATTTTTGTGTCATCAGCAAATTTGGTAACCATATCTTCCATTCCTTTATCTAAGTCATTTATATAAATAATGAGCAGTTGGGGTCATAGCACTAATCCCAATGGCACACCACTTGCTAACCCAAAAGACTCACGGCAGCAAGGTGGTTCAATGGTTAGCACTGCTGCTTCACAGTGCCTGGGACCTGGGTTAGATTCCTGCCTTGGGTGACTGTCCATATAGAGTTTGCATGTTCTCTGGGTGGGTTTCCTCCGTGTGTGCTGGTTTCCTCCCACAATCCAAAAGATGTGGAGGTCAGGTGAATTGGCCATGCTAAATTGCCCATAGTGTTAGTGATAGGGGGGTGGGTTACTCTTTGGAAGGTTGGTTTGGGCTGAAGGGCCTATTTCCATACTGTTGGGAATTTAATCTAATTTTGCAAAATCATGTTGACCCTGCGTAATTGCATTGAATTTATATTTGTTATAATTTCTTTATTAATAGACTCTAACATATTACCCATGATAAATGTTAAGTTGATTGGCCTGTAATCCCTACTTTGTCTCCCTGACTCTTTCAGCACAGGAGTTATTTGATATCCCTGAATCAAGGGAATTTTGAACCCAATGCATCAATCATCTCACTAAGCAGTTCCTTTAAGATCCTAGGATGGAGTCCATTAGGACCCAGACACTTGTCAGCCCACAGTTCAAACAATTTAATTAGTATCATTTCTCTAGTGATTGTGATTTTCCTAGGTTCTGCCCTTCCTCCCATTTCCTGTTTTATAGCTCCTTCTTGGATATTCTTTGTGTCCTCTAGACTGAAGGCAGATGCAAAATACTTGTTCAATTTATCAGCCAAATGTGTAACCTTTTGTAATTATACTGACTCTTTTTGTAAGGGTTGAATTCCCCCATTGTTCCCAAAATGTATTTATCATGCTGACTGAGCACAGAAAGCAGTCTTTCAAGTAGCTGAAACCTATTCAAAATCAAATTTAGAAGTTCCAACAATATGTTATAATGTACTTCACTCAATAATTTCTCAAAAAATGTGTAAAGGAAAATTCCATCCCCACCTCGTTGCAATCTTTCTGTGTCTTGCACTGAGAAAAGGTTAACATGTGGACTCTCAACAGACAGCCATATTGCTCTACCTTAACTTACACCTGCCCAACAGAGGGAGGAGCAAAGAGGGTAATGTAATAAAGTGCTCAAACCTTATAATATATTACAAGGTGTAGGATTAAGAAGGTAGCTAAAAACTGCAACAGATGGAAATTGTTATGTCTTTTGATTGTACATTTGTAAATATGTTAAATACAGACATTTTCTTGAAAGTGGAGTTGCAGGTAGATAGGATAGTGAAGAAGGCATTTGGTATGCTTTTCCTTTATTGGTCAGAGCATTGAGTATGGGAGTTGGGAGGTTATGTTGTGGTTGTACGGAACATTGGTTAGGCCACTTTTGGAATATTGTGTACAATTCTGGTCTCCCTCTGTTAGAACAATGTTGTGAAACTTGAAAGGATTCAGAAAAGATATACAAGAATGTTACAAGGGTTGGAGGATTTGAGTAATGGGGAGAGGCTGGATAGGCTGGGGCTGTATTCCCTGGAGCATCAGAGGCTGAGGGGTAACCTATAGAGGTTTATAAAATCATGCAGGTGCATGGATAGGATAAATAGACAAAGTCTTTTCCCTCGGGTTTGGGAGTCCAGAACTAGAGGGCATAGGTTTAGGGTGAGAGGGGAAAGATATAAGAGACCTTTCACGCAGAGGGTGGTACATGTATGGAATGAGCTGCCAGAGGAAGTGATGGAAGCTGGTACAATTGCAGCATTTAAAAGGTATCTGGATAGGTATATGAATAGGAAGGGTTTAGAGGGTTATGGGCAAGTGGGAATAGATTGGGTTGGGATATCTGGTCGGCACGGACAAGTTGGACCGAAGGGTCTGTTTCCATGCTGTACATCTCTATGACTGTATTTATGCTAATATTGTAGGAAGTGATACACTGTCACGTGATTTATTTCTTTTGCATGTACATGCTGGTATAAGGAAGCTAAAGCAACGTCTTTGCTAAACTCAGTGTTCAACCTCTGTGTCTGCCTCCATTTGGTTTGCATTTTTCTGAAACAAGGAAATACAACAAAAACAACGCAAAATATTCTGTGAACTCTTGAATCTCAACTTTGTGCCAACATATCAAGATAGGGTGTGCAACTATTTAGGACTTGGATGAAGAGAAATTTGTTCACTCAGAAGATTGTAAGTCTTTGGAATTCTCAACATCCAGGAGCTGGGGATGCTTAAGCAATGAATGTAATCAAGGTGGGAGATAGATAGGATTTGTGAACACTGGGGGAATTGGGAGGTATGGTGATTGGCTGAGAAGGTGGAGTTGAGATTGACAATCATATAGTAGAGACTGTTCTTTGAGTTGTTTTAAAGATCCACAGTTTTCGCCAAAGTTAGTTCAAGGATCAGAGTTTTGAGTGTGAGCTAAATGAAGAAGATGTGAATGGAGCTGTAATTTTACTATTTTAAATAGCAGCAGCTTGTAATTCATCCTGATCATTCCTCATACAGTTTAACACACAGCAGCAAAATAGTTTATTCTACATTTTGGCTGCAGAAATCTGAATGAGTAGAGCTGAGATTTGGAGTATCATTCACCAGGATCATTTAGGCATGTCAAAATAATTCAGTATCTTTGAAAACAAAGAGTATAAAAACATTACATCCAAATAGATTAAAACAGGAAATAGATAACCAGTGGAAAAGAAAGGAAATAATTATGCAAGATTTGGCCGTGGGAATGAATGGATTTTTTTTCTGTCTTCCACTGCTTAACACCAGACATACTTGCGCACAAAACCTTGCAAACACAGATGTGCGTGCACAAATACAAAGACATAAATGTGCACAGACACGTGCATGCCCCAAAATCTCTCTCTTTGAACCCCCTGCTCCATGCCTTAACTTACTCTTTCCACACACCTTACCTGGTTTTTTTCTGTTTTAAATGGGTGATCCCTTATTTTTCAACCATGATCCCTAGTTCTAGATTCTCCCTCAAGAGAAAACATTCTTTCCACACACACCCTGGAAAATCCCTTCAGGATCTTATATATTTCAATTAGTTACCTCTGACTTTTCTAAACTCAAGAAAATACAGGCCTAGCCAATCCTTATGAGATTTCAGGTCTTGCTCATTTCAGGTCTTGTGACCCTTCTAAGAACTGTTTTTAATGTATTACCATCCTTCTCTAAATATGGTAACCAGTACTGTAAGTAGTACTCCAGATGTGGTCTCACCAATGTCCTGTATGACAGAAGTGTAACTACCCTACTGTTGAATTTAATTCCTTTTGCAGTAAAATATAACATTCTATTAGCTTTCCTGATTACTTGTTATCTTTTCCTCTCATAATACCAGAAGCCACCTCTCCAGATTGTTTCTTGCGTAATGGGAACTCTGGCTTTTTGATACCCATTCCTAACCCTTTGAGAGTACTTACATCTCACATGAGATTAGCTAACTATGCACAATCTGGTCATCAAAGGTACATCTCAGGGGCTTTTCACCAATCACTTAAACTAATAGTGCAGTGTAAAGACAGAGTTAACTGGCTGTTTGGTTGTTGAAATCGACATTGGTAGTTTTGGACTGAGACATGTACAAGAAACTGAGCTAAAAGATTTGTCATTGAGGAGTCTGTGTTGTAGGATTTGGCAGAAATGACAAAGATCACATGTTTGCATTTTAAACTATTAAAACTTGTTCTACTGCTTGTTTATATAAAGATGAATCCACCAAGTAGATTGAGCCAAAGGTAAAAGTGCCAAATTCTGAAGTAATATGAAGTTGAACCAGTTCAACTTACTCTGTAAAAATGCAACCGCGCCCCCCCCCCAAAAAGACACCAACCCCCTGATCTGATGCCCCCCCCCTCCCCGGTGTTCCTGTCTTAATTAGTGCAATGTCCAACGGTCAGATTGCAGCTGCTGAAGTCATATGTGAATGTGGGTGGAGAACCTCCAATACATTCTGACTCTTGAGCATCTGATACTTTGTTTGTTTTCGGAGTCCTTAAAATAAATTTCTCGACACTGCAAACCCCTTTCTTCCAATGCTCATTGTTCCTGCTTTGACTTAAATTGAAAATCATGTTTTAAAACAAAACTTGCAGTGGAAGAAATGGCAAAATGGCTGCAGTTTGGTTTACTCAATTATCAAGATGTTAAGAAGATCTTGTTTTTACAATATTCAGTCTAATGGAACAAAATGCTATGCTATTTCAATTCTGATAAAATTTAAACCAGGATCAAGGAGATTTTATTTCCACACTGTCTGTGGTCTCACTCTTTCCTATCTATTTCACATCCTCCTGCTCTCCAATGCACTAAAATAGCAATACTCCCCCAGTTCTGACCTGTTGCACACCCCTGATTTCCATTCTGCTACTGTTAGCTGCCAAGACTTTGTAATTTCTTTTTCTCTATTCCTCTCACTACCTTTGAATTGTTCCTTCAAGCCTATCTCTTTGACTAAGCTTTTAGACACCTCCTTATTGTCGCTTTGTGTGTCCTGGTGTCAACACATTTTTTGATATTATTCCTGTGAAGCACATTGGAATATTTACCAGTGTTAAAGGCACAAAACAAATACAAGCTCCTTGCTCATTACTAAAGGTTGTGAGCAGGAAGATCCCCTCTTCCTGAAGGGTAAATAAAGTATAAGTTTTAATCGATTGTTTTTATTCTTGTAGCTGTTCAGCGGCCTAACAATCCCTGCCAAACTGAAAGACACAACTGTGACTCGCCTGACCGTGCTCGCTGCATTTACACTGGTGGCTCAGATTTCATGTGTGTCTGCTTACCTGGTTTCTCGGGCGATGGAAAATCCTGTGTTGGTATGGAAAATCCTGCTTCAGTTGAAACACCTGTCAGTTTTCTTCCTGAACATGTGCATGAATCAGAGTTGCAGAGGGTGGGGAAGGATTAGATATTTTTAACAAACACAATGCTGGAGAAACTCAATAGATCTGGCAGCATCCATGGGAAGAGAAACCGAGTTAACATTTCAAATGTGATATTCAGAGCAACTACTTTTCACTATGAAAAGTGTCATACTGGACTCAAAACATTAACTCTCTATTTCCCTCTCCATGGATGCTGTCTGATGTATTGAGTTTCTCCAGCATTCTCTCTTCAGATTTGCATCATCAGTATTTTACCATCACTTCAGGGTTTTTTACACATTAATTCCAAAAATTGTATCGGTCAAAATGGTTTTGGGCATCCATTGCTACAGGCCCATTTGGGAGGGGTCAGGTCCACTTGTTGCACAACTTTTAGAGGCTACCAAAGGATTCTAAGGGTGGAAGTAATACTTTAAACTATTATGTTAATAAGAAGCACAAAGATTCACTGAGCAGTTGCATCAATTGAAATTAAATAGAACAAAAGCAAATTACTGGCAATAATGAAATTCCAAAGTAAGTATTGGAAATACTCAGCAGATTAAGTAGCAACTGTGAAGCAAGGAAGAGTTTAGATCAGTGATCTGTCATTAGAAGTTTATGTAACAGTTTATGACTAAGCACAGAGCTGCAGGAAAGGAGGATGAAGGTGGAGAGGAGAACAAGAGGAGCATCCCTTGTGTTTGGAGGAAGGCAGGAGAATTAAATGACAAAAGGGGTGATGGTGATGGTAATGGGCCAAATAAACAAATCGAAATGCAGTAAAACTGAATATTCTTTCCATACTAAAATGATGATGGATTTCAGTTATACAAGCAGAATAAAAGGCCTGAGATTGTTCTCCTTGGAGGGAGAAGCCAAGAGAAAATTGAGAGGTTTTGATAGACTAAATAAAGAGAAATGATTTCAATTGGCAGATGTGTCAGTAACCAGAAGATACAGATTTAAAGTGATCAGTGAAAGGTCCAGAAGGAAGATTAGGATATTTGTTTCCACAGCAAGTTGTTGTGATCTGGAATGTGCTGCTTGAAAACCTGGTGAAAGCAAGTTGAAAGAGAATTTGGAAAAGCACTTCAAAAGGATGCATTTGCAGAGCTATGGGCAACAACAGTGAAGTAACTTAATCAAAGAGCAAGCAAAGGCAGGGTGGACTGAATGCTCATTGTATGCTGTGAAGAGCTCAGAACATGGCTGCACTGTGCTCAATGTTTCTGACTAACAGCAACCAGGACTTTTATTGCTGTAACTGAATGAAATTAATGCCAAGGTTTTTTTTTAAAAGACAACATTATGTACAACGTCCTGTGTTTCACTAATTAGAGTTATATTATGCATATGAAAAATCAATTGCATAGATTTCAGAGAACTGGGCCGTTTTTGGTTGAAATGACAATATTGATTATTTTTAATGGCTCAATAAGGTTAAATTTATGCAAGCCTACATTTAATTTGCTTTAGGTACACACCATGAGATGATTTAATTGAGTTGCTTATGGTGAATAAAGGGTAGAGAGAAACTATTTTTGTTAATGGTGTTGGAGTTGAGAGCAAGGGGCCATATTTAACTTTAGAGAGAGGTCATGGGAGTGGGGCTGGTGGGTAGGAATGATGTTGAGAAACACATTTTTCCACAAAGGATTTCAATAATCTGAGTTACTCTCTCTCTATCCTGTTGAGGCTGGAGGTTTTTGGGGGAGTGGGATAGGTGTTCATCAATTGAAACTCTGTTTAGTAGAATTTGGTTAGAAGAAGTTACAAAACAAAAAATAGTAGATGGAGTAAAGTAACAGATGAGCCATCATCCCATTGAATATCAGAACAGACGGAGGTGTTAAATGGCTACTTGTGTTGTCACGTCTTCAGTTACAAGAAACCATTTTCCTCTTTCAAGATATTGATGAATGCCAGCCAAACCGATGCCATCGATATGCTCAGTGCTACAATACACCTGGATCCTTCACTTGCCGTTGTTCCCCTGGCTATCAAGGTGATGGGTTCCAGTGTACACCTATAGGTAAGGAAATCATTTCACTCACTTCAATCTTCACTCAGTCACATTCTCATAAATTTCTAAAAGTTAGCGATTGAAATCTGGGGACTGGCGAACAATGTACCATATGCAAGATTTCTGTTGTGTGTAAAATTTAGATTTTGTCCCCACACAGTCAGCTGTCTGGAATATTGTTCCACTACATTACTCAATCTCCTCTGATATTTCTTATGGCCCAGAAAATTACCCCCTTCACTTTTATCCAATTCCCATCACTATTGAAAAGCAGTTTAACTTTCGTCCCAACTGCTCAGCCAGGTAAATAAGTTTGACTCTTAGTCGTGGGTAGCTAATGCCCAATGCAGTCAGTTCATTAAATTGGAACGCTACCATCTGATGTTAATCATCTTATTCCACTAATTTTCAGCATAACACTTCTCGAGTGGGTGGGACTTGGGCCTAGGCCTCCTGGCTTGGGGTGGGTACACTGCTGCTGCACTATGGGAACTTGTCTACTCATTTATTATAATCTTACAAAAGAAAAGAGGGGAAAATATTCAATTTGATATGCCCTTAAATTTTAGTGTGTACTTCACCTGATGGACTGAATTTTTTTCTACAACGCCAAAGAAAGTAAGGGCTTGCATTTTTGTGGTGACTTCCTCAACATCAGGATATCCCAATACACTTTGCAGACAATTAGGTAGCTTTTGAAATGCATTTGCAATTATGATGCTGGAAATGCAGTTTCAAATTTGCACACTGGCATCAATGTGAAAATGATGAGATCATGGTATATTTTCATCCATCTTACTGGGCAAAATGGAGCCTCAGTTTAACACTGCAGTCAAAAGAGAGAACCTCCAGCAGTACAGCACTCCTTCAGAGCTGCACTGGGAATGGCAACCTGCTTCATGTGCTCAAGTCTCTGGAAAGGACCTTAAAGCTTCAATTAACAAAAGACCCAAGTTTTTATAACAGACAAATAATATCAACAAAATAATTTTTCTGTATTACAAATCTTACAAAGGTGTTGCCAAGGTTGGAAGTTTTGAGCTGTAGGGAGAGACTGAATAGACTGGGGCTGTTTTTTCCTTGGAGCATCGGAGGCTGAGGGGTGACCTTATAGAGGTTTATAAAATCATGAGGGGCATGGATAGGGTAAATAGAGAGGGTCTTTCCCCTGGGGAGGGGGAGTTCAGAACTAGAGGCATAGTTTTAGGGTGAGACGGGAAAGATTTATAAGGGACCTAAGGGGCAACATTTTCACGCAGAGGGTAGTATGTGTATGGAATGAGCTGCCAGAGAAAGTGGTGGTGACTGGTACAGTTACAACATTTAAAAGGCATTGTGATGGGTATATGAATAGGAAGGGTTTAGAGGGATATGGACCAAGTACTGGCAAATGGGACTAGATTAGGTTAGGATATCTGGCATTGATGAGTTGGACCAAAAGGTCTGTCTCCGTATTGTATATCTCTATGACTCTATTGCTGATCTAAATACATGCCTGCTTGTGAGTTGTAAGAGAGTATACTGCTTTTAAACTATTTTTCACAAAAGCAGGTGACATAACAAACACTTGGATACTTGGAATTTCTTTGGTGTTGTAATGTTAAAAGTCAAATAGTTTTTTAAGTACAAAAGCAGCACAGTTTATATGCTGACCCTAGATTAGGCAAACTACCAGAAAGTCCTTGTTAAAGTATGCATTTGCCTTTCTGTCAAGTCTATTATTATTTAAATAGTTTTCTTTGTTGGGACAATAATCTGTATCATTTTCAGAGAGTCAGAAATTTACTTTTATAAAATGCAGCTGTCAGAGTGTCACATGAAAGGAATTACTGCAGAATTTAGCTATTCATGAGGTGAATACTTTTTCTAGAAGCACAGTTTGGAACATTGAAGGGATGTCAGCAGATTTTAAGCTCTTTGAATTGGAGAAGGACAAATTACTTAAAGGTCTTTATTTTTGAATATAGTTTAGATCTTATATGTTAATAAAGGTGTGGCCAAATATGGAGGGATGTTTTACCTTCTATGTCCATCACTAACACTGTCTCTATACAAGGTTCTCAGATTGAAACATATTTTACTTCCTGAGTAGTGGGGGCAGCAATAAAAGGTGGACCCTTTATGGACCCTTTCCTACATGAGAATTTCCTAATCCAATTTACAGCCAGTTAAGTGCTTTTGGTGTGTTTGTAATGGTAGAGACAGAAACCACCATTTTAGAATGATCGGATGTGCATGTTTAATGCCAAGGCACACAAAGGTATGGGCAAAGTGTTGCAAAATGGAATTAGAAGAGTTAGATGTTCGTTTTTGACTGGTGCAGAATACTGGGCCAAAGGGCTGTTTTCTGTGCTGTAGGCATCTATGATTCTGTAACAGCTAAGGAGGATGAGTTGGAGTTAAATTGGGTACAGAAAGAGAAATCAAGAGAAGGAAAGATTGAATCAAGAAAGATAGAAAAGAGAGAAAAGGGAAAAAATTTAACAAATTATCAAATTTTGAAAAGTAATGACTGTAGAAATGAAACACCACATTCAAGCTGTTAACTTTTCTAACCAGCAAGTTAGCGGCATCAAGGAGCATAAATTATCTCATTAAAAGGTTCTTTAAGTACCAGCCCTAAATATCTGTAGCAAATTTAATAGGTAACTAATTTATGACATGTTTTGTGAAACACGCAGTAGGCTTACAAGGCTAACAGTGGGCAATGCAAATCCTCCAACTGGTGGCAATTCACAATCGAGGAGTTATGTCCTCAGTAGAAATAGCTGGACAGCATCAATATTTGACTGCCATTAAACCAATGGATGTTTTGGGAACCCCATCTGAGCCAATGTCCCATAATCATCTTTTGGAACTCTGTCCTGGTTAATTTTTTATATGTTTTGGCAATATGTCATTGATTCCTTTTTTACAAGCTGTGAAGAAACTTCAATAAGTGGAGAAAAATTAATCCCTGTTAAATGTTGCATCTCAATTGTTAATTAGCTCCAGAACCTGACAGCATGTAAACATTAGGCATGACTGTAGTCCAGACTGTGGTTGGAGATGAAAACTACCACATGTCTGGAAACTGTGGGGGATTTGCCTGCAGAAAAGAATAACCCAACAGTGTGTCTAGGCAGGATATAAAATAAACGCGCTTCAGTCCCTGGGTGCTTTTGCTCCCACACACCAGATCCTGAAAGCAGACATAGAAGGATGAAATAGGAAAATTTTATGATTTGGTCCTAATCATGAACATGTTGACTGTCTTATCTTGATGCTAGTTCTCATGAGTAGGGCTTGACTTTCTTGAGCCAGTTCTATACTTCCTTGCCGAAGTATCTATGTACTGACCCAATTCAAAGCTGGATGTCCAGTTCCCAAACTCTGTTTGGAAATTGTAAATATGGTTGATATGTTAAAATAATGTCTTGACTGGAGAGAGATTGCAAAAACCAAAATTGTATTCCCTAGAATTTAAAAAGGGTAAGGATTGATTTGGTCAAGTTCCAAAGAATAAAGGGAAACAGCTGGACTACATGAAGAAGTCTGTCTATGTGACTTCTTTACTGGCAGCCAGAGAAACTGGCTTTTATTTCCCAATGCTGACTGATGGCAACAGTTACTGATCCAAAACTCAATTCTGGATAAGGTGTTCAGTTTGGAGTGACAGCTTGTGGGACTTCATGGAAATCTGTGGGTGGGTATGTTATGGGTGCCCTTCCAGATGCTTTTAGCCAAGGGGTCATACATAATTGCTGATTAGGTTGGGTTTATGAGTAGAAAGTTGTGCCCAGAGTGGAGGTACTCCTGTAATCTTTGGAGCAGACATCTTTGTGTAATGAGTTCATTTTAAGATTAATCTGACATTCATTTGTCATTCATGAACATATGCTTCAATGATATTGATTAGGTGATACATATTGACCAGGCCACTAGACTTTACTTTCAGTCATGAAAGTGGGTCTGAATGGACAAGTGGATATAAGTGGAACCATTAGAATATAGTACTATGGGGAAAAGTTTGGGGTGAACTGTGTTGAAAATTGGTTGTTCTGTGCTTGTGGGTGTGTTTGGTCAGAAAGAAAGGAAAAGTTGCTGTGGTGGCACAAAGTATTGATGACTTCGACCATCCAACAGAGACTAGGTTACAAATCCCAACTGGAGGATGGGAAACAGACTTTGAAAGAATTTGTAGAATTAAATGGCTTGGAAAAGCTGAGTGTCATTTAATTTTTTTTTCTTGTGTTAACTTGTGGTTTGGCAGGTAGTACCAACAGGTAATTATGGATGGACGGCAGTAAGATTAAGGATTAGATGGGCAGTTGGATATTTAAGAGCAGGGTTGCAAGTCAGGGGAGCAGGTATTAGGCCTTAGCAGAATTTGGGTATACGGTTCTATCTGATGAGGTCCATTTAATCATGATTGAGGAATTGATCCTTCTTTCAATTTCCTCTGCCCCTTTGTTTGGCAGGTGCTTTCTACCTACCAACTTCATTGACAAAGAGTGGTGTTAGTATGGCAAACAATTTAAGGATCAAGACAACAGTGAAATAGAGTCTGTTTGAAAACATTTAGTAAGATCTGGTTATGTTTTTTTCAAAGATATTATTATTGTGTCTGATATATCTGAATATCCAGCCTATGCCCAGTTAAGATAGTCAGCCATTCTGTGTGAACTCAGACCTTAAACTATTGCATTTTCTATTTGTTGCTGAACAGGCTCCGAGAAAACGCAATGTGAGCTTCACAAGGACAGTATTGTGAGTAGTTTGCAGCCAAGAGGACCCAGGCCTGCTGGCTTCTACATCCCTGAGTGTGATGTCCATGGGAATTATGTGCCAGTCCAGTGCCTCACAAGCCAAGAGAGCTGCTGGTGTGTCGACACAAATGGTAATGAAATTGCAGGAACCAGGACTAGCCATGGAGTTCGACCCCCATGTAAGTATTGGCGCTCTTGGATTAAGTTATTAAAAATGACTACAAATAATCCATGTAAAATGGCCTGTTTGAAACCAGAGATGTTAATCGTTGATGTTCTAAATATCTGTGATATAGGAAATATGAGAGGCTAGGTATTGTTTACAATATTTACTTGACCTCAAACTGTTTTTGTCTAGCGTCTTTTAAATGTGGTGAATCATATGAAGGTGCTTCACAGGATAGAGATATTGAGGGAAAGAAAGGAGCATAGGATTGGTGACAAAGCCTTGACCAAAGATTTTGAGGAGGGTCATAAATGAGGGGTGAGAAGCAGAGCGATGCTTACCAAGGAAATTTTAGTGTTTGCGGCCTAGATAATTGAAGGCATTGCTGCTAATGATAGCATGAAAAGAGTGGGACCTATGTAAGTTGTCAAAATTGAATGGAGTTGAAGGTATGTGCATCTAAAACTTTTCCATTTACTGCTGGATTCTTTGTAAGCCATTCATACAGCTGGTTACCCGTGGAACGGCTTCATCACATGCTCAAGTTAGCTTGAGTGTAGTTGTTTTCAAATACAGTCATTTTGATAGATCCTATGGGAAATAAAATTGCTTGAAACATTTTCTTCCAACTTCCTCCTGCTATCCACATTCCTTCCAGTGACATGGCTTGAGAAAATATTAATTCATTTGAGAGTTTGAAAGCATGGGGTCTCAGCTTGCTCATGAAGCGAGTGTATCTTGCGTAGCATCAGTTAATACTGGTGGAGTGGCCAGTAATACAGTGCAGTTCTCTGCTCCCATTCTTTGTACAGTAAAAAGAGCTGAACTGCAGTAGATTTTTTTCCCCTTGCTATGTTTACAAAAGAGATGGTATTTCTGGAATTTGCTATTCATTGCAGTAAATACTTGCAAGTAGGGGGTTATTCATAGTACAGCTAATGAGAAGTGAACTTTAATACTTATAAGGCAACAAATACAAAAAACAAAATTATCACTTTGTGAACCTGTTTGACAGTAAATTGACTATTTTTGATCATGTGAAAATCATTTTTTAAAAATAGCAGTTATTATTCTGATCTGGCAAGTAGCTCTGGAAGAGACAAGTTCTTAAATATTCCAGTAGGTTTGTTTTTTTTAAAAAACACTCTTGATGTAATAGTCTACTTTTCTAAAGAAGGGTTTCCACATTCAGAGGTCAGAATCACAGCTGCATGAAAAGTTTACTCTTTATAGCAGTTTATGCCACAAGTCTGCACTTCAACCGAAAATAGCACTTAGTTAACACATGTCTTTGGTTTGGGATAAGCTCTTGTCCTTTTAAGGTATATACACATTCCCAGTTATGTAATGTACAGCCACATGGAGGACAGAGAACCTGATGGTCATGTGAAATATGTGAACAGCTAAATCTGACTGGGAAAGCTTGAAAATTGTAATTGAATCTATTGAAGCACTACTAAGATAAAGGTTTAAGGCCAAGAACAGTATAAAGATTTGTAACAAAGCATCAACTAAGCTATTATCTGATATTCTGAACTGAATGCTTCAGCCATGTTGCAATCTTTTAATAAATCCCATTGCCAGCAATATATGGAGAAGTCTCTTCGGCCCTCTAAATTGTAAGACATCCTAAAATCTGCTGTCTTTACATTAACTCTTAACATATTCTATTACCTATGATCGTTTGTGCTTTTAGCTCCCAGTTTCTAAATATCCCAGTTCTAAGATTCTTATCCTTGGTTAAAATCACCTCCATGATAGTGCTCTTTCTAATGCTGTAAGCTCTGGATATGCCATTGCATGTTGGCCAGATCAGGTAAGGATAGCAGATTTCATTCTATATAAGGTATTAAAAACCAGATGGTTTTTACAGCAATCAGTAATAGTTATCATTACAGAGACTAGTTTTATATTCTAGATTTATTAATTGAATTTAAATTCTACTGACTGCTGTGATGGGATTTGACACTTTATGCCCACGGGTGTTATCCTGGGTCTCTGGGTTACTAATCCAAAGACATTACCACCCTGCTACCAACAACCCATTTTCTACTTTCTTTTTTATAGTAATCACTTCTCAGCTCTGACATCATACCTTGTAAATCTTCTCTGCCATTTCTCCAGAATCTCAATATTCAGTAATGGAAAACAATATTATATTTGTTATTCTATGTATCCACAGTTCTCCAAGTATGATCTCGCCAAGGTCTATATAAATTCAACGTAACTTTCTTGCTTTTCAGTTCAATTTGGTTTGAAAAGAATCTCAACTTGCACTTTAGTGGCCTTGTTAAACATATGCTGTTATTCTTAATGATTTTGTGTCTGTACCCCAAATCATTTTATTATTGTATCACATTTCTGAAGAAAAAAAGCTGGCTGAATTAATTCATGTACTGCCCTCAACGTGTGTTTGTTTAAATAGTGTGATGGAGTGCTATCTAAACATGACCATCTGGTTTTCTTCTACTGTTCTGACAGGCCTTGAGGCAGTCACTCCTCCTGTGATAGTTGGGCCTACACCTAGACCAGATGTCATTCCACTGCCCCCAGGCACACACCTCCTCTATGCACAAAGTGGAAAAATAGACTACATCCCAGTGGAAGGTTCCAGCCTGAAGAAAAATGAAGCAAAGACTTTACTTCACGTTCCTGTAAGCAGTGTGTCAAAACATTTACTTTGTCAAAAGTCTATCAGATAAACGTAATGTAACTGTACAGTTTTCTGATAATCTGTGCAGATTTTTCGTGAATTTTGTTTTAAACATATAAGTGATCCAGTATACACCAAGGTTGCCATCTTGTGACTATTTTGTTTTATCAAAATGTTCAAGTACCAAGTTTAGGTAATAGATTAAGTTGTGTTATTTTAAATTTGGTCAGAAGTCACACAACAACAGGATATAGTCCAACAGATTTCAAATCACAAGCATTCAGAGTGCTGTCCCTTCATCAGGTGAAGTGACCTGTTGGACTATAGCCTGGTGTTGTGTGACTTCTGAGTTTGTCCACCCCAGTCCAACACCGGCACCTCCATAATATTCTAAACTTG
Source organism: Chiloscyllium plagiosum (assembly GCF_037043375.1). Taxonomy (NCBI): domain Eukaryota; kingdom Metazoa; phylum Chordata; class Chondrichthyes; order Orectolobiformes; family Hemiscylliidae; genus Chiloscyllium; species Chiloscyllium plagiosum. The sequence goes on from NW_028270141.1 coordinate 41,563,397, forward strand.
AGCATGTATTCTCGGCACCTCTGCCTGTGCAGTCCTGAGGGAGAAATGCACTGCTGGAAATGCTAAACTTTGAAAAAGATATTAAACTGAGGTCCTGCCTGTCCTTGTGTGGGCTTACCAAATTCTATGGCATGATGGAAAAAACAACAGTGACATAATGAGTCATTCATTGCAGTTTGTGTGATCATGTGATGTGCAAGTTGTCTGTCTGTGCTTCCTGCATTATGACAGTAACTATATTTCAAAAAATAATTAATTGACTGGAAGTGCTTTGGATCACCTTGCAGTCATAAAAAAGTATTTTAAAGCAGGTTAATGCCTTTCTGTATAAACAATCACTTGTTAGTACGAGGTTGAATACAGACAAGTTGCTGAAGTTTTCCATGTTACAGTCAAGAGTGCCAAATTTCAGTTGATCAAATAACTTCTTAAAGAAATTCATAGACAGGGACCTGCTCTGTCCAAACCCAAGGAATGTTCTCCTCTTTGAATTAATCCAGAGCTTGAAAAGCCCAAAGTTCCTCATTGCTGTCAGCATGGCAAGCTTCAGCCAAACTGTCAGCCAGTCAGCACATTTTCTCCTGTAGTACCAATTGTTGTCATAAGTTGAAATTTAGAAAGTTTACATTTGTCCTGATGCAAGGTGTAAAACTTCAGTAGCACATCTCTCTTCACAGCACTATTCTTTGTGTGTTGTTCTTGTTAAAATGATGCTAACCATATTCTCTGTTTCCCGTCCTTGCCCCTTTTGAGCAGAGGTTATTTACTCTGATTTGTGGATGTTTCTCCACCCAGGTTTGAACTCTTAACCAATTTGTAGCTGTTACTGCAATAGCAAAATGTATATATGTGGAGCTTTAACTTTGTAAGTGTCTCAAGGTTGTTCATAGGAGCTTGATCAATCAAAAATTGATAGCTGTCCTCAAACAGAGATATTAGCAGTGCTAACCAGAAGCTTGGTCTAAGAGATGGATTTTAACAATATCTCAAAGTAGGTGTGACTGGGAGATATATGGGGAGGGAGTTTCAAGTTCAGGCCTTAGCGGCTGAAAGTAGAGCTATCAATGTTGGACCAATTAAAATTGGCAATGTGCAAGAATGAACTGCTGTAGATCTTGAACAAGTTGCAGACTTGTTCAATGTCAACTGTAGCTCAAATAGTTAAATGGTTATCCTCCTAACCAGAAGGCTCTGACATTTATGGCCAACTGAATGCAAATAATTTGATTGTTGCCTTTTTTTAATGCACATCTACCTTTCGGAGAATGACAGGAACTGGCAGAAGTTTTATTTGGTTATTTTATTGGGACTGCTTGCTGATACTGAAGTAGTAGTATTGACTGTCTGAGTAAAAGAATTCTGGTACTTCAAGAGATATAATTTTATTTGTATCCAGAGAATTCTGCAACATGTGCACCTACCTGAACAGATTTTACTGCTTCCAATGACTAAGCAAGAATGTGAAGGCAGCTGGTCTTAGGCAGATTTGGCTGCTCCAAGGCACTATTAAAGTTAGTACTGCCCAGCCCCCACTCCATTTCCAGCTCACACCACCACAAGCTCCCCCCTCCCCAGCTCCCTCATTAATTGAAACACACTGAGGTCAGCAACTGTTTAATGTCACTCCTTCACTATCCCTCCTCTCTACCCCCCCCCCCCCCCAACATTGCTATTGACCTGCCATAAAAATCCACAAAAGCCACAAGAGTATCTGAGAACGTGTATTTGTTTCTGCATATTCTATATCAACAGAAACAAATGAGAATAGTTGTTTTGTAATAGGTTTCTGTACTAGAAGGAAAAATCAGGAGAGGCAATGTAAATTAAATGGTACAACAATAAAGAGAGTGCAGTAGCAGAGTGACCTGAGGCTGTATGAACACAGATCCTTTTGAAGGTGGCAGTCAAGTTCATGAAGCAGTTTATATTTTTAAAAATACAGATCCGGGGCTTTATAGATAGAGGCATAGAGTACCAAAATGGGAAACCTACAGGAAAGCTTTGTAATTCATTAGTTAGGTTTCAGCTGAAGGATGGTGAAAAATTTTCAAGGACAGGCAGATGCAGGGATATTTTAAAATATTTTGCAGAATGCCATCTCTTTGTGAAGCAGAACAATGATATTGATTCTTGCATTGTCTCTGTAAGAGCTACACAACTAGTTCCACTCACCCTGCCATTTCCCCTTAGCCCTGCAAAAAAAAAATCCCTTTGGTGAATTTTCCAATTCTTTTTTGAAAGCTGTCTCCAACTTGCATTCAAGAATGCGTTCTCTCTAAAGGTCTGTTGAACTCCCCCAGAGAGTGGTGGAGACAGGGTCATTGGATGGTTTTAAAACAGAAGTAGGTAGATTCTTTACTAACAAGAGACTCAAAGGTTATCACAAGTAGTTACCACAAGAAAGTGGAGTTGAGGTCACGATCAGATTAGCCACGATTCTGTTGAATAATGACTGGGCTCGAGGGAATGAATGGCCTGCTTACCTTTCCATTTAAATCCTTACCACTTGCTGCATAAAGAAATATCTCATGATGCCCCTAGTTCTTTTATCGATCACCTTGAATCTGTACCTTCATGTCCTTAATTCATCTGCTATTGAATGTGGTTTCTGATTACTTACTCTGACTTGACCTCTCAAGAGTTTGAGTACTTCTATCAAATCTCCTGTCAACCTTTTTAATGGTGAACAGCTCCAGCTTTTCAGTCTAACTACAGACACAAGACTTTCATCTCTGAACTCTTGTTTTTTTTTACACCTTCTGAGAGGTCAAGTCAGAGTAAGTAATCAGAAACCACATTCAATGCCCTCACATCCTTGTGTGGTGCCCTGAATTGAACACAATACTCCAGTTGAAGCTGAACTAAACATTCACCATAATTCTTTTGTTTTTGTGCTCTGTCTCTATTTGTAAAGCCCAGAATACATCTTTTTACATTTTCTGGATCAGTTTACTGCCTTCAATAATTTCAGTAATATATACCTAGGTCACCTTGTTCCTGCATTATTTTTATTATATTGCTTCTCCTTGTGCTTCCTTTAAAAATGTATAATTTCTCACTTCTTTGCATCAAATGACATCTGCCCCTTGTCTGCCCATTCCACCAGCCTGTATCCCTTTTGAAGTCTACCACAATCCTCTCCACAGTTCACAATGCTTGCAAAATGTTTTGTCATCAGCAAATATTTCAGAATACTATAGAATTTGTGCTAATATAAAACATCAAGTTTACAGTGTCCATTATTCTTTCGGAAGGAAGACGAATAAGTGAAGAATATTTATTCAGATAACATGTTGGCAATCCTCAAATTATTTCTCTGGGTGCAACATTCAAAATAGTTTGCTCAATATAACTGCAACAAAAGAGAATAGCTGAAATGTTGTGTGACTACCCACACTATTGCATAAATGAAATGATGCTTCACTGTGTTGGGAATTGATATCATTGTTTATCAATTGACTGATGTAAGGACAATCTATTATACATGCCACATTGTACAACATATATGCAAGCCCGTTTTTAAAAAAAAAAGGTAATTTGAAGTGGTATTCAAATTCTTTACACAATTATTGGAAAGGGTTTCAGTAGTCATGTTTGTCTTTGAAAAAAAAATCAGCAAGTTAACTTATTTCAGATTAATTTCCAAGCCATAAAAACAACAAACACCTTCCATCCAAGTGACTACTTTTTTCCATTTTAGTTGATGAAATTATATGAGGATAGTTATGTTGAAATTTATTTTGTAAATGATTATTTGATTGTACAAAACGTATCCTCCAAACATGAGGCAGACCTCAATAAACTTGTCCAAAAGCCAAACTATGTAGCAAATTGTTAACATTTGGAACGTTATGTCTGTTCCAGTTCATGTGTATTCCAGTGTTGACTGGCAGCAATTTGCTAACTCCAATCAATGGTCCAGACTTTGACAGTTTTGCTATTAATACTGCCACAATGTTTATAATCATTACTCTGAAATTGGCAACAATTTCTGTAGATTTCAGATGTGCAGATTTGTGTGGGAATCCAGAAGTTACTGCCATTGATTTGAAACTCCCCTGCATGGCAAAGCAAGTAGAGATCACTAAACAAGCGCAAAGCTTTTATGCTATTTCTAGAATCTCTAATTGCACCTTGTTCAATGAAATGTGACTGTATAAAATTCAGCTGAAGAGCCTTCATTGTCTGTGGAAAGCTAGTTTTATATTTGAAATGTCAAATTTCTCCAATTTGATTAGTTTAGAAAAATCTACCTGAATGCCATGTGCCTGAATCATTTAATTTGCTCTTTTTAAAGTTTTTGATAGAAAGGGAAAAGTAATTGTACTTTTGCTTTCTTATTTGCTGTCTGTGAGAATGCTGGACTGTGGTTGACTGCTTATCCTAGTTGGTGGCATTACTACACCATCAGGAAGATCCCCTTGGTTTGATACCAGATTCAAACTGGGGTTAGGAAAATGGAAGTTCATACCACAACAATTGCTAGATCTTTGTGGTCAGCTTTCTTTGAAGTCAGTGGTGAGCACTTTCCCTTTCGTGTTGCTAATGCCTGTGAGGTCTGAAATGTTGTTACTTCTGCAGGCTTTGTTCAAAAGAAAGTATTTTAGATCTGTAGAAAGGTGCCAGTGGGCCAAACGTTGTGGTCCCTCTGCTAATTTTCAAAACACCGTTATCATTACAAAAATGAAGTTTGTAATCCTGGAGTTTTTATATGACACATTTGGCTTGTTTTTAAATTATTCATTGATCCTTCCCCTTTTTATTTCTGAAACTTGTTTCAGCCTTCCAACACACAGAACTCTGTATTTTAGAATCATAGTCATAGAGATATACAGCACAGAAACAGACTCTTCAGTCCAATTCGTGCATGCTGAACAGATATTCTAAATTAATTTAGTCCCAGTTGTCAACATTTGGCCCATATCCATCTGAATCCTTCTTATTCATATACCCATCCAGATGACTTCTAGTTCTGGCCTTTTGAGCATTCCCGATTCTCATTCTATGCCCACAGCTGCCAATGCCCAATACTCTGGGATTTCCTCCCTAAAACTCTTCTTCATTCTATCTCTCTTTTCTTCCAAACTCCATCTTCTGGACCAAAAATTTGGTGACTTGTTCTAATATCATCTTATTTGGCTTGGTGTCAGTTTCATGTCTAAAGCGCTCTATGGGACATTTTACTTAATTATTGGTGCCATATATATTCAAATTGCTGATCCAGTGGTGCTACACTATTAGGTTGAAGGCTGTTCAGCAGTAACAGAAGCAGGAGTTGCAGTTTTCTTGATGATAAGGTATTCATGCATTGAGTCTTTTGGCAGATGCTTCATTTTTATTTATGTATAATATTGGATTAAAGGGGATTAAAAGCTTTCATTTATGTAGTCACTTTTGCAGTTCCAGCACTTTCCAAAGCACTTCACATCCAATTAAGCATTCCAAGATATGGTCACTTGTAATGTAGGAAACAGGCCTTCCAATATGCCCACAGCAAACTCAGGCAAACAGCAATGTGATGTTATAACATATAATCTCTATTTGTGATGTTTACAGAGAAATAAATAGTGACCATTGGTATCTCTCTGGGTTTTTTTTTCAAAATAGCGTTACTATAACTTTTAGATCTTCCTGTTAGGGCAGATGGGATCTTACTCTGACATCTCAACCATAAGGCAGTACCTGTGATAAAACAGCAACCCCCCTCAATGCTGCAGTACAGGAGTGTCAGCCTGGATTTTCCAAGTCCTGGTGTGGGAGTCCTGAACCAAAATATTCTATGGCAAGGATGTTCCAACTGGGCCATGTTTGACATAAAGTAGTGAAACTAGGTCGGTGTAGTAAATTAATCTGCCTAGCAGCAGCTCAGAGATCCTGTGTCTGAGCCAGGTTTTATTTGGCATGGGAAAGTTCACAGCTGGGAGAGTATTTGGGAAAAAAAAATAACCTTGGACTGATTCTGACTGTGTGATGTAGAAAGTTTGTCAGCATCTGGAGGAAACTATCACAGTCCATAAAGGCATCATTGGAATGCAGGAGTTTGGTGAAAACATTTGCATCCATATAGCCCACATGCAACACTGGGTGCTGTCTTCAAAGGCTCAAGCATTAGTTTATTCTCATGTTCCTCATTGACAAATTTGCTTTGTTTGAAATGTATTGGGTTCTAATTTGGAGACTTGTTAAAATCAGCAACCAAATTAGATGTAAAATTTAACAGAACATGAAATGTGTTCATATTTCACTCCCAAAGCTCTTTGAAGGTGAAACACTTGGACATGATTTCTGTAATGGTAATCACTTCAATAATTCCTTGTCTCAAGCCACTAAATTATTCACAAGTCTTCTTTCAATGTCCTATAAATAGTCTGTTCTCTGTATAATTTGTTATTTCTTCTGTTTATAGGATAAAGTGGTCATTGGTGTTGCATATGACTGTGTAGACAACATGGTGTACTGGACTGACATTGCTGGGCGCACCATCAACCGAGCTAGCCGACATGGAGGGGAGCCCTCTACAATCATCGGAATAGGTTGGTATGAAACCGAAGAACAGCAGGAAATGAAGTCTCCACCAGGCCCATATCTTTTTTGAAACCAGTCCCAATTATGTCTGTAGATTTGATCCCAATTCTTGGTGGAGTTATTTGGTGCATGGTTAATTGGTATTACATGCCTTTTTGCATCATTCATGGCTTAGTTGGTAATATACCTACTGAGTCAGGAGGTTGTGAGTTCATTTCCCACTATACTCCTGATACAATACCTAACAAGTGCTACATTGTTGGCAATGCTGTCTTTTGGATGAGCCTGTGTTGCTGGGAAAGCACATTAGGTCAGGCAGCATCCGAGGAGCAGGAGAATCGACATTTCGGGCATAAGCCCTTCATCAGGAATGAGGCTTGTGGGCCGAGGCTGAGAGATAAATGGAAGGGCTGTGGCGTGGGTAGCTGAGAAAGCGATAGGTGGATGAAGGTGAGGGAGAAGGTGATAGGTCAGAGGGGGTAGTTTTGGACGGGTGCAGAGGGTGATGCTGAGTTGGAGACTTGGGACTGGGATAATGTGGATGGAGGAGGAAAGGGAAATGAGGAAGCTGTTGAAATCCACATTTATCCCGTGTGGTGTATGAGGCAGTAAAGTTCAAGCCTTGCCTCCCTATTACATAGGAAATATTCCATACCAGTTATTTTGTTTAAAGACCGATTTCTATGAATGCTATCTCCGGGTTGTGCAAAGAGTGCACGTGTCATGGAGTCGACGGACATTCTTGGAAATGTCTGATGTGAATATCTGCATTGGTGAATGATGGGCACAGGTTGAAGTGGAGGGAACAGGGGCAACAGTAGCAGCTCAGGGCAGGTGACCATTGGAGATAACACCTCCCAGCTGGAGCACAGAACGCAGTGATGTAATTGGCATGGCCTGTCATAGCCAGATGAGGTCAGTAGCCACGCCTATGCAAGCGCAGCAGCCAAACTCTGTTATGGACAATCACTCAGTTGGTTACCAAAAAATCAAATTTAAGAATATTGTCTGAAATTGAGGGCTACAGCAATTAGGTTAGAGTTGTGATTTCCTTGATCATTTGACCTTATCCAATTTAAGCACTTAGCAAATCTAATATTGTTTGTTGTATTTATGCTGGACCTTTGTTAGAGCAACCTCTTTGCACTCTCTCTCTCTCTCTCTCTTTCTCTCTCTCTCTCTCTCTCTCTCTCTCTCTGTCCCTCAAATACTTATCCCATTTTCCTTCTCAAAACTACATTGATTCCAGCTCCTTCATGTAGCAAAAATCTGAATAAAGAAATGTTTCTCTATTTCTTTCAATTTAACATGTATTTTAAATTGATTGTCCTCATTATTGATTCTGCAACTTTCTTTATTAATCTTGTAAATTTTTTTGTTTAATTAGTTCTGGTATATTAGGTTTCTGAAACTGTTGCATTCTTCTAGTCACCAAAAATTGACATGTTTCTACACTCTTTGCTGTTGTACTCCAAGCCCCTATTCGTAAGCAATGAGATCCTGGTGTTTTGTGTCTTTTATCCACCTGCCTGGTGTGTTTGTTTATTTGCGCTTTTCAAAGTATTTTCATTAGAAAATACCTCTCTTTCTTGAGTTTCTTACCTACTTTTCTTACCTTGACCTATCTCTGCCTCAAGTTGCATTTCCTATCTGTCTGAAAATGTGTTGCTGGAAAAGCACAGTAGGTCAGGCAGCATCCAAGGAACAGGAGAATCGACGTTTCGGGCATAAGCCCTTCCTATCTGTCTGCGTACTTTGTTAGGAATTCACTCCATGTTTACTTAAATTCTGTATGGACACCCCTTCACCATCATGATATCTGTGGTTGTGCAAATAGTAAGCCCACCATCAGCTATCAGGCAATTAGAGGGTGGGAAATAAATGGCACTGCCAACAATGCCGACCTCCCCAGAACAAAACAGTTTTACTTTGTGATCAAGTTCTGAATGCTGACTTTCCCACTCTCCTTTGGTCTCCCAGCTGCACGATCAGTTGAGACCTGATGGACGTAGCCCATAAGCCTATACTATATAACTTGTTGACCACAATTTGTTCTTTTTCTTGTTTTGTGTAATCTGTGATTTTGGTTACCAGGATTAAATGTTTAGTTCAACAGTACTTCCTTGCTGTACTGTGTAAAGACCAAGCATAATTACCCAATCTGGAAAACAAATGTGTCATTGTCTGCAGCTTTGATCCCAGATCCAATCTGCCAAACCCCAACTATGTTTTAATATGCAATTTATTTATGATTTATGACCTTCCCAGCCTTAAACTACAACCACAAAGGAGCAGTATTCTATTGGAATGCTCTCGCCCACTCCAAAGAATATCCAGTTATCACATGTGGATACTGCTTCTCTGATTATTTGTCCATACAATGACCATCTGTTGATATGAATAGATTCTACAGAAACGTTACAGAAATAAGCAAGAGTATAGGTTTCTTAGATATACACAGACATTGCTCAACATTGCTTATTGCTGACATTCTGACTCTCAACCTCCAGGTAGTTTTGTGCTTATAAATGTTGAATGCCTATCATTTACATCCCTGTATTGTCTCATTCCCTCCCTATCTCTGTATTACCTCCAGCCCCTGAACCCCTATGAATTTTGCATTCTTCCAGTTCTAGTCTGTTGATCGTTACCAGCTTCTGTTGCTCCACAGTAAGTGGCTGCACCTTCAGATGCCTGGATTGAAATCTCCTCAATTCCATCCTCAGTTTCTCCATCTCTTGACCTATCTCTTTTCCTTTAAGGTGACTGATCAATTATTTGGACACCTGTCCTATGTACCTTCATTTTGATAGGAATCTATTTTTGCTTTTTCACATTTCTGTGATGTGCCTTGGAACAGTTAAAGCTGCTGTATAAGTTAAACGCCACTACAATGTAACTATATTGACAGCAGTACATAACTATACAGGCCAGCTCAGCAAAATTATATTAGTCCATGTACCTGGGTACAAAGTCCAGGCTAACATTTCAGTGCAGTGAAACTCCCATGCTAAGAAATGTCAAACTACTGAGTTTTGGAGATTTCTGAACTTGGCTTGCCTTTGATTTTCCATATACACATTCACATGTCTCATTCTGGAGCTCCATTAGTCTCCATCTATACAAATATCTGCTGTAACTGACAGGTACAGACCATGTGATATAAAGTCACACTGAAAGCAGCGGTAAAGTTTTAAAACTTCTGATGTCATTTTGGGATGGGGAATCGGTGACTAAATTCTAAAGAGTTCCTACATTTTTCAAAATCTAGAAGTTTGAAATTTAGAGAACTAAACCTTTTCTATTTTATCTTGCTTTTAAATATAATGCTGTTCTCACCCAATGTCTCCCTCACTTGTTATTCTTACACTTCAAACCTCTTTCAAACTGAAACAGAGCAAAACGCCCACTGATCATTTATCTCTGTGCCATTTAACCCCACTCTGCCCATATCTCTTGATATCATTAGTATGCAGAAATCTATCAATTCTGTCTTGAACATGCTCATAGATTTGAGCTTCTGCTATGTCCGCTTCTGTCAGATGAGAAATACTGACACAGTCTGGGTCATTCAACTCGGAAGAGAGCTTCCAATTATTTAAATAAATGTTCTCCAGTTAAAGATTGCTAATGTATTAATAGTGGAAGATAGTTAATATACTAAGAGTGGGAAATGGCTTAGATTCCACGATTAACTTGTAATAATACAGTATTTTTAATATCAACATTTTAATTTGGTATCTGCCCTGTGTCATACCTTGCTGTTTATTTGGATCTTCACTTGCCATCTCTGCTAGGACTTTATTTGTCTCTGTTATTGTGTTAAAGATCTGGAGAGCCCTGAAGGCATAGCTGTCGATCATCTGGGCCGCAACATCTTCTGGACAGACTCTGGACTAGACAGAATTGAAGTGGCTAGAATGGACGGAGACCAGAGGCGGGTGCTCTTTACTGATGACCTTGTGAACCCAAGAGCAATTGTTGCAGATCCTGTCCACGGGTATGTACTAGAATGAAAGCTCTCCCAAACTCCTTTAAGTCCTCAATGTGTCAGGAAGAAAGAAGTTGCATTTCCTTAGTGCTTTTCACTTCCTCAGAAGATCCCGAAGCATTTCATGGCCAATTAAGTGCAAGGAATTCCTTCCTTGTGCCTCTTTTTGAATTCTAAATACCTTGGATTCACATAATTTCACAGTCATTTTTTTAAGGAAATGTTTGAAAGGTGGGTTATCTGGTTTATGGGATTACCATCAATATCAATGTCTCTCTATCGACACAAATCAGTATTTCTTTGCCTTTTTCGTTGGTTCCCTAATGGTATAATCTTTTTAAAGCCCCTAAAGCTGGCTGTAACCCATCCCATTTGAAACAGAAGTTGGATTCAGATGCTTTAGCTACTACATAGGAGATATTGAAAACAGAAGAAATAATCTTTTCTGTTTGGAAAAACGGCATACTTGGAAAAATCCATTCAAGTAGAGGAGGAAAGGAGAGTGAGACCAATGCTCTTGTGGAGTGTCAGTACAGGTACAAATGGCCATCCCATGTTTTATATGATTCAAGGGAGCCAGTTAACTCCAACAATCTTATAGAAGGTTATAAACTCTAGAGGGGCATGGATAGGGTAGATAGACAAGATCTTTTTCCTGAGGTGGGGGAGTCCAGAACTAGACGGCATTGGTTTAGAGTGAGAGGGGAAAGATTTATAAGGGACCTAAGGGGCAATCTTTTCATGCAGAGTGTGGTGTGTGTATGAAATGAGCTGCCAGAGGAAGTGGTGAAGGTGAGTACAATTACAGCATTTAAAAGATATCTGAATGGGTATTTGAATAGGAAGGGTTTAGAAGGATATGGGCCAAGTGCAGGCAAATGGGTCGAGATTAGATTAGGATATCTGGTGGCATTGATCAGTTGGACCGAAGGGTCTGTTTCCATGTTGTACACCTCTACGACTCTATTACTCTCTAACTGTCAGGTAACATTTCTACCAGTTGACATTAAGCTACCTTTAATGAATAGAAGGAAGGACATAATTCACAACTTTACATAGATTCAAGAGGTAGAAAATGTGATTACGCAGTGGTTATTGAAAGTGATTGTAAAGCTGTTGGATTGTTGTTTAAACCCAATTTGTTCATCAATGTCCTTTTGTGAAGCAGTAACCTTTCATCTGTGACTAGTTTGGACCCCTATGTGACTTCATTTTCACGTCAGTGAACATTGAAGTGACCCAAGCAAGCCTCTCGGTCATATCAAACTCCCCCCAGTGGATCAAGAAGGTGGTTCGCTATCACAACAGCATAACTAGGAATGAGCAAAAGACCAACAACACCCATAATCCAGTAATGAGTATAAAATACTACTTATCTGCAATAAACTTCATCAGTTATTGTTTATCCCACTCTCAGAACTTCAGTGGAACAGATTTTTCTGGACTCAAGGTTATCTTGTTTCCTGTTCCACTGGCTAATTGTGTTTCATTAAACATAAAACAGTAAGATGTAGTTCCTGTCGAGATCTGGTATGGCACATTTGTGACTCCAACTGCACCCCACTGTGTTTGAATTATTCAAGTTGAGTACAGCTTGAGCACGGCTCAAGCTGAGCACGGCTTTTTTTTATATAACACAAGTCATATATTGCACAAGCAATTATGAGAGAAATCATTATCGAGAGATAGGAGCTGTTGCAAGCTGACTAAGGAAATGAGGGAAATCTGATCAGTCAACAGCAATGTTCATGTTTCTGATTCATGTAGATTGCAGTTCACCTCAACGCTGGTAAAGTGTCAGAGCACAGGATCTCGTGACAGCAGTGCTAATTCTGCTGTAGGAGCATTTTAGGGTGGGTAGCTAAGATATTGACACCAATCTTTCATCTTTCCACAAGTATATTAAAATTGTATCATAACACAATGGTTTCTATTTTATGGTATAGAGTGGCACAGTGGAGACCTTGTGAAATTGTACCAAGGGTGAGAGAATTCAGATTTGTAGCAAGATAAAAGAAGCTGGGATTATTCGCCTTAAAGGACAAAGTTAAAAATCACACAACACCAGGTTATAGTACAGCAGGTTTATTTGGAAGCACTAGCTTTCGGAGTGCTGCTCCTTCATCAGGTAGCGGTTCTGAATTTTTTACTTTGTCCACCCCAGTCCAACACTGGCTCTTCCACAACATGGCTACCTCCTTTAGGAGAGAAGATCAGTAAGGAGGATCATTCACCAGAGGATGCTGGTTTAAGATGTTTGACAAGCAGAATCAGGTGGGAGTTGCCATTTACTTTATGCAGCAAGTTATGATCTGGAATACATTGCTTGATAGGCAGTGACTCAATAGTTAAGTCTCAAAAGTTTTTGAATAATGCAGGTAAAGTGGCAAGAGCAGGGGACTGGGATTAATTGGAATATTGATTGGCCAAATGTAAGGAAAAAAGTGAAAGCACAGAAGTGGGTCATTTGGCCCTTCCGGTCTGATTTTCTACTCAAACTCGCTTTCCAAATTTATCTCAATATCCCTTAATTTCCTTAGCATTCAAAAAAATTCATTGATCATTTTTATCAAGGTAGAGCGACATCCCACAACAGGGAATTTCTCCTTATCCCTGACCTAAATGGCTGCTACTTTATTTTAAAACTATGACCTGTAGTGCCAACAAGGAATGTACGCACTCACCTTACAAAATTCTTAAAGGTCTTGATATCTCTCAATTAGATCAGCTTTCATTCTTCTAACTCCAGGAATATAGGCTTGTCTACTTGATCTCTCCATGTCGGGTAATCTTGTCATACCAGTGGTACGACTATGAAGGGAGCACTACGCGGATAATCAAGTCCAAGTATTTTCTTTTTCACAGAATTTCTTTTTGACAAAGTTGAATTGCTAGCAGCTTAGATCGATCATAAGTATTCACTTCTGATTTTAACCAACTTGGAATCCCATCTTTGAAAATTGGCCACAGCCTACTACTTCAGGTTTTACTAAGTAGGCAGAAAAGCTGATATTTGGAAACACTCAGGTTCCCAAGAACTTTGACTAAGAGCAAAATTTCAGCAAAGAGTTTTATACTGTTATATTTCCTTCTCTTTGTAGAACAGCAATCTATGTGAATGGAGAGTTGCTAGGCAAAAATTAGCAAAAGGGCCTCGAGGCCTCTCAAAGATGTTTTTTCTTCAGTAATTAAGGGATTAAACTCCTCTCTTATTTCTTTGAAAGCATTCCTTAGCTATCCCTCCAAATTCACTTGATTTCCATTAAAGATTTGATTGTGTACAGCACACAATAAAGTGTTAACTTCAGTTTGCAACAAATTACATGATAAAACCATTCTCAAACCAAATAGTTCAAAGTCTTCAAAGTATTTTCCAGATCATCCTAAAATGCAAGTATGTATCCCCAACCCCAGGAATCAATCAAATTAGCATTATGCACCCTCTAAGGTGAATACATCTTTACGTAAGAAGCCCAAAACTTGCCTGTTGTTTCCAACTCTCATTCCCATCCCCAAAATGCATGCCCACCTACCTACCCTAAAATCTATGCATATTTAATGAATTCATTGTGCTATTGGACCTAATTCTCAAACTTGTCCTTTTAGTAACCTGTATTGGACAGATTGGAATAGAGCTGCTCCCAAAATTGAGACTTCATACATGGATGGAACCAACAGACGGATCCTTGTGAAAAATGATCTTGGCCTGCCTAATGGATTGACCTATGACCCCTATAGTGCATTGTTGTGCTGGGCTGATGCAGGTATGTTGAACTTAGATAAAATTTCCACTTTTAAAGTGTGATTTGTAAAGTTAATATTTGAATTTTATTTCTTGTACTCTTAGTTCTGAGAAGATGAACTGGAGTCTGAGCTTCCGACAAAGTTGATGATATAAAGTGGATTTAAATGGGTATTATCTGATTGTCATTACAGAAAAATAGCTGCACGTGACCAGGACTGGGAATTCAGTATTTAAGGATATTCGATGTTTAGGAATGCAAAGGAGATGGAATTTGCACAGACACAGAGGGTTGGGATCAGTACATGGGTGGGGGAGAATCACAGATTGGAAGGTAAATGCAATCCATTTAGGTGAAGCTAAGAAACAGAAAGGGCAGCAAACATTGATTGGAATTATTTATAGGCCACAAATTAGTAGTGGTAGTGTGGGATGTGGTATTAATCAGGAAATGAGAGAAGCAGAGAGCATGGGTGACTTCAATCTGCATATAGACTGGATAAACAAAATGAGCATTAAATCTATGGAGGATGAGTCTCTGGCGAATGTTAGAGGTCGTGTTCTAGAACAGTTTGTTGAGCCAGCGAGAGTAAATATTATTTTAGATCCAACATTATGTAATGAAAAAGGGACTGAATAACAGTCTTATTGTAAAAGAACCTTCAGGGATTGTTGACCAGAATGTGGTAGAATTTTATGTTAAGTTGAAAGTGAGGTTGTTCATTCTGAACAAGGGTATTAAATTTGAATAAGGGAAGTTATGAAGGCATAAGGCACAAATTGGCTGATGGGTGGATTGGGAAAGACATTAAAGTCAATTAATAGGCAATGGATAGTCTTTAAGAATAAACTATTAGATGACTTAAAGCAACTATACATCCCTTCAAGATGCAGAAACTCAATCAATCAACTGGAGTTGATTGGAATGTGTGAAATTGAAAGGATGGGGGTCATAATGCTGCCAGAGTTCATAGTGAATCAGAGGATTAGAATCTTTTTGAATGAAGTAAAGGAGGACCAAGAAACCAATAAAGAAAGGGAGAATAGAATAAGAATTCAATCTAGTATTTTTTAAAAATCAGACTCTTAAAGTCTTCCATAGGTGCATAAAAAGGAAACATTTGAATCATAGAATCCCTACAGTGTGGTAGCAGGTCAATCGACCATTAGGTCCACATCACGTTTCTGAAGAGCATCCTACTCAGAGCCATCTTCCTACCCTATTCTGTCCCTATAAGCCTGCATTTCCCATGGCTAATCCACCTAGCCTACACATTCCAGGATACTATGGGCATTTTAACATGTCCAATCCACCTGACCTGCACATATTTGGATTGTGGGAGGAAACCAGAACACCTGGAGGAAACCCACACAGACATTGCGAGAATGTGTGTACTCCACACAGACAATTGTCCAAGGGTGGAATTGAACCCGGGTCCCTGGCACTGAGGCAGCAGTGTTAACCACTGAGCCACCATGCTGTTAAGACAAATGTGGGTCCATTACAGTCAGGGTGAGGTGAATTTAAAAAGGGTGGTAGAGAAAAGGCGGAGAAGCTAATTGATTCATTTGTGCGTATTTTCACTGAGGAGGATACAAGGAATCTCCCAGAATTAGAGATTGATTTGACTAGGGAGAATTAGGAATAGAACTAATACTTCGCATGAGTAAGATGATTGTACTGTAAGTCTCTGGGACTTGATATTCTGTATCTGAATTCTGAAGAAGATGGCTATAGGGTTACTTGAAGCGTAGGTGTTCAGCTTCCAAAATCTATAGATTCTGGAATGATTTCTGTAGATTGGCAGCTAGCAAGCAGCTACCCGTTATTCAAAAAATAAGTTAGTAAGAAAACAGGTAACTACAGAGTTGTTAGCCTTATGTCAGTAATATGGAAAATGCTAGACTTTTGATAAGATCCCCAGCAAGGTCGATTAGACAGAAAAGAGAGTAGGAGTAATTCTCATGTTGGTAGAATCCCTACAGCATGGAAACAGGCCATTTGACTCGATAAGTCCACACCGACCTCCGAAGAGTAACCCACCCAGACCCATTTCCCTACCACTCTACATTTACCCCTGACTAATGCACCTAACCCACACATCACTGAACACTATGGGCAATTTAGCATGACAATTCCCCTCGCCTCCAAGTCTTTGGATCGTGGAAGGAAATCAGAGCACCCTGAGGAAGCCCACGCAGACATGGGAGAATGTGCACACTCCACACAGACAGTCACCTAAGGCTAGAATCAAACCCGGGTCCCTGGTGCTGCAAGGTAGCAGTGCTAACAACTGAGCCACAATGCTGTCCATAGGTAGACTGTAACTAGTTGGGTACTGTAATGATTAGTACTTGTCCCCAACTGTTTGCAATATTTATGAATGATTTAGAAGTGGGGACCAAATGTATTGCTTCCAAATTTGTAGATGGTGTAGTAAATGCCCTGTTAACCTGCATGAAAATTCTGGAACCAGATAATAGAGGGGGTTTACTGTACTTGATAGAGAGGGGATGTGTGTTGTATGGAAAATGTAAAATGGCTTCAGGAGCATTTAGACAGGTTTAGTGAGTGAACAAGAACATGGCAGATGGAATATAATATGTGAGGAATGAGAGTTTACTCACTTTGGTAGGAGATATATACATGTGCAATATATTCCTTAAATGATAAGAGGTTGGACAGTTTAGATGTACAAGGGGACCTAGATGTCCTTGTTAATAAATCACTGAAGGTTGACATGCAGGTGTAGCAGACTATTAGGAAAGCTCATGAAATGTTAACCTTTATTCCAAGAGCATTTTAGTACAGGAATTAAATCTTGGGTTAATTGTATAAGAGCTTGTTAGACCACATCTGGAGTAGTGTGTGCTGTTTTGATCTCCCTTTCTCAGGATGTGTACTATTGCTATAGATTCATCACACTTATTTCTGGAATGGTGGGACGTCCTTTGAAAAGCAATTGAGCAAACTGGGCCTGAGTGGCAGGTGGAGTTTAATTTGGTCAAGTGTGAGGTATTGCATTTCATTAATACAAACAAGGACATGACTTATACAGTTAATGGTATGGCACTGGTAAGTGTTGTAAAACTGATAGACTTAGGGTTTCAGTTGCGTAGTTCTTTGCAATTTGTATCACAGGTAGACAGGGTGATTAAGAAGTTATTTAGCGAGCTTGCCTTCATTGCTCAGATTTTTGAGTGTAGGTGTTGGGATGTCCTTGTGAAATCTGTGAGGCCTTTCTGGAGTACTGAATGCTGTTCTGGTTGCCCTGTATAGGGAAGATGATATTAAATTGGAGAGAGTTCAGAAATGTTTTACCAGGATGTTGCCTGGACTGGAGGGTGTCAGATATAAAAATAGACTGGAAAGGATGGAACTTTTTTCCCTGGAGCATAGGAAGTTGAGGGGTGACCATATATAGGTTTATAAAATCATGAGAGGCAGAGAGAAGGTGAATGACAAAGGTCTTTTCCTAGGTGGGGGAGTTCAAAACTAGAGGGCATATTTTTAAGGTGAGAGGAGAAAGATGGAAAACAGACATGAGGGGCAATATTTTTACACAGAGTGGTTTGTGTGTGGAATGAACTGCCAGAGAAAGTGGTGGATGCAGATACAGTTACAACATTTAGAACATACTTGAATAAGTTCATGAATAAGAAACATTTGGCAGGATATGGGCCAGGTGCAAGCAGATGGAATTAGTTCAGTTTGGGAACATGGTCAGTGTGGGCCGAAGGGTCTGTTTCTATGTTGTATGACTCTATGACTCAATGAATGAGAGGTGACGTTATTGAAAAATAGTCATACTGATAGAAAGAGTAGATGCTGATAAGTTGTTTCCCCCATTTAGGTGTTTCAAACAGAGGATATAACTTTAAAAAAAGGAGATGCCACTTGGACTGACTTTGGAGTAATTGTTTTATTTGGAGAGTTGTGAATTTTTGGAATTCTCTTCATAGTGGGTTGTGGAAGTTCAGTCTTTGAGTTTGTTTAAAGTAGAGATTGATCGATTTCTCATTACCAGTGACATATGCAGGGTTATGGTAATAGTGTGGGTAAAAGCTGTGGAGCATTTGGTCAGCTCAGACTGTATAGAATTGCAGAGTAGACTTGATGTGCTGAATGGCCCGCTGCTTCTCCCGTGTTCAAGTATAATTTATGGTCAAATACAGGAAGGTGTGACTATAAGAGAGGCTGATATGAAGATCCAAAGATAGCAATGGAGGCGCCTCAGCCATTGCAGTTGTCCAGCAGGTTTGATATTCTTGCAGTCTGTATGGATGACAGCATGAGAAAATGGACTGTGTCACTGTGGTGCAGGAAACCATCTGTTTGTGGGAATGAAATGGGTTGTAGTTGTAATTCGGCATAGTATAAATAGAGGGGATGGATATCATTCCTTGCAGCTGAGGGTAAGAGTCCAAAAGGCTGTGTCACCTGCTCTGGTGCAAGAGCTAAAGCTTCACCTTAGCGCTGGTGAGGATCTTGAAGTGCTAGCAGATTGATCCAGTTGTGACCCATGTGGATACCAATGACATAAGTAAGGCAAGAAAGAGATTCTACTGAAGGTAATAATCAGCAAAGAAGTAAATTTAAAAAGCAGTACCTAAAAGGTGGTAATATCTAGGTTACTACTGGACCTGCAAACAAATTGGCACAAAGTAAATAAGATCAGAGAGCTGAATATATGGTTCAGGGATTGGTGTGGGAGGAATGGGCTTTGATTCCTGTGGCACAGACACTGTTATTGGGTACAGAAGAAGCTATACTATTGAGATGTCCTTCACCTGATAAATGCTGGGACCAATGTACTGTTGAATATAACAAGGAATATAGAGAAATTTTTGAACTAAATAGTGTGTGGTGGGGGGGAAGCTTTTACGGAATCATAGAATTATTTCGGCCCATCATTTTTGCACTGGCTCTCTAAGGGCTTTAAATTAGTGCCAATTTCTTGCCTTTGTCCAATAAGTTCGTGCACTGTTGCAGTTTAAGTAATTATCCAATGCCAATTTGGAAATTTAAAAACAAAAGACAAGGCAGTAGTGTAATGTAACAACATAGGTCTGTAGTAAAGGCTAAGGTTGGTACAGTATTGATAAATGATTTAGGTTGAGAGGATCAATATGGATGAAGATAAGAAATAAGACCTTGGTTTATAGGCTTACTGATAGCAGTTATATTGTAGAATGGCATGTAAATTACAGAAACAAGCTATTTTAGACCTGGTGTGATGTAATAAGAGAGAATTAATTATGTCATGGTAAAGAATGATCTAAGTAAGAGCCATCATAATGTAGAATTTCAAATTCAGTTTGAGGGTGAGAAACGTAGTTCTGAAAATAGTGCCTTAAAACTTAAAGGCAGTTACAAAACTATAAAGACAAAGTTGGCTGAGGTGGAATGAGGAAATAGGTTAAAAGGCAAAAGCTTAGAGCATCTGTGGCAGATATTTTAAGGCTGTCAATAATGATGTATGCCACTAAGAAAGAAAGCTCTAAGAAAGATGTGCACTATCCATAGCTAAGTAAGTAAGTTAAGGATAGTATAAACCTGAAATGCAGCAAAGATTAGTGGTAAACTACAAGATTGGGAAATTTTTAGAAACCAGCAAGCCATAACAAAAAAAAGGTTAAAGAGAGAAATTGAAGTTTAAGAGAAAATTTGCACGAAATATTAAAACAGACTTGTAAAATCTTCTGCAAGTATACAAAAAGAGTGGCAAAAATAAGCATTGACCCCTTAAAGGATGAAACTGGGAAATTTAATAATGGGAAGCCAGGAAAAGGCAATTGTTTGAGTCAAGTAATGGGACAAAATGCTGATGACTAAATCTCTGGGTCTGCAAAAAATGGAACGGGTAATGGAAGCAATGGTTATAATCATCCAATACTGCAATGGTGGGATCGCCAATCAAGATGTGGAGATGCCGGTATTGGACTTGGGTGGACAAATGCAAAAATCACATGACACCGGGTTATAGACCAATAGGCTTATTTGAAAACACGACCATTCAGAGCTCCACTCCTTCTTATCTCTAATTAAGAAAGCAAAGAGACAAAGCAGGAAACTACACATCATTTAACTGAATATCTGTCATGGGAAAATGCTAGAAAATATTATTAAACTAGTAGCAGGGCATTTGGAAGATCATAGCAAAAATCCATGTTGACTGTTTGATTATGGAAGGAAAATCATGTTGAGAAATTTGATTGTGTTCTCTGAGGATGTAACAAGCAGGATGGACAACTGGGAACTGGCATTCAGTAAATTGCCATATAAAAGTTTATGTGGAAGATGAAAGCTGATGGTGTGGATGTGGTACGTCAGTATTGATAGAGGATCTCATCAATGTTTGGGACTAGACCTTTGGCAACCATGGTGTCCTATTTCTCTTAAGCTCTGTTTCTGACCTCATAGCTTCTCCATCACCAAAACAGCCTAACTAACTCTACCTGACATAGCTGATCTTTGTTCCTCTCTCAGTTCATCCATGCTTTTGTTAACCTTAGGCTTGACCATTCCAGTGCTTTTATATCTTCCTCCTTTCACACAGCTGCAGTATGAGATGCATATGGCTTTAGGCCAACCTTTTACAAGTATTTTTGAAATTAAAGGTGAACTTGGTTTTTATCCCTCAGAGAAACACTTTGATCTATACTCCACTGCTGTCATTGAACCTCTATTAGACTAGATTGAGTGCTTCAATATCACAGCCGCACAGGGTACTTATAATCAAGAGCCATTTATCTTCCACCATTGGTACAACGTAAGCTCATTCGAAACTCTGCTGCACTTATTCTAACTTGTGCCCCTCCCGGCTCCCCATCGCCATCCCTAATTTTCATGGCTCTGATGTGCTAAGCCCCTAAGCTCTCAAACCCGTGAGCCTCTATCTATCTGTCTTCCTTTTGAGATGCTCTTTATCACCTGTTTCCTGAACCGTGTTCGGTTGTCTAATATTGCCTTATATGGTTTTAATATTTAATTATGTCTTAAACATCCTGGCGTGTTTTATTGCATTGAAAGTATTGTGTAAGTTGTTGTCATTTAGTCTTTTAGTCCATGTGATAGACAATACCACAACTGGGCGAAAGCAAGGACTGCAGATGCTGGAGATTGGAGTCAAGATTAGAGTGGTGCTGGAAAATCGCGTTTCAGGCAGAAGCCCTTCATCAGGAATGAGGCTGGAAGCTACATGATGGAGAGATAAATGGGAGGGGGTGTGGGACTGGGGAGAAGGTAGCGAAGAGTGCAATAAGTGAATGGAGGAAAGGATAAAAGTGATAGGTCAGAGAGGAGGGTAGAGCGGATAGGTGGGAAGGAAGATTGACAGGTGGGACCGGTCATGAGGATGGTGTTCAGCTGGAAGGTTGGAACTAGGGTAAGGTGGGGGGGAGGGGAAATGAGGAAACTGGTGAAGTCCACATTGATGCCCTGGGGTTGAAGTGTCCTGAGGCAGAAGATTAGGCGTTCTTCCTCCAGGTGTCGGGTGGTGAGGGAGCGGCGGTGGAGGAGGCCCAGCACCTACATGACCTTGGCAGAGTGGGAGGGGGCGTTGAAATGTTGGGCCACAGGGCGGTGGTGTTCATTGGTGCGGGTGTCCTGGAGATGTTCCCTGAAGTGTCCTATGAGAAGATGTCCAGTCTCCCCAATGTAAAGGAGACTGCATCGGGAGCAACAGATGCAATAAATGATGTGTGGAAGTGCATGTGAAACTTTGGATGTGGAAGGCTCCTTTGGGGCCTTGGATGGAGGTGAAGGGGGGAGGTGTGGGCACAGGATTTGCAATTCCTGTGATGGCAGGGGAAGGTGCCAGGAGGGGAGGGTGGGTTGTTTGGAGGGCTGTGTACCTGATGTGGTAGTCACAGAGGGAACGGTTTTTGCGGAAAGCGGATAGGGGTGGGGAAGGAAATATATCCTTGGTGGTGGGGTCCGTTTGTAGGTGGGAGAAATGTCGGCGGATGATGTGGTTTATACGGAGATTGGTGGGGTGGAAGGTGAGGACTGGGGGGGGGGGGGGGGGTTCTGTCCTTGTTGCAGTTGGAGGGGTGCAGTTTGAGGGCAGAGGTGTGGGACGTGGATGAGATGGGTTGGAGGGCATCTTCAACCACGTGGGAGGGGAAATTACAGGCCATCTGGTGTGTTCTGTGGAGGAATTGGGAATACGGGTAAGCATTTTTGCAGGAGGTAGGGTGGGAGGAGATGTAATCCAGGTAGCTGTGGGAGTTGGGTTTGTAAAAATAAAAGTCGGTGTTGAGTCAGTCGTCGTTGATGGAGATGGAGAGGTCCAGGAAGGGGAGGGAGGTGTCAGAGATGGTCCAGGTGAATTTAAGGTCGGGGGTGGAATGTGTTGGTGAAATTGATGAACTGCTCAACCTCCTCATGGGAGCACAAGGTAGCACCGATACGGTCATCAATGTAGCGGAGGAAAAGTTGGGGAGTGGTGCCTGTGTAACTGCGGAAGATGGACTGTTCTGTGTAGCCAAAAAAGAAACCGATGTAGCTGGGGCCCATGCAGATGCCCATGGCTACCCATTTCTCTCCGACCAATCACCTTTACCCCTTCCTCCATCCACCTATTGCACTCCCCAGCCCCACCCCCTCCTATTTATCTCTCCAACCCGAGGCTTCCAGCCTCATTCCTGACGAAGGGCCCCTGCCCGAAATGTCGATTTTTCCTGCTCCTCAGATGCTGCCTGACCTGCTGTGCATTTCCAGCACCACTCTAATCAATACCATAACTGGATCATTTTCTCTTTATGGGAACATTCAGCTGCACCTGATGTATCGCTTGCTGAGCAGTTTTAGAGCATGCCATAGTTATGAAAGTTCTATTGGCCATTTATGGTCATGGAGGTTTTAACCACACAGGATGAGAAATTCAAATTGGTGCCCAATTCAGCAACACCTCCAAATTCAGACAGCAAACGCAGGGATGATGAGTGACATAGATGTAATGCTTGACAGCAAATAATCAGGCTATGATCTTGATTATAAGTGCCCTGTGTGTCTGTGATATTGAAGCACTATATCTAGCCTAACAGAAGTTCAGTGCTGGCAGTGGAGTACAACATCGGAATGTTTCTCCAAGGGATAAAAACCAGGTTTGCCTCTAATTTCAAAAATACTTGTAAAAGCTTGGCCTAAAGCTGGATGCATCTCCTATTGCAGCTGTGTGATAATGTTGCTGAATGCACGCTAAAGGACCAGTTTACCATTCCTGATGACATTTTCTTGATGTGGAAAACTGCTTTAATGTGATAGATTTTTGAAATCTCCTCTAGAGGTTTCTCAGGATTTGACTTGGATGAATTGTTACAGTACAGCTTGCGTATTTAATGGTTACTAATTTAATTTTATTTCAGTGAATGAGCTGCCAAAACAAAGCTACCTGTCGACCATGTTTCTGATCTGTAATGGGTAGCAGCTTCCCATTAAATTGCTGACAAGACATGTTTGTTCTCTTGCACTCATTCACATTCTCTCTCGCCTGAGCTATACTCTTCCATGTGGGGTTTGTAACTGTGTTATTCTTGCAGGAACCCAAAGGTTGGAATGCATGAACCCGAATCGAACTGGACGCAAACGAGTACTTGACGGCATCCATTATCCCTTTGGGATTACAAGTTATGGAAGGAATTTGTACTATACAGACTGGAAAAGGTACAATATCCATTATATTTAGGTTTTCTGAGATTATGCTAGATTGTGCCTTGAATGTCATCTTATTTAGAGCATATTGATTGGCCATTGGTCCAACAGTTCCATGTTGGATGTATGTGCTTCACACAAAGCTCTTCAAAAACCCCTTTCAGAATATCCTCCTATTCCTTTTTCCCTCGTGCATTGAAGTAACTTATCCTTATCTCAGCTACTCCTTACAGCGGTGAGTTCGTGTATTAACCATTCTCACTAAAGAGGTTTCTCCTGAATTCCCTTTTGGATTTGTTAGTGACTGTCTTTTGTTGATGGACCTGAGTTCTGGATTCCACACACACTGAAATTGTTTCCTTCTGTCTATTTTATGTAAGCTTTTTATAGTTTTGAAGATGTCTATGGAGTCATTTGTCAGCATTTCTTTCCCAGTCAAAGGGTGTCCCAGCCTTTTTCAGTCTTGCAGATGAATTACAAACTGCAGCAGAGGTCAAATCGAATTGTGATACCATCAGTGTATACAATCCCACCCTAATCAAAACCATGTGATTTCCAGGGAGAATCAAAAGCCTGGGCCAATTTAGGCAAAGCTTAATGTAAAAATTCCTTTTTGATCCTTCCCAGCTAACCCACCAGGGATAAGTCCAGTTTTTCTGATTCACCAAAATTGTGCCTCATGCATTAGACAGGAGCCTTTTTGATTGTTTTCTGGGAAAATGCAACTGTTGATAACTGACCTAGATCTGGCCTTGGACCATTTGTAATTGTGACCATAATCAATTTTATTGAAGGAAACTGCATTTGGCATTTCTTATCCTGTCCACCAAATTTATTGTATGTTTTAAATTAGACTAGATGACAGTTTAGAAAGTTTTTTGTGCAGACCCTGGACCTATTTGTGGGCGGCACGGTGGCACAGTGGTTAGCACTGTTGCCTCACAGCGCCAGAGACCTGGGTTCAATTCCCGCCTCAGGCGACTGACTGTGTGGAGTTTGCACGTTCTCCCCGTGTCTGCGTGGGTTTCCTCCGGGTGCTCCGGTTTCCTCCCACAGTCCAAAAATGTGCAGGTCAGGTGAATTGGCCATGCTAAATTGCCCGTAGTGTTAGGTAAGGGGTAAATGTAGGGGTATGGGTGGGTTGCGCTTCGGCGGGTCGGTATGGACTTGTTGGGCCGAAGGGCCTGTTTCCACACTGTAATGTAATCTAATCTATTTATGTAAACGAAGATGCTGACAAATCTATTTGGTATTTCCAGAATTTAATGTTTTTGTTTCAGATTTTGAACATTTGAACCCAAAATAACTGATCTGAAATTGCGCCATGTTAGAGGAATCCCTTCACGTTAAGCTGCAAATCATTTCTTATTTTACCTATTATGTTCCATTACCTAACATGCAAGTATTTTTAGTTGAGTTTCACCTTCATAGATATAGTTTCAATAGCTTTTTTGCTTTTAATTTGCAAATTGAATGTTTCTTCACCTTTTGCATCCCAATAAAATTGTAAAACATGCTAATGTGCAGGAAAGTTTTTAAGAAGTGAAAGCTAATTTCTTTAAGAGCTAATTTTGTTGGGCTTGGCGATGGTGCTGTCTGCTAACTGTTCCAGTGTTGTTGCTAAGGTTATGGTTTATGAAGGAAAGAACAGTATTGCTATGAAGTGTCTGCACAGCATCTACTGTGACTTTATGCAGTTAGTGGAATAAAGTTTTGTCTTTGCAGATGAATTACCATAAGCGGGTGGGGGCTAAAATGAGCTAAATGACTATCACGTGCATTCTGTTATTTGAAGAGTGCAGTGCATTGGCATAGGCATAATGTGAAATACACAGCAGGCCAAGTAGCATCTGTGGAGATAAATGGGACAGTTAACACTGCAAGTTGTTGAGAAATCACTGAAACATTAAATCTTTCATTCTTCATAAGTGCTGCTTGACCTTTTCAGCTTCATCCAGCTCTTTTTGTTCTTGTTTCCAACATCTGTAATATTTCACTTCGAACTTGTATATTGTCTCTCAACGTGTATTGATGATAATATGCTGAAGAAATGTAACACCTTGAGCCGGTCTCTTGACTGGAAAGTCTTTCATTGTATCTTAATTGTTCTATTCATGCAGAGAATCTGTCATAGCTGTAGATCGTATCTTTGGACGAGAGACTGATGAGCAACAGCCATCCAAACAATCTCGTCTCTATGGAATAACCACAGCTTATTCCCAGTGTCCACCAGGTAACACTCACTATTCTGTGCACTGCTTCAGCATCTATATCTTTTGAATGTATGCATCAACTGGATAACGGAGTAGGTTATTTTGGATATTTACATCACATCGTTGATTGTATATCCTTTGAAGTGTTTTCAATCAGAACATCTGCCTGTGCTACAGGCCAATACTGGGTACCATTGTGATCTAACCTCACAGAGACTCGTTTTCTATGAGTGGAATTGATGCCCAGAACCAGTTAACACATCAGTCCACTGACCCCTGTGCTCACTGACCTCCATTAACCTTAAATTTAAATTTCACATCCTCATGTTCAAATCCTTCCATGGCCTTGCTTCCTGCTTATCTACATATCATTCTGTACCCATACAAACTTGAGCTCTTCCTGTCTCTTGCCTATTTCCTGAGTTTTGTTTTCTAGCTTTTCACAATTAGTCGCCATGTTTTCATATGGTTAGAATCTGCATTTTGGATTCCCTCCCTAAATCTCCTGCCTCTCTTATTCCCTCAGAAGACATTTAGCATGTCACATTTTTGATCAGTGACAGATTGAGTGGGCATAAACTTTGCCGATATAGTGTAATGTTGGAAAAAAATTGAGGTGATGCACTTTGACAGGAAGAATAGAAGAGCTGAATATTGAATGGAGAAAGACTGTGGAAAGCTGCGGTACAAAAGGATGTGGTGGTCTTTGTCCATGAATCACAAAAGCTGGCTTCCAACTTCAGGAGGTAATAGGGAAACCTAATGGAATGTTGGTTTTTAATTCCTATGGAATGGGATACAAAAATAAGGAGGTTATATTGAAATGATTTAAGGCACTAGTTAGACCCCAGCTAGAATACTATGAATAGTTTTGGTCCCCTTATTTAAGGAAAGATGTACAGCCACTGGAGGCAGTCCAGGGAAGTTTTACTAAATTGATCCTTGGTAGGGAGGGATTTTCTTTTGAGGAGAGCTTGAGTACGTTGGGCCTGTGCTCTTTGGGGTTTACGAGAATGATTTTATTGAAACGTACCAAAATGTTTTGGGACTTGACAAGGTAGATGTGGAAAAGTTGTTTCTCCTCGTGACAGAGGAGCCCAGGACCAGAGGGCAAACTTTCTTCAAGACATTTGAGACTGGTAGCAAAACTTAACAGGTCTGACAGCATCTGTAAGGAGAAAGCAGAGTTGACAATTTAAGTCCAGTGATTCTTCTTCAGAACTGATAGCTGCTAGGAAAAAGTGGAAATTATGTTGAAGATGAGGTTGGGAGAAATTTTGGGGGGGGCAGCGAGTGGATTGGTGGAGGCGGCGCCTAGACAGAGCGAGAGAGTTGAAAGGGGTAGGCAGACAAGGGGATTAGTGCTACTAGGCCAGATCAGAGAGAAACTGAATAAGTGACAGTGAGAACAGAGGGTAGAAGACAATGGGTAGGCTGTGCTAAAATCAACCCATGTCGTAACAGGACTGGTTATGGAGGTGAGTAAAAAGAAAAATGGAAGGACAGACTCCGGCTATAAATGTTGAGTCATTGAGGCTGCAGGATCCCAAAGGGTAGATTAGATTCTGTTCTTTAAGTTGCACTGAGGTTCACTGGAAGGTTGCAGCAGGTTTGCAACAGAAATGTTGGCCATGGATCACAGTGTTGAAGTGGCAGGCAACTCAGGGTCAGGGTCATTTTTACAGATAGATGAGGAAGAGTATTTTCTCTGAGGGCATTGAATCTGTGGACTCCTTTATTGCATAGTGCAATAGAGGCTGGGTTATTAAATATATTCAAGGCTGAGATAGACAGGTTTTTAATCAGTAAGGGAATCAACAGTTATGAAGAAAAGGCCATTAAGGATTATCAGATCAACCACAATCTCATTGAATGGCAGAACAAACTCAAAGGGCCAAATATCTGACTGACTTATTATGGTATATGTTTTAGATAAAAACAATGACTGCAGATGCTGGAAACCAGAGACTAGATTAGAGTGGTGCTGGAAAAGCACAGCAGTTCAGGCAGCATCCACGGAGCAGTAAAATCAACGTTTCAGGCAAAAGCCCTTCATCAGGAATGCGTATTCCTGATGAAGGGCTTTTGCCTGAAATGTCAATTTTACTGCTCCTTGGATGCTGCCTGAACTGGTATATGTTTTACTATGCTAAAGGTGTGAAAACGAAGATTTCCATTTCTATAGCACCTTTTATGTCTACGTAGTGTACCAAAGTGCTTTGCAAACAATGAAGTGCTTTTTGAAGTGTATTCACTGTTGGAATGTAGGAAATATGCTAGTCCATTTACACGCAGCATGCTCCTACAAAGAGCAACATGATCACGACCAGATAACCTATTCTCTGGTATTGATTCAGGGATTTAAAAAAATAGACCAGGAGACCAGAGAACTCCTCCACTTCTGTTCCCATCAATATTGTGACACAGAATATTGTATGTACATCTTAAAGAACAGATGGATCTTCTCTTTAAAATAGCCTCTGAAATGTGAAATCTCTGGCAGTGCAGTACTCCCTCAGTGCTCTAAAGGCGAGTCAACATTGATGGTTACACTGAAAGTCCTGGAGTGTGGTTTCAGTCCACAATCTTTAGACACTAACGCAGAAATTAATATCTAAATGCCAGTTGTTATTTTGTGAGAAAACTTGTAAAACAATTTCAATATTGTCTGTTTGTCTTTATTTTGATAGGACAGAACCACTGTGCTGTTAATAATGGTGGCTGCACCCATCTATGTTTGGCAACGCCATCGAGTCGGTCCTGCCGCTGTCCTGATGCTTCAGTGGGGGTCAGCTGCGTGGAAAGAAACTAATAACCAAACATTTCAGGGAGTTCCCATTACTATTTCGAGTCCAGTCTCTTCCTCATAAGTCAAAATTCTGACTTGAAAATGCTTTTAATTTTTAAAATACCATTTTTTAAACATTTTTCATTACATTTTTAAAAATTATTTGGATTTTTATTCACGTTTTTATAAAAGAATTACAACTGTAAATATGTTTTCTTATGATTCACTAAATTGTTACTGCGAATGATGTTTAATTCTGACACGATGGTGCCTTATTGTATTGTTACTTCACCATGAATGAAGCCATCACATCAGGTATTATGATATGCTCTGTACAGCTTTTCATCATATATCAAATAAAATAGAACTTTTTTGTACATATTTATGTTTTCCATTGCAGCATTCCCCTGAGTGTGCTTCAGGAGGTGGTTCAAGTCAGGAATGCAACACAATAGTCAGTGGGCTTACTCTTTAATAGCTTTCCCCAGTTGGATAGAGTTTTCTTGCTTTATGTTGGGCTGCAGCCATTGCTGGCTGGGCTGGTTTTTAATCTCTGATCCATTATCCCTTAATCTCTGATCTCTTAAGAAGCTGGTGGTGGAACCACCAACTTGAACCTTATACCAATTGATGGGAACTTTCAGGATTTGCCTGAGAAACGACGGACTGTCAGTTTGTGTTGTAGTTAAAACATTGTGAAAATTCTAAGTGATGGTCTGCCCAGAATATCTTTGTATCAGAAAAGGGGCTTAGAGATAAATAGGAGGATGGGGGTGGGGGAAGGTAGCTGGGAATGTGATAAATGGATGCTTGTGGACGGTAATTGTGATTGGTTGGTGGGGAGCGTGGAGTGGATAGGTGGGAAACTAAGATGGGCAGGTCAAGAGGGTGATGCCGGGTTGGATCTGGGATGAGGAGGGGTAGGGGAGATTTGGAAACTAGTGAAGTTGATGTTGATGCCGTGTGGTTGAAGGGTCCCAAGGCGGAACATGAGGCGTTCTTCCTCCAGTTGTCGGGTAGCTTGGATTTGGTGGTGGAGGAGGCCCAGCACTGCATTTCCTTGGGGAAGCAGGAGAGGGAGTTGAAGTAGTCGGCCACAGAGCGGTGGGGTTGATTGGTCAGTGTGTCCCAGAGTTGTTCCCTGAAGCACTCTGCGTGTTGGCATCCTGTCTCCCCAGTGTAGAGGAGACCACATCAAGAGCAACGATTACAGTAGATGAGGTGGGTGGATGTGGAGGAAAATCTCTGCTGGACCCTCTGTAAATCCAGTAAGGATAGGCAATGCCATCGACTTGTGCAATCCTTTGGTCCTGAGGTGACTAAATCATCTGATACTGGATCTACACACCATACCACAGACTGGGCAGATGACATTTGCTGAGATGGGTGGATGGGGTACTTAGGGCCTGTCAGCGATGCTTGAAATAGTTAGCTGTTTTGCAGATGCTGCTTCTCCTAATTTGACAGTCTTGGGCTCGGAGTCCCACAATTCTGCTGCAGAACAGATTAATAAAAGAGGAGACCAATGCTGTAGAAATCATGGTTCCTGTTCATAGGACCTCATAGGTTGATTTGTAAGGTACTGACTGAATAGGTCTTTCTTTGCAAATCAGCGAGTATGTCCACATTGAATTTCCTATGGTAATGCTACTGCTGCTGTGGTGTTTGGGCCAAGCTGAGGAGATAATGGATTGGATTGGGCAATAATCCAGAAGTTGTCAGCTCCTAATATCGCATGGGTGATGTGAAATTCCTTGCTCAGACAATGATATGGTTGAGTATGTGCCAGTGTCTGAAGAGAGGGTGTTGCCATGCATTCTCATATTTATGTTTCTCTGACAAAATATTCTTCACTATTCAATATGAACATGGCTGATTGAGTACTTTAGTTCCTTTTAACACACTATCTCTATAATTTTTTACTATATTGATAACCAAAAATTTATCAAACTCTACATTAAACATGAGCTACTGCATCCCTCTGGAGAATTCCAAAGATTCATAACCCTCTGAGTAAAAACAAATTCTCCTTATCTTGGTCCTAAGTGGCCTCCCCATTTATTTTTAAATTGTGCCCCTGTTCTGGATTCCCCAACCAGGCAAAACATCTTTCCTGTATCTACCTACCTATTCCTTTAATCATTTTGTAGGTTTCAGTGAGATTATCTCTTATTCTTCATTGTTCATAAAGTCTCACATCCCAGGATCCCACCATTCTGTTTTTTATATATAAATATTTTTCTTAAAAACTTTTTCAAATCTTTTACAAAACAACTATTTAAAAAAAATAGAGGTAGTACAATAATATCATATCAGAATACTATTAATGATAAACTATCTACTATTCTACCAGAACAAATTTATCTACTTAAACTAAACTACAATCAAATTAAATAAAAATTAAAAATAAGCTGAATTCAAATTAGCTTAAATTATATCACATTATTCTATTTCACTCGCCACACCTCCACTAAAGCTTCCATTCTAAAGTCATTGTACCCATATCTTTTTACCCCCAGCCTCCCCCTCCCAGGGCCTCACAGGCCCCAAACTGATTCCCACGGCTATATCATGGCCCTAATTAATATTGCTGATAAGTCTGTGTCAATATAATTGAGAAAGGGCTACCACATCTTTTAAAACTGCTCCGTTTTGTGGTGCACCACATTTGAGAGGTCGTCTTGGGGAAATGCTCCATCACCAGCCTGCGCCGCGCCAGAAGACCTGGGGTTTTTTCCAATGTCCGATTCATTAAAATGTTCTCCTCACACAGTGGCTAAGAATATTACACAGTCTCTTCCCGTGTTCCCCCCAGAGAGGGCAGATTTGGTAACCCCAAAAAAAGAAATACCGGATCCACTTTGACTTCAATTCCCAGGATTTCGTTCAGCTCCCTTACTATGGTACTCCAGTATCTCTGGATCCTGCAACATGACCAGTAACAGTGTGGAGAGTGTCTGTACTAATTTTACATTTGGGACACCCTGGAGATGCTCCTCTCTTAAACTTAGCTAGCCTCTCTGGCGCCATATGGGCCCTGTGTAAAATCTTCAACTGCGTGGCCTGCGCTTTGTTACATATTGAGATTTTCTTTACATTTTCCCATTTATCTTCCCATGTTTCCAATAAAATATCCTTTTTTAGTTCCCGATTCCAAGTCCTACAGAGTCTCTCCACATCTCCTTTCTGTAAACGATACAAAGTACGAACTGTACACCGGAGCACTCGTCTCCACGTCTGACTTGTAAGGCTGGGCCAGCAGCGTGGTCTTCCTCTGTATATAATCCCTTTTCTGAAAGTACCAGAAAATGTCCCTATTAGACAATCCATATTTCTGACTTAGTTGGCTAAATGACATCAAGATCCCCCCCCTCCCCACCAAATAAATCTCCCAAACGAGAGATTCCCTTACTTTCCCATAACAGAAAGCCAGAGTCCATTGCCCCAGGTTTACATCCTTGGGCTCTCACAAACGGGGTAAACAGCGAGGTCTTAAGCCAATTGCCCTTGTCTTACCTCATTATTCGGCAAGCTTTCACTGTATTTAAAATGATTGGGTTCTTATACTGCTTGATCACGGATTTCATCCTATCCATGAATAATAATTAACTAGGGGGCATCTCAACTGCAAGGCTTCAACATCAAGCCAAATCGACTCTGAATCCCCCTCCACTCATCCACCCACATATACTAACAGGTTGCTTATTTGATATCTCTTCAAGTCTGGAAGGTCCACCTCCCCCCCCCCCCTTCTCCTGATAATCTCTCTAACATTGTCCAGTACAGAGCAGAGGTGGAACCTGTCAAAATGTTGCAGTAAAAAGTGTGTGTGTGTGTGTACGCTAATTGGAGTCTCTCTCTCTCTCTCTCTCTCTTTTCCCCCCGGCCAAAAAGCAGGCAGTAGTAGTAACAGCAGTCTTGTTGCTAGTGTCCAGTCTGGCTGCCCCGGAAGGGAGGCAGTGGTGGACGAGGTTGGAGAGTGGGTGGGGGAATGATGTTGGGGGGCAAGTGGGGGCATTGTTGGATGAGGTGGGGGGTTAGTGTTGGATGAGCTTGGGGGACAGGAATGGGGCAGTCGGGGAGTGGTGTTGGACGGTGTGGGGGTGGATGGGGTTCAGGGGGGCGGTGTTGGGGCTCGAGGGGGCAGGTGGGGACGGTGTTGGACAGAGTGGGGGCAGGGTTGGGGAGCAGGCAGGGTTAGGGTTCAGAGCTGATGTCGGGCAGGGTGGTGATGTTGGATGGGCTGAGGGGTGGTTTTGGATGGGGTGGGGGGACAGGCGGGAGGCAGTGTTGGACAGGGTGGAAGGGAGGGGCGATGTCGGATGGGCTGGGAGTTGGATGGGGTTGAGGGCAGAGGGGGTCGGTGGGGCGGGGGCTCGCTAATGGTGTGCTGCTGTCTAGTCTCCTGAACAGGGAGCAGACTTTACAGAAAACTGAGCCCCAGGGCAGAGGCATTGAATCAATTAACCAAATAATCAATTATCTGAACGAAAAAGCACCCGCCCATCTCATTTGGATAACTGAGGTTCCTCTGTATTCCCTAAAACTAACATTGATCTTCAACTCATGGGTAACTGTGCCAGACCTCTCTCTGATAGATATAATGGATTGGGAAGCAATTTTCTTTCTAGCCAGATATGTCAGATATCTACCTGGCTTATCTCCAAGTTCCAACAATCTTTGTTTAGCAAAGGTGACCTCTTCTTTTTTTCCACCTGTGTTTGCAATGAGTCCAGAGCAGCCCAGAGAGCCGTGACCCGCTGCAGCTTGACCAATGAAGTCCTATTATGATATGCTTCCTCAGCTACCTTCAGCCGTGTCTCCAGCATCCGTTGCTGCTCCTCCCTCTGCCTCCTTCTAGTCATTGAATACGAAATTATCAGGCCTCATAAATATGCCTTAGTGGCCTCCCATAGTATTGCCGGATTACTGGCCGTATCCGAGTTGATATCCCATGTACTCAACAAATCTGCTATCTCTTAACAGGAATAGGTCCATCTCCAGTGCCGTGCATCTATACCGCCATCCTTGATTTTAACATCTAAATACACTGGCGCATGGTCTGAGCTAGTTATATTCCCAATTTTGCAAGCCGATGTTCTGTCCAAACATGGTGGCTCTGTGGTTAGCACTGCTGCCTCACAGCGCCAAGGATCCAGGTTTGATTCCAGCCTTGGGCCCCTGTCAGTGTGGAGTTTGCACATTCTCCCCGTGTCTGCGTGGGTTTCCTCCGGGTGCTCCGGTTTCCTCCCACAGTCCAAAAATGTGCAGGTTAGGTGAATTAGCCATGCTAAATTGCCCGTAGTGTTAGGGGCATTAGTCAGGGGTGAATGGAGGGGAATGGGTCTGGGTGGGTTTCTCGTCGGAGGGTCCGTGTGGACTTGTTGGGCCGATGGGCCTGTTTCCACACTGTAGGGAATCTAATCTAATCAAACCAACAGCATAAGGAACATGTCAATTCGCATGTGGCACTCGTGCAGGTTGGAATAAAAAATAAAGTCTTCTATTAGGGTGGAGATGCCTCCACACATCCACTAATCCCAACTCCTCACACAGGTTCACCAACTGTCTAGATTGCGTGGACCTACCTGTCAGGCCCCTTGGCATCCTGTCTGACCTGGGATCCATTAAGCGGTTAAAGTCCCCTCCAAGGATCATGCGGTGCACCCCAACATTAATTAATTTAGCAACTGCATCAATTAGAAATTTAAGAGGATGTGCCGGGGGACAATAAACATTCCGGACACCATACTCTTTTCCATGTATTAGAGCTTTATTTTGTAAATATACTTACTGGCAAAAAAAACTTTTTTTTGACTTTACAAAAATATAAAGTTATGGAAAACATAACGAATACCAATCTTCAAAAAAAATCGCAAATTACAATACAACTGCTGTCTACTAATTACCAACCTCCCTATAATACAAAACAAAACCAGACACTGCAAAACAATACCAATAAATAAAGCAAAAAAAAACAAATGAACACATAAGAACATAAAATAACAATGCTCAGCGCAAAGCTCCCAAAAAAACCGGGAGCATTGTATATATAACCGCATTAACTCAGGAGACTCCTTCCAAGACCCAGGACTCAACAAACTTAACCATCCTGGTTAAACGGAAGGCCGAGTTAAGAAAGCAGACAAAACTGTATCCAAATAACTCATTTCTTATAAAAAAAGGTCTGTTGTGAGGTGCACTATATTTGTAAAAAAATCCAAGGGAATATGCTCCATAATTAATTTCCACCATCCCAACAAGCCCGGTGGGTTCTCAGACACCCAATTCATCAGAATATTCTTCCATGCACAGTAAGTGCATGGGCAGCACGGTGGCACAGTGGTTAGCACTGCTGCCTCACAGCGCCAGAGACCCGGGTTCAATTCCCACCTCAGGCGACTGACTGTGTGGAGTTTGCACGTTCTCCCCGTGTCTGTGTGGGTTTCCTCCCACAGTCCAAAGATGTGCAGGTTGGGTGAATTTGTCCATGCTAAATTGCCTGTAGTGTTAGGTAAGGGGAAAATGTAGGGGTATGGGTGGGTTGCGCTTTGGCGGGTCGGTGTGGACTTGATGGGCTGAAGGGCCTGTTTCCACACTAAGTAATCTAATCTAATCTAAGTTGATAAATTTGGTAGACCTAAGAGGAGAGATATCGGGTCTACTTTAATTTTGGTCCTCAATACCCTCCCTATCTCTCCTATCAAAGCGTTCCAATAAGCACAGAGCCTGTGGCATGTCCAGAAGCAATGGGAAGAGTACCGATACTTATTTTACATTTGGGACACATTAGGGATGCCCCTTTTTTAAATTCGTCAGACGGTCAGCTGCCAAACGTACACTGTGCAGAACTTTTAATTGTGTAGCGCATGTCCTATTACAGATTGAGATCTTTCGCACATTCCCCCATATGTCCTCCCATGTTTCAGAAGAGATCTCCACTCCTAGCTCTTGCTCCCAAACCTCATATAACCGATTAATATTCTGCCAAGCCCTACCATCCAGTAGACGATAGAGGGCACTAACCAAAAGGGTGCTTGTGGAACGCAGCAACATCCTCTCTGTATCGGTCTTATAGGGCTTAGTGAGAAGCGTAGTCTTCTTCTGGATGAAATCCCTAACCTGAAAGAAAAAGGAAAAGGTCTCTGCTGGGCAACCAGTATTTGCAGCTCAGTTGCTCAAAAGACATCATAACCTCACCCTCAAACAAGTATCCCAAACTGGAAACTCCTCTCACTGCCCATAGTTTGAACCCTGAGTCCATCATCCTTGGTCGGAAACCCGACATGCCAAGTATGGGGGTGAGTAGCAAAGTCTTGGATAAGCAGTCCTCACACTGACGCATCACCCTCCATGCCTCGACCATATTAATAACAATGGGGTTCTGGCAGTGGTCCACAACTGACCTCATCTTACCAATGAAGAACAGGTTAATAAGAGGGCAGTTTCCCTTGGAGGCCTCAAAATCTAGCCATATTGAGCCTGGATCATTACCTGCTCAATCAAAGGACCGCAGGGAACTCAACTGATACCTCCTGATGTCTGGGAAATCAACTCCTCTCTATCCTTGAGGTAACTGCAATTTAGTAAGTTTGGTGAGGGGTCGCCCTCGATGCCAGATAAAGGAACTAAATCAACCCACAGGTTTCCGCAGCGTTGACCTGAAAAACATTACAGGCCGCATATGCATGGGAGAAAGCAAACAAGGAAGAACATCCACCTTAATGAGGGCTCAAAGTTTGGGAGAAGATTTGTAGCTCGGGTGTTCGTTGTTGTGGTTCTGTTCGCCGAGCTGGGAATTTGTGTTGCAGATGTTTCGTCCTCTGTCTAGGTGACATCCTCAGTGCTTGGGAGCCGCCTGTGAAGCGCTTCATGATCTTTCCTCCGGCATTTGTAGTGGTTTGAATCTGCCGCTTCCGGTTGTCAGTTCCAGCTGTCCGCTGCAGTGGCTTGTATATTGGGTCCAGGTCGATGTGCTTATTGATTGAATCTGTGGATGAGTGCCATGCCTCTAGGAATTCCCTGGCTGTTCTCTGTTTGGCGTGTCCTATAATGGTAGTGTTGTCCCAGTCGAATTCATGTTGCTTGTCATCTGTGTGTGTGGCTACTAAGGATAGCTGGTCGTGTCGTTTCGTGGCTCGTTTGTGTTCATGGATGCGGATCATTAGCTGTCTTCCTGTTTGTCCTATGTAGTGTTTTGTAGTGAACAATAACTCACCAGAACAAAAGACCCGATACCCAGCATGAGCAAAACCAATGTAGTGTAGAAAATCCCATGCAAGGACTGCACAAAACACTACATAGGACAAACAGGAAGACAGCTAACATTCCGCATCCATGAACACCAACTAGCCACGAAACGACACGACCAGCTATCCTTAGTTGACAAGCAACATGAATTCGACTGGGACAACACTACTATTATAGGACAAGCCAAACAGAGAACAGCCAGGGAATTCCGAGAGGCATGGCACTCATCCACAGATTCAATCAATAAGCACATCGATCTGGACCCAATATACCGACCACTGCAACGGACAGCTGGAACTGACAACCGGAAGCGGCAGATTCAAACCACTACAAATGCCGAAGGAAACATCACAGAAGCGCTTCACAGGAGGCTCCCAAGCACTGAGGATGTCACCTAGACAGGGGACGAAACATCTGCAACACAAATTCCCAGCTCGGATAACAGAACCACATTAATGAGGGCTATTTGGCCCAACCACAAAATTGGAAGAGTCTCCCGATCCTGCCTAATATCGTCAAGCAGGTGAGCAAAATTAGTCTGAAATAACCGATCAAACATGGGGGTAATAAAGATACCTAGGTATCGGAACCCTGCCTATGACCACTTAAAGAGGAATCTAGTGACACCTTCAACCTCTGGCACTTCCTTGAGGTCCCCCAAAGGCATAGCCTCCGACTTTGCAAAGCTAATCTTATATCCTGAAATAGCCCCAAATAAATTAATACATTCTATCAGATGTGGTACAGAGGTTATCGGGTCTGATAAAAACAAAAGGACATCATCTGCATACAGTGTAATCTTGTGTACCCTTGATCCCTCTTCCAGAGCAGTTATATGGACATTCTGATGAATGGCCACTGCCAGCGGCTCTATCACTACTGTAAACAACAACGGTGAGAGGGGGCAGCCTTGCCGACTACCCCTACCAATCCTAAAGTTCCCAGACTTCACCCCATTGGTGATGACCGCGACCAGAGGGTGGTAATATAAAACCTCCATCCACATAGCAAAGACCCCACCCAACCCAAACCAAACCGCTCTAACACATAAAAGAGATATGGCCATTCCACCCAGTCAAATGCTTTCTCTGCATCTAAGGAAATCACCAACCCCTGAATCGATCGTTGCTGACATGCTTGGATCACATTCAGCAACCTTCTAATATTATTAGAAGACCTCTGACCCCTTATAAAGCCTGTCTGGTCCTCTTTGACAATATAGGGCAACACCTTCTTCAATCTCAGCATCAAAATCTTAGACAGAATCTTAAAATCTGAATTTAATAGAGAGATGGGCCTGTATGAGGCACAATCCTCAGGAACCTTCCCCTTCTTAAGAATTAAGGAAATATTAGCTTCTCTCAAAGATGGTGGTAGGTATTCATGCATATAGAAGTGATTGTACATTTCCAGCATCAACCCTGACAGAATCCCTATAAACTCCTTATAAAACTCACCCGGGAGACCATCAGGGCCAGGCACTTTTCCACTCTGAAGTTGCCTAGCTGCCTCCTGTATTTCCTGAACTGTCAAGGTGGCATTAAGGAGAGAGGCCTCTTCCAGGGTTACCCCCAGGAGGTCTAGGCTCTTGAAAAAGGCTTCCATCCTGGCCCACCTGACCTCGCAACCTTCAGACCAATACAACTCAAAGTACAAACTCCAAAAAGCCTCGTTAATCCTTTTGACATCGTATGTAAGGACCCTGCACTGTCTCTAATTGCAGTAATGGATTGGGAGCACGCTTTTTCCTAGTCAGATACGCTAAATACTTCCCTGGCCTTTCCCCATACTTGAACAGCCTCTGTCCAGCAAAAGCAAGTTCTTTCTTTGCGTTTTGTGTCAGTATTGAATTCAAGGCACCCTGGAGGGCCGTGATCCGCTGTAGCTTAGTCACCCAAGGCTTCACAAAATGTGGCTTTCAGCTGCGTCTCAAGTAGACGCTGCTGTTCCCCCTCTGCCATTTCCGGCTAGCCAAACAGGAAATGGCTAATTCCCAAGCAAAGGCCTTCGCAGTCTCCATAGCATGGACGGACTACTAGTTGTGCCTGAGTTGATAGTCAAGAATTCCTGAAACTCCCTCAAAAAGTATTCCACAAATTTGGAATCCTTAAGGAGAAAAGGATCCAGATGCCAGTGCCGTAAACCTAGCCCTCACTCTAGGTTTTAGCCTCCAAATATACCACCGCGTGATCAGAGGTAGCTATGTTCCCAATTTTACATAATCGAATCCAGAAGGGTCGAGAGAGCCAAAAAAAATCAATCCTCATGTGA
This sequence comes from Chiloscyllium plagiosum, assembly GCF_037043375.1. NCBI lineage: Eukaryota > Metazoa > Chordata > Chondrichthyes > Orectolobiformes > Hemiscylliidae > Chiloscyllium > Chiloscyllium plagiosum. Next base: position 41,602,835 of record NW_028270141.1, read on the forward strand.
CGTTTATGTGGGTTTGGAAAAAAAGGTGAAGTCCCTGCTGGTCCAGTGAAGACATCTCCAAATATCCACCAGCCCCAACTCCTCACATAAGTCAACCACCTGCTTGGCCTGCGAAGAAACTGTTGGGGGCCCACAAGGCATCCTGTCCGCTGAGAGATCCAGAAGGCAATTGAAATCCCCTCCCCTATAATAATAGTGCATGTTCCAAAGGCACTCAAGTTAGAAAAGGCACTAATCAAAAATTTGAGGGGATGTGCCGGAGGACAGTGGACATTTAAAATGCCATATTCCTCCCCATGTATCAGGGCTTTAAGTATCACAAACCGTCCCTGCTCATCTTTCACCTGCTCTAATAATGTGAACAAACAATTTTTCTGGGTAAGTACCACCACTCCCCTACTTTCTAGTAAAGGATGAAAAGAATACCCGATCATAATCCGCTATGGTAACTTAAGGTGTTTCCCATCACCTAGATGGGTTTCCTGCAAGAGGGTAATGTCAACCCTTTCCCTCTTATGGCTAGAAAGCACTTTTTTCCTTTTAACATGCGAATGACTTCCCTTGATGTTCCAGATGCACCATTTAACAAGACACTTAGCCATATCCCCTTTCAGAGAACCTTGAACCCCCGGGACGGAGAATCCTGCTTGATTTTTGACCCTTTGTGCAGCAGTGCCTGTGAGTGTTTTCCCAGTAATTTGGAGGCTTCTATCACTTTTTTTCCACACTTTATGTGTGGATGTGCACTAGGACCCGATGGGCGGGCGCTGTACTGGCTCAGACCTGTACACTACAATCCAATAGGCCCTTTCAATCTGCAGCCGTATGGATTTAATTTGAAGGCCCAGGAACTGCGGCAGCCAGTTTTCAAAGAAGCTGACTGGCTGCCCATCTTCTTCACCCTCCGGGAGCCCAACAATCCAAAGATTCATCCTCCAACCTCGATTTTTAAGGTCATCGACCTGGACTCGTAAGGCCCGCACTCCCTGCTCCAGCTCCTGGATCCATCCAGATGAGGACTCCATCGCCACTTCCGAGGCCTTGGTTCGACCCTCCACCTCCTCCATCCACACTCCAAGGCCCTCAAGCTCCCATTCATGCTTCTGCAGCATGGACTCGATGGTTTGGACCTGGGCATGCAGCTCCTCGATCGCAGTCTCAACCTTCTCCATCACCGCTGCCCATTCCTGTGAGACTGTCAGGTTCCCCAGGGGGTTAGGGAGAGGTTGCTGCTGCGGCCTCTGGTATGCCCGGTGCTGCAGGGGAGTGTCCTCCCTGTTGCTGTTTGCTTGCTCCTTTTCCCTTTGGCATCCTTCCCACTCCAAGAATGATAAAAAACACCAATATGCCTTGGCTGTTAGGCAGAGCCATCATGGTAGTTCTAATGAATCACCGCCATCTTGCCAAGTCCCCTTTATTAGAGCTTTAAGAATGATAAACCATCCATGTTCACCCTTAATTTGCTCAGTTACCTGGAATAGGAGGTTCCTTCCTACCAGTATAGCTACTCCTCTACTCTTGGAGCTAAAGGAGGAGAAGAATACCCTGTCATATACCCCCTGCTGCAGCTTCAGATGTTCCTTATCAGTTAAGTGCGTCTCTTGCAGCAGGGCAATGCCCACCCTTTCCTGCCTAAGGCCTGACAGCACCTTCTTTCTTTAAATGGGGGGATGGCTGCCTTTTATATTCCAGGTGCACCACCTGAACAAATCACTAGCCATGGTCATCCAGGGCAGCCCATGGTTTCCCAAGAGGACAAAGCTTATCTGAGTTGCGGTGAGTGATAAAGACATTAACTCTGAAGTCTAAAAACTACTCCTATAAAAAAACTACAACTAAAACACGAACCACTACATTTAACTTAAACAAACACCCAAATAAATCCCAATTTACTAGAGATCTCCTCCCTTGCCCATAGGGGGCAATCCTCTCAATTCTTGCTACCATCTTGGCTCCTTCCAGCTGAGGCCGCGCCCCAGTCCCAGGCAATGCACAGATAAAAAGAAACATATTATTTACATTCTGAGAGTTAACAATGGATACCCACCGTGCCCCCTCTACACCTCTTCTCCATACATCTTAACCACAGATATAGCCACCCCCAATCCAAAAAAAAGGACAGCAGCAAAAAAAAAACCCAGGCAATAACCAACTGACTGAAATGATAAATAAATTAGGTTTTACACCAAGACAGTACAAAAGCTATAAAACCAATAACCACAAAAAGGGGAGAGAGGAGAAAAAGAGAGGCAGAAAAAGTTTTTAAAAACTGTACCATTGTCCGTAAAAGGTGTCCCCACCACCACCACTACCCCATGCCCCCAGTCCCAACCTAAGTCCTTTATTTCGAAGAGTTCACAAAGTCCTTGGTCTCCTTTGCTGAATCAAAATTTTATACTGTCCCTCCATGAGCAAAACACAACACCGCCAGGTACCTCAAGGAATATTGAGTGTTCAGATCCCTTAATTTTCCCTTAACTTCATCAAATGTCTTTATCTTCTTAACTCTGGCTCCTGAAAAGTCTTTAAAAAACATTATTTTTGAGTCTTAGAGATGTTCAGCACGGAAACAGACCCTTTGGTCCAACCCGTCCATGCCGACCAGATATCCCAATCCAATCTAGTCCCACCTACCAACATCCAGCCCATATCCCTCCAAACCCTTCCTATTCATGTACCCATCCAGATGCCTGATAAATGTTGCAATTGTACCAGCCTCCGCCACTTCCTCTGGCAGCTCATTCCATATACGTACCACCCTCTGCGTGAAAAAGTTGCCCCTTAGGTCTCTTTTACATCTTTCCCCTCTCACCCTAAACCTATGCCCTCTAATTGTGGACTCCCCCACCCCAGGGAAAAGACTTTGTCTATTTATCCTATCCATGCCCCTCATGATTTTATAAACCTCTATAAAATCACCCCTCAGCCTCCAATGCTCCAAGGAAAACAGCCCTAACCTATTCAACCTCTCCCTGTAGTTCAAATCCTCCAACCCTGGCAACATCCTTGTAGATCTTTTCTGAACCCTATCAAGTTTCACAATAGCTTTCCGATAGGAAGGAGACCAGAATTGCACATAATATTCCAAAAGTGGCCTAACCAATGTCCTGTAAAGCCGCACCATGACCTCCCAACTCCAGTACTCAATATCTGATCAGAAAGGAAAGCATACCAAACACCTTCTTCACTATCCTATCTACCTGCGACTCCACTTTCAAGGAGCTATGAACCTGCACTCCAAGGTACCTTTGTTCAGCCTTTGTATATTAAAGCCTCTGGATCTCTTCCCAACCTTCTTGCTGTTTCAATCACTAACTGTTTTTCTTTGTAATGCTGGAGTCACACTAGGACTGGGCGGGGAGGCGGGTCCGGCCTGGACCTGTACATTGCGATCCGGTGGGCCTGCTCCACACACACCAGGCCCAACTCCAACTCCAGCCCCAGGAACGTCAGGAGCCACTTCTCCAGGAATCCAATGAGGTCCTTGCGTTCCAGGAGACCCATGAGCTGTGAGCTTTTTCTTCTACTTTTGTTTTCCAGGTCATCCACTTGTTCCAGAAGGACCTGAACCTGGTCTTCCAGTGTTCAGATGCTTTGTCTCCGATGCCGCGGTCCTCTGCTCCACTGCTTCTACTCTTTGGTCCAGTGTTTGACTCCCCTGTTCCTGTTTTCTCAGCATGGCAGTTATAGGCTCCATCGCTGCTTCAATCTTTTCTCGGAGCTTGGCAAATTCCGAGTATAAATGCTGCTGCCCCATTAAATCCAAAGGGGCTGCCCCGGAAGTTTGAGCAATTCCAAATTGGGCGGCACGTTGGCACAGTGGTTAGCACTGCTGCCTCACAGCGCCTGAGACCCGGGTTCAATTCCCGCCTCAGACGACTGACTGTGTGGAGTTTGCACGTTCTCCCCGTGTCTGCGTGGGTGGGTTTCGCTTCGGCGGGTCGGTGTGGACTTGTTGGGCCGAAGGGCCTGTTTCCACACTGTAATGTAATGTAATCTAATCTAATGGCTACGTGCACCCCCAACACAGTCAGGGAGTGCCCTGTCTGCTCTACTCCTTTCGCCCCCTTTTCCATTATTCACCTTCATCCTGATCTTAGAGCTGTCAAACCATAAATTTTAGCAGCTCCAGGTGTTCAGTAACTTTTTATTATTGATTTTTCTCCACAGGGTGGTTAACGGGGTGGGGGTGAGGTGCAGGGGCGATAAAGGTCCACCTTGCCAAGGCGTATGGCACGGAGCCCAGCATAGCAGACCACTCAGACCGCCTCCATCTTGGATCTCCCCACCATCCCGTTTGAATATGGGTTGCTTTCAAGGGAAATTATCCAACTGCCCTCTTCTTTCATCATTGTTGTCTGGACCTTGGTTGCTACTATCCTGGAGCCAGGCCCTGTGCCCTGCTCTGTCCCTAGAAGCTTCATGGAGATTCCTCTCCTGATTCTGTGTTGCACCCCCACAAATAACGATTCCTGAATATAATCCCCTAGATTAAAAAATTCCAACAGTATCTCGCCCTAAATAAAAGCCCCTAAGAGGACCCCACAAATAATGATCCCTCCTTGCCATTCCATAGACTCACGCCTGCATTTGTTAGTAATGTCAATACCCATGATATGTTTGTGAGATGACTCCAAGAGGGTGGAGGCTTCACCAAGCTGCCTCTATCTGGCCACCAACCTGGTCAAGCAGTAGGAATACATCCCCCACTAGGAAAGTATTTTCACCAACCTATGTACCTACCTACCCTATCCTGGGTCAGCCGGTTATGATGGAGCCATTGGGGTCTCATGGTATCCAATAATTTGAGTTTATGCCAGATCCTTGCAAGGTCCTTGAGCTGTGTAGGCCTTGTTAGCAGTTTGAGAACAGGAACTCTGAAGTTGAGCTGGTTGCATGTAATGGAATAAGGAGCTGTTTTCCTGCATAGAATAAGATGAAGTGACTTGACACAATACTGCAACAAAACAGAATTAAAGTTCCATTAGCCAGTTAGTATATTCTTGGGAAAAAAAGAAATGTTCCGTTCACTTTCCTTTCTCTTGCTGCTTCTCAGTCCCCCTCCAGTGTTTTGCTAGCACTGTGCAAGTGTTTAACAGTTTCGGTTCTGCCAAAACCACACCATTCCTGACCAAATTGCAGCCTTGGTTCAACCACAAATGAATGAGCTGAATTTCAGAGGTGAGGGAGTGATTTCTCTTGACAAGGCAGCATTGACCAAGCACACAGCTCCGGTGAAACTTTAGCCAATGGGAACCAGAGGTGAAAATTCTCTGCTGTTTGGTGTCACATGGTTGTTGTTATTGGAGGTTAGTCGTGTCAGCTCCAGGATATCTCTGCAAGAGTTCCTCAGAGTAGTGTCCTAGGCCCAAACATCTTGAGTTGCTTCGTCAATGATCTTCCCTCCATCATAAGGTTAGATATGAAGCTGTTTGCTGATGACTCTACAATGTTCAGCACGTGGACAATGTCTAGGTTTAGGCTGACAAATGGCAAGTGGCATTTGCACCACCTAAGTGCCAGGCAATGTCCATTTCCAACAAGAGAGAATCTAACAAAAACCCTTGACATTCACTTACCATCGCCGAGTCCTTCTGTATAGACATGGATCCATTGATCAGAAACTAAAATGGACCAGCCACATAAATACCACAATAAGAGCAGGTCAGACACTTGGAATCCCGAGTCACCTGACTCCCCAAAGCCTGTCCATCATCTACAAGTACAAATCAGGAGTACGATGAATTCCTTCCCACTTGACTGGATGAGTGCAGCTCCAACAGTATTTAAGAAGCTCTACCATCCAAGTTGAAAAAACCTACCTGATTAGCACCTCATTTACTGCCTTCAACATTCACTCCCTTCACGGCTGAAAGTGACAGTAGTGTATATTATTGTGTATATTAGTGTATATTGCAATTCTAATTTGTAACAATCGCCATTCCATCACTGTTACTGAGTCAAAATCTTGGAACTTCCTTCCAGGAAGCACTGTGGGTGCACCTGCACTAGAAAGGACTGTAGCAGTTCAAGAAGGCAAGTCAGCACCACCTTCTTGAGCAACTAGTGATGTGCAATAAATTGAGGCCCATTCAGCAACACACACATCTCAAATGAACAGTTTTTTAACCAGTGAAGTTGCCTCATGAACTCCATATGTTCAGTGCGTGATGTAGCAAAGATTCACTTATAGATTTTATTTAAGAAATGAATGGTTTATTTATTTGACCCATGGTTATGAAAGAATTTGTATGTTTCGTTATATCAAACTGCAATGGCATGCAGTCTTTGGGCTGAATTTTCACAATCCCTGAACAATATGGAATATGGTGAAAAAATTGTGGTTCATTGGTTGGGAGCTAAATGGAAACCAATCAGGGGTCTGGTCAGTCATCAGTCAGCTTATGCCTGAAACGTCGATTCTCCTTCTCCTTTGATGCTGCCTGACCTGCTGCGCTTTTCCAGCAACACATTTTTAAGCTTTTTCATCAGTCAACTCTCTCAACTCAAGTCACCAGAAGGTGGGCCAAAGCAGAATCAGAGGATTTCTGAGTATCAGTGGAATGAAAGTCAAGACTGGGGGGATGGGGGAGATTTCAGAGGCCTCTACTGTGGTTTGAAAGTTTTGGAAATTGGAGACGGCAACCTGGGATGCAGAGGGGCAAGGAAGGCAAAAGGGGGAAATTCAGCATATAAGGGGATGGGGGAAATGGTAGTGCATGGGAACACATGGAATATTGTGGGTGTTGGGTAAGTTATTAGCAGTCACCACCACTGTGTCATCAAAGGGGAGTGTGCATCACAATTGTGGGCAGCAGTAAACTGTGTAGGGATGGGACTTAAGGTAAGGATGACAGTTTCAGTTGTAATTCCAGGTGATGAGTGTGAACATGTGGGGGTTCAGTAGTAAGGGGCCAAGAAGAAAGGGATATGGAGGTTAGGGGAGGTGAACACCTTGATTGTTGTTGGGTAACCATAGTCTTACCAAACCTCTCTTTGAGAGAAGTGATTGGTGGTGATTTAACTTGAGGGCCACCAAACCTGAGGTGAGGGAAGAGGGTGAGTTCTTCATGGTAACTTCTAACTGGTGACAGGAATTGAACCCACGCTGTTGGCATCACACTGCTCTGTTATCCAACAATCCAGCCAACTGAGTTAAACCAATTCTCACCACCTTGATTACCAGCCTGCAATCTACAGTACCAAGTGTGACCTGCTTGCCTTCCACGTACTCAGCTCTCTGAAATGTCAACTTCAACATTTTCAATGCAGCCATTTTGCTATACAGGTGAAATTATTTAGATGTAGTTTAGAGATTTTTAAAAATCTCTCTATGGATATTTGCATCACATTATTCTTGCTCATAAAAACCTGACCAGACTGCACCATGTTGGAATGCCAATGAGTGTCAACGAGATACAGATTTTTGTGAGTCACTAAGTACATCTGAACTATCTGTTTATGAAACAGTCATTTTTCCACACTGTTACAAAACATCATCCCTACATTTGTTTAGGTTCAATTCAAAACTATTAATATATAAATATTACAGACCACTCAGTTTAGTCGCTTTGCTTGTAACACCCCTTTTGTAATCATTTGTATATGGTGCTGGACATCAACTATTCATGTCCTAGTCATAACAAGGCTGCATTCTGATGTGTTTTACACAATGATGTCTCCTTTCTCTTGAAGATGTTGATGATAATTTCACTCATTCACTCATTCCTCTAAGGTTCACTTCCATTATCAAGTATGACTTTTTTTTCCCTTTTGTGGAATTACTGCTGCTGGAAAGAACTCCAGCTGTGGATGCAAAACAAAAAACACAACCTTTTTATCACTGACCCGCATGTTTCCATCCATTATCAGGTTGTCGAACTCCAGACAGTAGCTGCAGTAAGCTTCTTCCTGTCCAATCCATCCTACTCCATATACTCCTACTTCCTCTTGAGTTGCTTTTAACAATAGCAGCTCTTCATGTTACATAAAACATTCAATATAGAAAAAGATCAACTGACCTATGTCAGTATTCATGCTCCTTGAATCTCCTCCATCCTACTTAGTGCTGTCAGCACATTCTTCCGTTATTTTCTCCCACATCTACTTACTCAGATTCCCTTTAAATACTCTGACACTTTTCATCTCAACCACTCTTTGGTGATCATGATTTCCATGTTGTCGTCATATTTAGGAAAAGAGTTTTTAAAGAATTTCTTTGGATTAATTATTGACTGTTTTGTACCTGACAAGTCATTTCCCAGACAGAAACCCAATTTGATAGATTGCTTTAATGGTTTAGATTTTAACAAAATGTCTGTCAGTGAACCACAAGTACACAATGCTGCTGATTTTGCTTTAAAAACAAAATAGAAGTTATTACAAATGATATGACAAAATAGAATAATTTAAATGATCCACGTATAATACAAAAATAAGTTTTAAACACACTGTAAAGGTTTAATCCCATTAATCCCAAAACACTCCTTTACAGATTGAAAATAAGCAAAACAGCTTTTGTATAGATTCTTCCTCAACATTTCTTTCACTTGAGCTTCAGTGTACTTAGCTTAAGTAAATACTTCTAGGTCTTTATTTGATCTGGAACCAAAACTAACTTTTCACTCTTAAGGACCTAATCACCATATCTATCTCTTCCTCTGAGCACTGCTCTATATAGCCATCTGCTTCCAAGATCATCACAGGACTGAAAAAAAACATCCAATATTAAAAGTGAAATTAAAAGTCTCTCAATTATGGGTGGTTCCCTTAAGTTTAAAAGAAACAGATTCTAGGACTTGCTAACAAATCTCCATGGTCCCGTTAATTACTTTGCTGGGTCACAACCTTTTAAAAACAAACAAAATTGGGAGATCATGTTGTAGTTATATAGGACATTGGTTAGGCCACGTTTGGAATAATGCGTGCAATTCTGGTCTCCTTCCTATCAGAAGGATGTTGTGAAACTTGAAAGGGTTCAGAAAAGATTTACAAGGATGTTGCCAAGGTTGGAGGATTTGAGCTATAGGGAGAGGCTGAACAGGCTGGGGCTGTTTTCCCTGGAGTGTCAGAGGCTGAGGGTGATCTTATAGAGGTTTACAAAATCATGAGGGGCATGGATAGGATAAATAGACAAAGTCTTTTCCCTAGGGTGGGGGACTCCAGAACTAGAGGGCATAGGTTTAGGGTGATAGGGGAAAGATATAAAAGAGACCTAAGAGGCAACTTTTTCCTGCAGAGGGTGGTATGAGTATGGAATGAGCTGCCAGAGGATATGGTGGAGGCTGGTACAATTGCAACATTTAAGTGGCAGCTGGATAGGTATATGAATAAGAAGGTTTTGGAGGGATGTGGGCCGGGTGCTGGCAGGTGGGGCTAAATTGGGTTGGGATATCTGGTCAGCATAGACAAGTTTAGACCGAAGAGTCTGTTTACGTGCTGTACATCTCTATGACTCTATGATTCTAAATGACTATTAGTGCACAAACTCATTCACTCCTCAGCCAGGTTTCAAAAAGTGTTTTTAAAAGAAATCACCATGGTTACAGAAATACTTACATGTTAATTATTAGATACTAAGGAAAATTCACTGGTTACTAACTCAAAAACCAGACCCAAAAATTATGTATGTAAATCTCACAGTTTACATCACAGTTTCCCTATATGTTTTGCCTTTTTAATAAGTGTAAAACTTCTTATGTACACCCAACAAGTCCTCTTATAATCATAAAGGCCTCGATCAGGTGGTATTGATATGGTGGAAATGACACTGATCTAGTATTCCAAAGCCCCAAACTAATGGTAATGGTGACTTGAGTTTGAATTCCACTGCAGAAGCTGGTGGATTCATATTCAATTAATAAAACCTGAAATCACAAAACTAGTCCCAGTAATAGTGACAATAAAACTATTAATGGAAAAATTATTTATTTCTCTATTTTTAATTGTTGACTGAAGTGGGAAAAATGCTGTTTTAAAAGCCAAGGATGGTTGAATGATTCCTGTACTTTTGAAAAGTAAGGACTGTTTACACAATTGCTTGTTTAAGTAATGGGGGAAGCCTAGTTACAGACAAGCTGGAGCCACGGATGTGTATAAATGGAACTTTGTAGCTCAAATAGCTGTTTGATCTGTGGACTGGTGACCAGTTGTTAATGACAAAGACATTTTGCTGTCAACAACTAAGTGATTGGTTTCCAGGTTGTTGAACAATGTCTGAGTGTGAATCTTGAAGAAGAAGTCATTTGATCTCCAATGTACCTTCTCTCTCCAGTAAAAACCACCTCAAGCCTGAAGAAAACCAGTTTATTTCCCTCATCAGTTGCTATGAGCTGTGAATCTTAACCAACAAGTCGGAGACATTAAAAGTGTGCATCAACCTCTTGCAAGTAAGTGAAAGTACCTGGGGACAGAGGTTCAAGGAGGAGCAAGTCCTGACAGGCCAAAAGGACCATCTTAGTGAACCAATGGACAAGGGCCATTGAACAGACTTCCTAGTCTTTTCCTCCATCCATAACACCCTTTTCTTTCCTGTCTGTGTCTGTGTGTGTGTATGATTTGGAGATGCCGGTGTTGGACTGGGGTGTACAAAGTTAAAAATCACACAACACCAGGTTATAGTCCAACAGGTTTAATTGGAAGCACACTAGCTTTCGGAGCGACGCTCCTTCATCAGGTGATTGTGTGATGGAGCGTCGCTCCGAAAGCTAGTGCTTCCAATTAAACCTGTTGGACTATAACCTGGTGTTGTGCGATTTTTAACTATGCGAGTGTAAGCAGAGTTTATGAGTGGGTTACGGTTCTAGCTAGTAGGGTTATATGTCAGCAGTTCATAATTGTTTATCTGTACAATCTACTTATTTGTAACAAGTAATAGTTGTTGTTAAATACAAAAACCAGGTCTGTGCTTTCTGTTATCCGGAGTTTAAAAGACCAGTACTTTGGGGAATTTTGTGTACATTTATACAATAATTTTGATGACTTTGGAAATAGTAGGCATTGATTTTCAGCACATTACACCAGTGAGGTTTAACATAGTTTTTTACATTAATCAATCTGGTTTATTAATATCCTTTCAGGAAGGAAACCTGGCCAACATATTATACTATGCCAACAGCAATGTGGTTTTCTGGTAACTACTCTCTGACATGGCCAAACAAACCACTTGAGAGCAATTGGGATGGGCAAAAAATGCTGCCTTGCTAGCAATGTACACAATCCATTAAAGAATAAGTTTTTGAAAACATACGTCCCTGAACCATGGCATAATTGGGAACATTCAGGAAAAGTGGAGTTAGAGCAGACAGCCAACCATAACTGTCATGAATAACCAAGCATGCTCAAAGAAGGACATGATCTACTGCTCCTATCTGGTTCTTATGGCATCTGAGTCAACAATCATAGCTTTTTACTCAGTTGCCTCTCTAAAATGCGTTATGGTTTGAGGGAATTAGTAGTGCTTTTCTATACTCCTTCCGATACTGCTCACCAGCTGGAATCAATTTGTCAAGCTATCTCGCTAAGCACCAGTTGATTTGTGGGACAGGCCTACATCAGTGGCTGTAACCCACCAACATTAATAGTAACAGATGTAGTACCTATAAAGGAGTCAAACATCCCAAGGCATTTCACAGGTATGTTATCAACACAATTTGACACCGAGTTACATTATGTGCCATAGCGATAGCTGACCACAAGCCCAGTTAAGAGATGAATTTTAATTCAGACTTTTCGAGTATCCTTGATTTTCACTGTTCTGCCATTAACAATTGAGCCTTCAGCTGTAGGCCTAGGCTGTAATCTCTGGAAATTCTGCCTGAAACCTCTTGTGTCTCCACTTCTTATTCTCATTCAGGAGCTGTCCTTAAAATAAACTATATGATCAAAAACAGAAATTGCTGGAATAGCTTAGCAGGCCTGAGAGCATCTGTGTAGAGAAATCAGAGTTAATGTTTTGGGTCCAGTGACCCTTTCTTAGAACTCGCTTTCCATTATTGTCCTGATCGCTCTTTGTGTGGCTTCGGCTTGATCATTCTGGGGGACACATTGGAACGTTTCCTACATTAAAGATACTACATAATGTAAGTTGTCAATGTGGGAAAATACTTGTGGTTCAGCCACTTCCTACCAGAGAGATTAGGCTTCATTGGTTATACTAAGGTAAATTGTCTGCGGCATGAGCTGAGATGTTTAGAAACCCACTTCACTGATGTATATCTTGCAAGCAGGATCTGATCGTAAACACGAATACTGTACATGTGGTCAGTTGGCATAGGCTTTCGTAGTTTGTTATACTGCGAGACTAACAGTCATGTAAAGTCCTCTTTTCCGGCTGTAGGTCATGCTTAAACTACAAGGGTAGTCTCAGTGTGAAGCATGTTTTTTTTAATCCAAACTAGATCCAAAATATCAGTAAAGAGAAGTGAAATCTACTCTTTCAGGGAATCTCACTTCAACTCAATGTCAGGTGACCTGGGTTAATCCTGTAGTTACAATATAACAATGGCTTGAGCAGTGAAACCCTTTGTATCAATGTCACATTTGTAGAGTAACTACTCATAGAATCATACAGCACAGAAACAAACCCTTCGGTTCAACCAGTCCATGCCAAACATAATCCCTAACTAAACCAGTCCCACCTGCCTGCTCCTGGCCCATTACCTTCCAAACCTTTCCTCTTCATGTCTTTATCCAAATGTTTTTTAAAAGTTGGAACTGTGCCCACAGTCACCACTTCCTCTGGAAGATCATTCCATATGTGAACCAACTTCTGTGTAAAACATTTGCCCCTCATGTCTTTTTCAAATGTCTCTCCTCACCTTGAAAATGTGTTCCCTAGTCTTGAAATCTCCCATCCTAGGGAAAAGATACCTACCATTAACCCTATCTATACCACCCATGATTTCATAAACGTCAATAAAGTCACTCCTCAAACTCCTACACTCCAGTGAAAGAAGTCCCAGCTCATCCAGCCTTTCTTTATAACTTAAATCTTTTATACCCAGCAAACTCCTGATAAATGTCTTCTGAAACCTCTCTAGCTTAATAATATCCTTCCTATAACAGGGTGGACACGGTACTCCAGAAGAGGTCTCACCAATGTGCTGGACAACCTCAACATGACTTCCCAGATCCTATACTAAGACTGCAATGAAGGCAAACATGCTAAACACCTTATAAAAGCAAATTACTGCGGATGCTGGAATCTGAAACCAAAAGAGAAAATGCTGGAAAATCTCAGCAGGTCTGGCAGCATCTGTAAGGAGAGAAAAGAGCTGACGTTTCGAGTCTAACTGACCCTCAGCTTTGACAAAGGGTCAGTTAGACTTGAAACGTCAGCTCTTTTCTCTCCTTACAGATGCTGCCAGACCTGCTGAGATTTTCCAGCATTTTCTCTTTTGGATGCTAAACACCTTTTTAACCAATCTGTCTATATGTGACACAAACTTCAAAGAATTATGCACTTTAACCCCTAGGTCCCTCTGTTCTCAAGGCACTACCATTAATTGTACAAGTCCTGCTTCTGTTTATTATACCAAAATGCAATAACTTGCATTTATCCAAATTGAACTCCATCTGCCATTTTTCAGCCCATTGACCCATTTGATCAAGATCCCTTTGAGGTCTTAGAAAACCTTCTATCAGGCCACCAACTTTGGTGTCACCTACATTCATGCCTTCTATATTCTCAGGCAAATCATTTATGTAAATGACAACCAAAAGAGAACCCAGATCCGATCCCTGTGGAACATCGCTAGTGACTGGCCTCCAGTCCAAAAAGCAACACACCACCACCACTCTCTGTCTCCTGCCGTTAAGCCAATTATGTATCCAATTGGCTAGCTCACCCTGAATCCCACGTGTTCTAACTTTACTAATTATTCTACCATGTGGAACCTTGTCATCTTCAATTAAATTGCATAATATCCTACATAGCTATGTGAGCAAATTAATTGGAAACCTCAGAATATCGCAAATATAAGTTTTGATCCATCCCACTACGTTGACGGAACGAATGTGTATTTACATTGTCCCACCGATGTAATATAACATTTTACATGTTATAAGATATGTCAAAAATATATCTTAAGATAACTTGAAAAAAATTCAACACCGGGCTCTATAAGGAAATATTAGGACAGATGATCAAAACCTGAAATGGAGGTGTGTTTTATGAAGCATCTCAAAGAAGGAAAAAAAGGCAGATATTTTTAGGAAGGAAGTTTCAGAAAATTGGGTGTACTATATAAATCAGATTTGGAGGAAGACCAAGATCTGTGACAATAAGAGCACTATTGGAGGTTACAGAGCTGTTGCAGGACAAGAACATGCAAAGATTTGAACATAGAAAGGAGAACTTTAATATTTAGGAAAAATATGGGAAGGTAAGATCAAGTCAATAATTTTATGGATTTAACTTTTGTGTTAGTTCTTTATTTAATTATCAGATTTTTGCCCCTTAAGGTTGTGCTATTACTGTTATATATTCCCATGACCACCAACTGCCCTCTAGTGGTTCACTTAAGTGACCAATCTTCACGCATGAGCCCAGAAACTGGTTTATTCAATGGGATTATGTTTCATAGTAATAAGAGTTATAGAGTTATGCAACTTGGGAACAGACATGCCCAGCCAACTCGTCAGTGCCCACCAGATATCCTAAATTAATCAAGTCCCATTTGCCAGCATTTGATTCTGAATCCTATCCATTCATACACCCATCCAGATGCCTTTTAAATGTAATTTGTAACCATCTCTACCAGCTTCCTCTGGCAGCTCATTCCATACAGGCACCACTCTCTGAATGAAAAAGTCACCCCTCAGGTTCCTTATTTAAATAGATATTTTTCTTGAAAGAAAGGTTTTTGTTCTGAAAATACAGAAAAAATTACAACACCAAAAAACCAAGAGAAAAAAATATACTCTATATGTATATAACAACAAAATAGAAAGAAAAGCAACACAAACAACAACTATACTCGTGCAAAAGAGGCAGATCAATAAAGTAATTAATAAATCAATAAATAAAACAGCTCAGCATAACAAAACAAATTAGTTTCTGACCTCCGCGAGCCCTAAGTATTACACAAAAAATTATTTGAAATACTTCCTTCAAGGACATCAGGTACACTACATCAGATCGTCACGGCTACACAAAAACCCGAGTTAAAATGGCAGATAAACCTACATTTAAATAGTCCAGAAAGTGCTGCCATATCTTATAAAAAATTTCAGTTTTCTGGTGTACCAAATTTGTAAAAATGTCCAGAGGAATATGTTCTATGGTAAGCCTATACCAACCCAACAGACCCAGGGGTTCAGAGATCCAACACATTAGAATATTTTTCCTTGCACAGAAAGTAAGAAGTTTTTTTTCCCATGAGTGTCCAGAACAGACATATTGGGTAGGTCCAAGAGAAGAGAGAGAGGGCCATCTCAACATCAGCCCCAAGACCCTCTCTATAACTCCTACCACAGCACTCCAGTATGAACAGAGCCTGCAGCAAGACCATAAACAATGAGTGAGAATGGCAATGCTTGTTTTACATTTAGGACATAATGAAGATACTCTCATCTTAAGTTTTGAGAGACGGTCTGGGGCCAGATGGACCCCATACAGAATCTTTAGCTGCATGGCATGGGCCCTGTTACAGATTGAAAGCTTCTTCATGTTCTCGCGAATGTCCCCCCATGTCTCTGTAGAGATCTTGACCCCTAATTCTCTCTTCCAGACCCCACAAAGCCGCTCAATTTCTTCTGAAAGATCACCCCCTAACATATGATAGGAAGTACTAATAGAGAGAGTACTTTTAGCATGAAACACCCTCTTCTCCATAACAGATCAGTAGGGGTCGGTCAAAAGCTTGGTCCCTTTTTCAATAAAATCCCTGACCTGAAAAAAGCAAAAAAGGTCTCTGCTAGCTAAACCGTACTTACAGATTATTTGGTCAAAGGATATCACTATTTCACCTTCAAATAAATTGCCCTAACAGGAGATTCTCCTGGCTGCCCAGAGCTTAAACCCTGGGTCCATTATCCCTGGCTGAAAACCCGGCATATCAGCTATAGGGATATGAAAGGATTTTTTTTGGATGCATTACCCTCCCTCTGCCACATTGCCCTCTATGCTTTGAGACTATTAATAATTATTGGATTATGGCAATATTCCATAATCGTCTTCAATTTATCTAAAAACAGCAGGCTAATGTGGGGTCATTGTGCCTGGGAGGCCTCAATATCCAGCCATATTGATGCTGGGTCTTTACAAGCCCAGTCACTAGCAAAGGGTAGAAGGGAACTTAATTAGTATCTTTTAATATCAGGGAAATCCATTCCTCCCCACCCAAGGCAACTGCAATTTAGCCAGATTGATAAGAGGTCACCAATGACACCAAATAAAGGAGCTAAACCATCCATTAATTCTCTGGAGTGTTTGCCTAGGAAAACTTAAGGGGAGCATTCATATGGGAAACACCAAATGGGGGAGAACATTCATTTTGACAAGAGCTACTCGACCTAGCCAGGATATCGGAAGTGCCTCCCATTGGTGGAGATCTTGCTTAATCCTGTTGGGCAAATGGGCAAAATTGGCCTTGAACAACTGATCAAAGACAGGAGTAATAAAGATGCCTAAATAAAGAAAATCCTCCTGTGACCATTTAAAGGGGAACCATGATTCACCCTCCATATCAAATATTCGCCTAAGACCCTCCATATGCATAGCCTCCAAATTTGAGAAATTAATCTTATAACCTGAAGAGAAGCCAAATTAATTGATACATTGTATCAGATGGGATACAGAGACCACTGGGTTCGACAGAAAAACAAAAATATCATCCGCGTATAACATGATCTTATGCAATTTAGATCTTACTTTCGGGGCGGCTATATTAGGACCCCTACGAATCACCTCTGCCAGCAGCTCAATCACCAATGTGAAAAGTAATAGTGAGATATTAAAATTGCTCAACCTCACACCACCTAATAAAAACCTTCCCCAATCCAAATCACTCAAGGGTATAAAAGAGATATGGCCACTCAACCCAATTGAATACCTTTTCTGCATCCAAGGAGACCACTAACACCTGAACTGACTACTGCTGACAAGTTTGAATCATATTCAGTTACCGCCCGGCATTATTAGAGGATCTATGGCCTTTTATAAAACCAGTCTGGTCATCCTTCACAATAGAAGGCAGCACAGTTTCAAATCTTAACGCAGGAACCTTAGACAAAATTTTAAAATCAGAGTTCAAAAGTAAGATAGACCAATATGAGGCACATTTTTCTGCAGTCTTCCCTTTCTGGACAATGAGAGAAATATTAGCCTCTCTCAGGGATGGTGGAAGGTGATCGTGGCTGTACAAGTAATTATACATGTCTAACATTGGTCCTGACTCACTAGGGAGATTGTCAGGGCCAGGCGCCTTCCCACTCTGCAACTGCCTCACAGCCTTCTGTACCTCTTGCACTGTTAAAGGGGCATTAAGGACAGATGCCTGTTTGAAGGCAATGCCTGGAAGATCCATGTTCTTAAAGACTCCATCTTAGCCCATCCATCCTTACAATGCTCAGACTGGTTCAATTTAGAATAGAATTTCCGAAAAGCAGGGAATACTGGATACCAATGTCTCTCAATCTTCTCTTAACTTCATCAAAGGTTCTTCCTTTTATGAATTACAGCTGCAGCAAAGTCCTGGAAGAACTCAATCTTGAAATCTTGGTAAGTTTATCTTGGAGGCTCCATTACCTTAACTTTATCCCGGTAGCTGTGGAGTCGCACTAGGACCATCTGAGGGTGCTAGGGTGCTGGTACAAGCCGAGCCTGCACATCGCAATTTGTTAGGCCCTTTCAACTTTCACCTGGTCCAATTCGGTCTCCAGGCCCAGAAATGGCGGCAGCCAACTTTCAAAGAAGGTCGCTGGCTGGTTGCCATCTACTCCCTCTGCAGCCCCACAATGTGATCGTTCTTCCACCTACCTCTGTTTCCAAGATTCTCGACTTGCTCCTGTAAGGTAAGTACCTGCTTCTCCAGTACTCCAATTCTTCAAAACAGCAAATACATCTCGGTTTCCGAAGCCGCGGTCCTCCTCTTGACTTCCTCTGTTCTGTGCCCTAAGCTTTCCAGCTACTCTTCATGCTTGTGGAGCATGGCCTTGACAAGATTCAGTCTGGTGTGGAACTTATCTTCAATCGATGACTCGATCGTCTCTTGGAGTTTCGCAAACTCCGTAGCCAGGGCCTCATGAGTGAACAACTCCGTGGGGCTAGTGTAGGGAGCTGCAGCTGTGGCTGTGGAAGTGTCTGACTTCTCAGATGAGTGTATGTCTGCTGGGACTTGCTGGAGCCTTTACCTTTTGTCATGTTTCTTTAATCAAGCAGAATTTACAACAGAACTTGTTTAAATTCGATAAGTTCAAAAACTCTTTAAATACTGAATTCTCATAGAAGTAATTTAATTGGGAGGTGAGAATGCTACTTTGCCTGAACTGAGACACGGAGCTCGGCAAAGAAGACCTCTCAGATTGCCGCATCAGGTCCTTTTAAAGTTTTCTCCCCTCACCTAAAACCTATGCCCCTCTAGTTTTGGACTCCCCCAGCCTACGAGAAAAGCGTGGCTATGCACCCTATCCGTGCCCCTTCATGATTTTGTAATCCTTTGCAAGGTTGCCCACTCAGCCTCCAATGCTCCAGTGAAAAAAGCCTCAGCCTAATCAGCCTCTTCCTATAGCTCAAACCATCCAATCATGGTGGTATCTTTGTAAAACTTTTCTGCATATTTTCAAGTTTAACAACATCTTTCCAAAGCAGGGGACCAGTTTTGAACACAATATTTAAAAAGTGGCCTGACCAATGTCCTGGACAGCCACAATATAACATCCCCATTCCTATACTCAATGCACTGATCAATGAAGGCAAGCATGCCAAACGCTTTCTTTACGACCCTGTCTACTTGCAACTCCACTTTCAAGGAACTACGCACCTACATCCCTCGGTAATTTTGTTTACAAAACTCCCCAGGGCTCCACCATTAACTGCCCTGATTTGCTTTACCTAAATGCAACACCTCACATTTTTCCAAATGAAACTTAATCTGCCATTCCTTGGCTTAATGGCCCCTTCTGATCAGGGTCCTGTTGTACTCTGAGATAACTTCCTTCATTATCCACTATGCCACCAATTTTAGTGCTATCTGCAAATTTACTAATCGTACCTTCTATATTTATATTCAAATCATTTATATATTTGACAAAAAGCAGTGGGCTCAGTACCAACCTTTGTGGCACACTGCTGGTCACAGGCCTCCAGTCCAAAAAACAACCCTCTACCATCACTCTCTGTCTCCTACCTTCAAGCCAATTTTTTATCCAATTGGTAAGCCCCTCCTGGACTCTATTACACATGCATGTAAGTGCAGAAACTCCACCTGAAATACTACTTCATTGCCAAGGGGCAGGCATGCTATCTTCCCAAAACAGTGCCGAGAATCTGTTGATTGAAGTATACTGTTTCTGACAGTATGCTCCAGTTTAACTCAATTATTCCACATTCCTGCAACCGCACCCTGCCGTTAACCTTTCATTCCTTACTTAGCAAGAATCCATCCATTTCTACCTCAAAACTATTCAAAGACTCTGCTTCCACAACCTTTTAAATAAGAGTTCCAAAGACTCATGATGCTCTTTGAGAAAAAAAATTCTCATCATGTTTCTGTTAATCCTGAAAAGTGCCCACTCTACCTCAGATTACCCTGGAAGACAAGGAACCTCAAAGGTTTGAGCAACAGCTGAAGCTAGCTGTTTCACACTACAAGTGGTGTCCACTATGAATAGGATGCTGATATTAAGCCAAAAGGACAATGTCCCTAACTCACATATGTGGAAATGAATTTCAGTACCTGTGTGATGCCAGGTAGGTCGGCCATATATCCCTGATGAAGGGCTTTTGCCCGAAACGTCGATTTCGAAGCTCCTTGGATACTGCCTGAACTGCTGTGCTCTTCCAGCACCACTAATCCAGAATCTGATTTCCAGCATCTGCAGTCATTGTTTTTACCTCATATATCCCGAAGACAGCATATCTCTTCAGCTGTTTGCAACAAACAAGGTATTGACCATACTCAACCAGCCTGGGCTTGCAACATTGCAACTCATTGTCCAACATTGCATGTTATTCAGCAATTCAACAGCATTTTGCTGGGAATCCTGAATGAGTAAGGAATCATACTGACAACCAATTTAACTTCATCAGTCAGGCACATTTTCTGGCACACTGGAAGCTATTTACACTAAGACACAGGGCCCAGTTCTTTGCAAACAAAAAGAACATGTACATATACTGCCCTAGTTCCAACTCAACAAAATAGGTGACAGCCTTTGCCTGTTCATTTCTCAGGGTAGTGGCTTGATCAATCAGAGTCAGCCTGCCTGATTTAAAATTTAACAAAGCCAGGATGTTAACTGACAAATTGGCATTACTGAATACATTCTCCATAACAGCATCTGTATTAACCAGAGTCCACTTACCAACTGATTTTACTCCTCTCTCATGCAGCACAAATGTTGGTTTTTCCCTCAATTCTTGTGAAATGACCCGATGAATGTAAGATGAAAGGCTTGTTGAAAAGTGTCTTTTTTCAGCAGTTGTCCGATCTTGCTATACATTATCAGGTTGTGATGACGTTGCTCCTTTAACATGGTTAGGTTGTCCTTGGGACTTTTTTTCAGCCAGGTCATAAAGACAGAGGTTCCATTTTGTCTGCATTTATCTACTTGAAGAAGCTTTAAGTTTAAAAAAAAATTATACAATGAATGGGGAGTGGCTAGTTCTCCCAGCTCAGTTTTTCTCTGTTTTGGTTTGATTTTTTTCGCAGTCTGGCTGGTCAGAGCTGCTGGTCAGATTTTTTTTTAGGCTGCTGGTCAAAGAACCAGCTACATGGAAGAAGGTGTTCCATGCTGAATCTCTCTGCCATCTCTCCCTCCTGAAAGACTCTGTGTTTGACTTCACCTTTTGTGCCAAGGGGTGTTTATTGGTATTGTTGCACATATTTGAAACAGCACCATTAAGTTGAGAAAATCTGTTGGGTTTTCAAATAGATTAAGTTATTCTGTTCTCTTTTGTTTGTTTCATTCAGTACTCTGAAAAATAAAGTCTGCTTTGTTTAAATCCGAGGGGTTTTGACCAGTTGCATCATTCCTGGAAATTGCATGCTACACTGCTCAAAACAACTAAAAAAGTTAGGGTCTGGGCTACCTTCTTGAAATATTTTGAAGGGGTCTGGCCTGGTCCATAACAAGGACAAATAATAGCCTGTTCTCTGGTTGTATCCAAAATTTGCTGTTTTGGATACAACATTCCATAAACTCTTCTTCCAACTTACTTTAGCCAATCAGATTTTTCCAACTAATATGTAGATTAAAACCCTCCATGGATTATTGTCAATCCTTGTTGACAGACATTATTTATTCCTGCTATTTTCTGCTGTACAGTGTGGTCACTATTAGGGTACCTGTACATCAAACAAATAAATGATTTCTTGCTTTTCTCATGTCTCATCTCTACCCAAATACATGCACATCTTGGTGTCCTGAACTTGTATTATCCCCTCTTGATAAGACCATAACGTACTGGGAGATCAAATGTTAAGGAAAAATATACAGTTACCTGCAGGACCCTGAACAGCACTGATGTACAGAGGGGTCTTGGGGTTCAAGTCCATAGCTCCTGAAAGTGGCCACACAAGTAGATAGGGTAGTAAAGAAGGCATATGGTATACTTGTCATTATTGGTCAGGGAATTGAATACAGGATGTCATTTTGCAGCTATATAAGATTTTGTTAGGCCACACTTAGAGTATTGCATTCAATTCTGGTCACATTATAGGAAGGATGTGGAGAGGGTGCAGTATAGGTTTACCAGGATGCTGCCTGGAATGAAGGGTTTGAGCTATAAGGAGATGCTAGAAAAACTGGGGTTGTTTTCTCTGGAGTGGTGGAGGCTGAGCGGAGACTTGACAGAAATCTATAAAATTATGATATGCAAAAATAGAGTTGCTGGTCAGAATCTTTCTTTCCAAGTTGACATGTCTAATACTGGGGGGCATACGTTTAAGGTGAAAGGAGGGAAGTTCAAAGGAAATGTGAGGGGAATTTTTACACACAAGGTGATAGAGTCTTGAACGCGCTGCCGGGGTGGTGCTGGAAGCAGATTCAAAAGGGGCCTTTAAAGGACTTTTAGATAAGCACATGAATATGCAAGATTTGGAGGGATATGGACCGAGGGCAGGCAGAAGGGATTAGTTTAATGTGGTGTCATGTTTGGCAAAACATCATGAGGGGAGGGGAGGGGGTGGAGGAAAGGGTCCATCCCTGTCCTGTACTATTCTATATAAAAGCAGCTTAGGCCATTCAGCCAATTGAGTCTGCTCTACCATTCAATCATAACTGATACATTTCTGATTGCGCTAATACCATAGCGCAACTTTTCAACTTTTCATTGCTTCTTGCCTTTCCCAAATGTTATGTCTCTTTCAGTATTCAGGTCTGATTGTGTTTTATCCTGCAGCTAAATTTCTCAGAGTTATAAAATCATATTTAATCATTTTGATTCACAATATTCATCGGTTTTATTTTGAATGCTACATGCATTCAGTTATTGAGCCTGTAGTTTTGACCAATTATTATTTTTGTAACCTCTCAACTTATTAGATGGTTTACTCTGATTTGTATTCCTATCACTCCTTTTACAGTCTTGTTTATCATTTCTCACGTTAATACCTTTCTTTCTTGTCTCACCTGTAACCATTGATTTACCGCATCTTCCCAAATTTGATCCCTTGCTCCATTATTTTTTCCTACTATTCCCTATTTATTTCCCTGTATATAGCACACAGAACACTGATGCCAGTGTGGCTTAGACGTAGTTCATCCCATTGGTACAGCCCCCACTTTTCCAAATATTGGTGCCACTGCCCCACAAACTGGAAACAACTTTTCCACATCAGTATTTGAGCCACACATTCCTTTCTCTAGTTTTCTTTACCCTTGCTAATTTATGCATGATTGAGGTAATAATCCAGAGATTAACACTGTTGAGGATAATTTAGTGCCCAACGTTATGATCCCAGCTGATGTTATTACAGGACAAGTCAGATCCCAGATTGAAACCTGGCTTGATAAATCATACTCGTTTTAAAGTTAACAACGTGGTCTTTCACTGAAACACAAGCATGCAATTCTGCAATTTTGTTTGAACAGAAAACAAGTTTATGCAAAAGAAATGAAGGTAACATGGAATAAACTAAACTATTTTCATGGAGAAAGTGAGGTCTGCAGATGCTGGAGATCAAAGTTGAAACTTTATTGCTGGAACAGCACAGCAGGTCAGGCAGCATCCAGGGAACAGGAGATTCGACGTTTCGGGCACAGGCCCTTCTTCAGGAATGAAACTATTTTCATGTAATGTAATTTTTAAAGTTTCAAAACACTTGGTAAAATACAATCTCCCTGGTTTTCATATACCACCCACCAGCCTCCACATCCAAACGATTGTAAGCCACCATTTCCATCATCTCCACTGATTCCAAACAATGATGAGCCTGTATACAGCAAAGAGATAGAGTGCTTAGTGACGTGGTGCAAAGATGACAATTTCTCTCTCAATGTCAGAAAAACTAAACAGCTGATTATTGATTTTAGGAAGCAAAGAGTAGGACATGCTCCTATCTATATCCATGGAGCTGAGTTGGAGATGGTCGAGGGCATCAGGTTCCTAAGAGCGATGGTCACCAACAATCTGTCCTGGGCCACCCACTCTGGTGCGACAGTCAAGAAGGCACAGCAGCACCCCTTCTTCCTCAGGAGGCTAAGGAAATTTAGCGTGGCCAAAAGGACCCATACCAACTTTTACATTCTATCTGGAGGTTTCACGGCTTGGTACAACTGCTCTGCGTAGTACCATAAGAAACTACAGAAAGTTGTGAACACAGCCCAGACCATCATGCTAGCCAACCTCCTATTCATTGACTCTATCTACACTTCTCATTACCATGGAAAGACAGCCAGCATCACCAAAGACTCTCCCACCCAGTTATAATCCCTTCCAACCTCTTCTGTCAGGTAGAAGACACAAAAACTTAAACACATGTACCAACAGATTCAAGAACAGCTTCTTACTTACTGTTATTAGACTTCTGAACAGACCTCTCAAATTTCAAATCTAATGTTGACCTTGCTTTTTGTATACCTTCTCTGTAGCTGTAACTTTATATTCCTTGCTCTGTTCAATTACCCTATAATTTTTATGCCTTGGTATGTTATGATCTGACTATTATTCACACAAAACAAAACTTTCACTGTACTTAGGTACATGTGACAATAATAAATCAAATCAATCAAATCAACCTTATCGGTATTCCATGGGGACCATTCCCTCTGGGACACTCTGGTCCACTCCTTGTCTACTTCCAACATCTCCTCACACCCTATGGCACCTTCCCATGCAATCATAGGTGTAAAACATCTGCCTGTTTATCTCCTCCCTCCTCACTATCCAAGGCCCCAGACATACCTTCCAAGTGAAGCTGTGATTTGCCGACATTTCATTCAATTTAGTATACTGTACTCGCCACTTACAATGTGGTCTACTCTACATTAGTGACCACTTCAGCAAATACCTATAATCTGTCTGTAAAAATAACCCCAAGCTTCCAGGTGCCTGCCACTTCAACACATCACCATGTTCCCTGTTAATATCTCTGCCACAGGCCTGCAGCAGTGTTCCAGTGAACCTCAGTTTGAAGAACATTTCATTTTCTGCTTGGGGACCCTGCAGCCTCCAGGACTCAACATAATGTTCAATAACTTGTGAAAAAAAACACAGAAAGAACTGCAGATGCTATAAAACAGAAACAAAAACAGAAATGGCTGGAAAAGCCGAGCAGGTCTGGCAGCATCTATGAAGAGAAATCAGAGTTAATGTTTCAGGTCTGCAAGGAACTGATGGTAGCTAGGAAAATGTGGCTTTTTAATGCAGAAAATAAGGTGGTGGAGGGAGTAAGGAGTAAATAATAGGTGGGGATAAAACCCAAAGAGAGAGAAAAACAGTTGGACAGACAAAGGAGCGGATAATGAGATGGTTAGGAGGGTTAATAGCTGTTAAGGAAAATGTTAGGCAGTTAACTTTGATTTGTCTTCATAGATGCTGAGCTTTTTCAGCATTCTCCGTCAGTAACTTTAGAGCTTGATTCCATCCTTCCATATTTTCTATCTACTTCACATCTGGTCCTGTTATGACTTGAGTTGCTATTAGCACAGTCACCCATTCTCACCTCCTCATAGACCTATTATCACATTAAATGGGTTTCTGTCAATACAGCTCATTCATTCTCTCCTACT
This sequence comes from Chiloscyllium plagiosum, assembly GCF_037043375.1. Taxonomy (NCBI): domain Eukaryota; kingdom Metazoa; phylum Chordata; class Chondrichthyes; order Orectolobiformes; family Hemiscylliidae; genus Chiloscyllium; species Chiloscyllium plagiosum. The sequence goes on from NW_028270141.1 coordinate 41,628,230, forward strand.
CTTAGCTCTTATTATCACTTTTTTTCTGTCCTGGCCTACTCTCCATAATCTCCTTGTTTATCTACCCCTTTGTGTGCTCCATCTCCACCTGTCCACTCACCAAAGGATTCTGGGTAATCCAAGATGGAGGATGGGAAAAATTTCTGGCTGTAACAGCTGCTCCTTTTTTGAGGTATTTTAGGTGCCGGAGGTGATTTCCTCGAATTCCAGGAGCAGCAATTACTGTTTCATATGCTGTTGCATTGTTTTAGAACTTTGGAAAAAAAAAGTCAAAACAACAGCAGTTTTAAAAGGGAGAACAGACAAAGGAAGCACATGGTGAGGTCATTGCAGGAGAGAGAGAGAACGAGAACATCAGAGTGCATCTGGGAAAATTAACAAACAGTGAAATTCACAACTGATCTTGGAGGAACTGTTGGGCGAAGTTCACAACACAGAATCAGATAAGTTAATCATTGTTTTAAGTGTGGCCTCCAGAGAATCTGCAGTAGTGAGTAGAGTGAGTTCTTTCTTGATTATATGTTTTTGGAGATATGTCTCCAGATTAAACTTAAAATATAAGCCATAACTACTAATTTAACCTGAGGCAGTGTTTGTAGAAGAATAAGACGGTGTTAATTTCTGGGTCTGTAGATTGTGAAGGAGCAAAAATGGCCTTTAATAGAGTGATATGTACTTCTTGTCAGATGTGGGAGTTCAAAGAGAGTTTAAAGGTTAATGCGGATTATATCTGTCATAAATGCTGTTGGCTACAAATCTTATCAGATCGAATGGATCGGTTGGAGAGACAGTTAGAAGCGATGACGAATTTATAACAGCAACAGTATGTGATGGATGGCAGTTACAGGAAGGGGGGAAAGTTGCAGATACAATCACATAGATGGAAAGGTAAGAGATATAGGCAGCTAGTGCAGGAGTCTTTTGTGGATATACCCATTTCAAACAGGTATGCTGTTTTAGAAAATGTAGTGGGTGATGGATTCTCAGGGGAACGTAACACGAACAGCCAAGTTTCTGGTATTGAGACTGTCTCTAATGTAACGAGGGCTACATCGAGTTCCAAGAGATCAATTGTGTTCGGGGATTCTTTAGTCCGAGGTACAGACAGACCTTTCTGTGGCCAGCAGCGAAAAAGCAGAATGGTGTGTAGCTTCCCTGGTGCCAGGATCAAGGATGTCTCAGAGAGGATGCAATGTTCTCAGGGGGGAGAGGGGCCAGTAGGAGGTAATTGTCCACATTGGAACCAATGACATCGGAAGGGAAAAGGTTGAGATTCTAAAGGGAGATTACAGGGAGTTAGACAGAAATTTAAAAAGGAGGTCCTCAAGAGTAGTAATATCTGGATTACTCTAGGTACTATGAGCTAGTCAGGGCAGGATTAGGAGGATAGAGCAGATGAATGCATGGCTGAGGAGCTGGTGTATGGGAGAAGGTTTTACATTTTTGGATCATTGGAATCTCTTTTGGGGTAGAGGTGACCTGTACAAGAAGGACAGATTGCACCTAAATTGGAAGGGGTCTAATATACTGGCAGGTAAATTTACTAGAGCTGCTTGGGAGGTGAGGGGGGGGGGGAACCCAGGGAGATAGTGAGGAAAGAGATCAATCTGAGATGAGTACAGCTGAGAACAGAAGCGAGTCAAACAGTCAGGGCAGGCAGGGACAAGGTAGGACAAATAAATTAAACTGCATTTATTTCAATGCAAGAGGCCTAACAGGGAAGGCAGATGAACTCAGGGCATGGTTAGGAACATGGGACTGGGATATCACAGCAATTACGGAAACATGGCTCAGGGATGGGCAGGACGCAGTTTAATGTTCCAGGAAACAAATGCTACAGGAAGGATAGAAAGGGAGGCAAGAGAAGGGGTGGCATTTTTGATAAGGAATAGCATTACAGCTGTGCTGACGGAGGATATTCCCAGAAATACATCCAGGGAGGTTATTTGGGTGGAACTGAGAAATAAAAAAGGGATGATCACATTATTGGGATTGTATAAAAGACCCCCTAATAGTCAGAGGGAAATTGAGAAACAAACTTGTAAGGAGATCTCAGCTATCTGTAAGAATAATAGGGTGGTTATGGTAGGGGATTTTAACTTTCCAAACATAAACTGGGACTGCCACAGTATTAAGGGTTTAGACGGAGAGGAATTTGTTAAGTGTGTACAAGACAATTTTCTGATTCAGTATGTGGATGTACCTACTAAAGAAGGTGCAAAACTTGACCTACTCTTGGGAAATGAGGGAGGGCAGGTGACTGAGGTGTCAGTGGGGGAGCACACTGGGGCCAGCGACCATAATTCTATTAGATTTAAAATAATGATGGAAATGGATAGGCCAGGTCTAAAAGTTGAAGTTCTAAATTGGAGAAAGGCCAATTTTGACGGTATTAGGCAAGAACTTTCGAAAGCTGATTGGGGGCAGGTGTTCGCAGGTAAAGGAACGGATGGAAAATGGGAAGCCTTCAGAAATTAGGTAATGAGAATCCAGAGAATATATTCCTGTCAGGATGAAAGGAAAGGCTGGTAGGTGTAGGGAATGTTGGATGACTAAAGAAATTGAAGGTTTGGTTAAGAAGAAGAAGGAAGCATATGTAAGGTATAGACAGGGTAGATCGAGTGAATCCTTAGAAGAGTATAAAGGAAGTAGGAGTATACTTAAGAGGGAAATCAGGATGGCAAAAAGGAGACATGAGATAGCTTTGGCAAATAGAATTAAGGAGAATCCAAAGAGGTTTTACAAATACATTGAGGACAAAAGGTAATGAGGGAGAGAATAGGGCCCCTCAAAGCTCTGCAAGGCGGCCATTGTGTGGAGCCACAGAAAATGGAGGAGATACTAAATGAGTATTTTGTAGGGAAATAGATGGTGACATCTTGCAAAATGTCCAGATTACAGAGGAGGAAGTGCTGGATGTCTTGAAACGGGTAAAGGTGGATAAATCCCCAGGACCTGATCAGGTGTACCCAAGAACTCTGTGGGAAGCTAGAGAAGTGATTGCTGGGCCTCTTGCTGAGATATTTGTATCATCGATAGTGACAGGTGAGGTGCCAGAAGACTGGAGGTTGGCTAATGTGGTGCCACTGTTTAAGAAGGGTGGTAAGGACAAGCCAGGGAACTATAGACCAGTGAGCCTGACATCGGTGGTGGGCAAGTTGTTGGAGGGAATCCTGAGGAACAGGATGTACATGTATTTGGAAAGGCAAGGACTGATTAGGGATAGTCAACATGGCTTTGTGCGTGGGAAATCATGTCTTACAAACTTGATTGAGTTTTTTGAGGAAGTAACAAAGAGGATTGATGAGGGCAGAGTGGTAGATGTGAGCTATATGGACTTCAGTAAGATGTTCGACAAGGTTTCCCATGGGAGACTGATTAGCAAGGTTAGATCTCACGGAATACAGGGAGAACTAGCCATTTGGACACAGAACTGGCTCAAAGGTAGAAGACAGAGGATGGTGGTGGAGGAGGGTTGTTTTTCAGACTGAAGGTCTGTGACCAGTGGAGTGCCACAAGGATCGGTGCTGGGTCCTCTACTTTTTGTCATTTACATAAATGATTTGGATGCGAGCATAAAAGGTACAGTCAGTAAATTTGCAGATGACACCAACGTTGGAGGTGTAGCTGACAGCGAAGAGGGTTACCTCCGATCACAACAGGATCTTGACCAGATGGGCCAACGGGCTGAGAAGTGGCAGATGGAGTTTAAATCAGATTTTGGGAAAGCAAATCTTAGCAGGACTTATACACTTAATGGTAAGGTCCTAGGGAGTGTTGCTGAACAAAGAGACCTTGGAGTGCAGATTCATAGCTCTTTGAAAGTGGAGATGCAGGTAGATAGGAAGGTAAGCACTCTGCCTCTATTCCTGATTAAGGGCTTTTGCCCGAAATGTTGATTTTCCTGCTCCCCAGATGCTGCCTGAACTGCTGTGCATTTCTAGCACCACTCTAATCCAGAATCTGGTTTCCAGCATCTGCAGTCATTGTTTTTACCTATATAGGATAGTGAAGAAGGCACTTCGTATGGTTTCCTTTATTGGTCAGAGTATTGAGTACAGGAGTTGGGAGGTCATGTTGCGGCTGTACAGGATATTAGTTAGGCCACTGTTGGAATATTGCGTGCAATTCTGGTCTCCTTCCTATCGGAAAGATGTTGTGAAACTTGAAAGGGTTTGGAAAAGATTTACAAGGATGTTGCCAGGGTTGGAGAATTTGAGCTATAGGGACAGGCTGAACAGGCTGGGGCTGTTTTCCCTAGAGCGTCGGAGGCTGAGGGGTGATCTTATAGAGATTCACAAAATTATGAGGGGCATGGATAGAATAAATAGACAAAGTCTCTTCCCTGGGTTGGGGGAGTCCAAAACTAGAGGGCATAGGTTTAGAGTGAGAGGGGAAAGATACAAAAGAGACCTTCGGGCAACTTTTTCACACAGAAGGTGGTACCTGTATGGAATGAGCTGCCAGAGGAAGTGGTGGAGGCTGGTACAATTGCAATATTTAAGAGGCATTTGGATGTGTACATGAATAGCAAGGGTTTGAAGGGATATGGTCTGGGTGCTAGCAGGTGGGACTAGATTGGGTTGGGATATCTGGTCGGCATGGACGGGTTGGACCGAAGGGTCTGTTTCCATGCTGTACATTTCTATGACTCTATGACTCTTTCATTCACACCACATCCCCCAAATTTGTTTTCTGCATAAATACCCTGTACCTCTTTTTCCTACCTGGTATCTGTTCTGATGAAGAATCATGGGACTCAAAATGTTAACTCTGCTTTCTTCTCACAGATGCTGCCAGACCTCTTGATTTTCTCCGACAATTTCGGTTTGATACTAATTAAGTTGTACAGATCAGCTGGACAAAACATCAACCTGAATGCAATATGCAATTATAGGGTAGCAAATAAAATTAGGCATGCAAAGCTGTCAACAAAGGAGTGACTAAATTACTACTGTCACTGTTTGGTCACATAGTATATGTGATGTATGTGGTGCTACCGCTAAACAAGTTTCTAGACTTCTGAGTTGAGAGTGTGGTGCTGGAAAGACATAGCAGGTCAGGCAACACCCGAGGAGCAGGACAATTGATGTTTTGGACATAAGCCCTTCATCAGGAATTCCTGATGAAGGGATTATGCCCGAAACGTCAATTCTCCTGCTCCTCGGATGCTGCCTGACCTACTGTGCTTTTCCAGCACCACAATTTTGACTCTGATCTCCAGCATCTGCAGTTCTTACTTTCTCCTTCTCGACTTCTGAGCCGAGCAAACAATTTTGTTTATTTTAATAGGTAGAACATCAATAATCGTAAAGTAATGTAAGTGCACACTTTTATTAGTTATCACTGTGAAAAAACACTGCTGTATGCAGGTAGAATGCCTGTAAATCTCTCGAGATATGAATGCACACTTTGAATAGTTAATAACAAACTGCAAAAAACAACCACATAATGACTTCCACTCAGTAGATGAAATATGCCAATCAAATAACAGGCCCCAGAAAACTTAGAGGGATCACAATTTGTGATGCATATTCCACATTGTTTATGATGTATATTTCAAAATGATGTACAACCCAATACAAGATACAATGCCACCTTCTCAATTATTAAATACTATTATTATCATGGAGTCAGTTCCAATCCCCATCTCATCATTTTGCAATAAAACAACCCCCATGCAGATGCTGCTGAGAGGCTAAAACTAGTGGGGTTGTCAGAACAGTTTTCAAGTTTTCAAAGGCACTCTGGTACCTTTGCATACATTCAAATTTTCTTCCTTTCTTCAACAAATTTGTTAAAGGTGCAAAGGCCATGCTGATGTTCATGACAAGCTTACGATATGGCAACATATTGCAAAATTTTACATCACGTCCTAGACACAGGAAAATCAAATTAGCTCTTATTTTCACTTCTCTGAATGCTACTTTGCTTTGTTCCACTTATTTGTGATTCAAATAAGTCACTATTGCTTTGGTAAATTCACTTTTAGTCATATTTATTCCCAAATTGGCTTTTTACAGCAGATCAAAACAGTTCAGTCAAATAAGATAATTGTATTTTCCCCAGTTTGACTAAAATAACCAAATTGTCCATGTAAACTACACAGTTATATAGAACTTCAATGAATATATTGGTTAATTGTTGGTACATTACTGGTGCATTTTCATTCTAAACAGTATGAATTTGCATTTATAAAGTCCATCCAATGTTACAAAAAACATTTTTTTGGCTCTATCCTTCAACAGAATTTGCCAATACCCTTTTAGCAAGTCAATTTTAGTGATGAATCATGCATGTTGAATTCAATCAGTCCAATCCACCAATCTTGGAATAGGAATCTGCTTTTGTTCCCACAGTGACACTGTGATAATCAATATAGAATCATTGGGCCCCATCTAGTTTTGAACCGTCATGATAGTTAAGTTCCAGCTACTCTAACTCTATTCAATAATGTAATTGTCCATCCCAAGCCTAACCTCTTCCTTTACTTGAGCTATTCTCTCTGCATTTAGTCTGTAAGGGTGTTGTTTTATACGTAACATGTCACCCATATTAACATCATGAACTGCCAAAACAATTTTATCCTCATTTACCTATTCCCACAAATTGATTTTGCAACAGTCTTTGTATGTCATCAATAGTTTTCTGGAGATAAACATTAGATTCATAAGTTTATAAGAGAGGAGCATTATTAAGTAGTTCAGACCATCGAGTCTGCTCTGTCATTTAATCATGGCTGAAATGGTCCTAACCCCCAATTTCCTGCTTTCTCTCCATAACCCTTCAACCCATCACCAATTTAAAATCTGTCTAACTCCTCCTAAAATTTACTCACTGTCCCAGCATCCACCGCATGTTAGGGTAGTCACGCTAATTCATGTTTAAGCACCTCAGTTGCTGGAGGGGCAAGGTCAGAATTTTCAATTTCTGAATCATTCTCCAACTATTCTGACATTTTCATTTCACTCCCCATCTCTCTCACAACCATAAGTATATTTCCTTTCTGACTATTGTCCTCATCACAATAATCTCTAACATATTAACATGACACGCTTGCTGATTCTTTCCCCTGCCAGGAAACTTACTATGTAATTCAGATCACTGAGCTTATTTTTGATTTGACAAGGTTCAGTGAATCTTGCTTTTATTCGTTCCTCAAAGAGAGGTAACAACACTAACACCTTGAGCTGAATCTTCCTTTCTGTTGGCTAAGTGTTAATTTCATTGGGTTTCTTTGAGGATTTCTCTCCAAGAGACCCAGTGAGTTATCTTGTTGCATCTTATCAAACTTGCCTGCTTATTATGGGCGGCACAGTGGCACAGTGGTTAGCACTGCTACCTCACAGCACCAGAGACCTGGGTTCAATTCTCACCTCAGATGACTGACTATGTGGAGTTTGCACATTCTCCCTGTGTCTGCGTGGGTTTCCTCCAGGTGTTCCGGTTTCCTCCCACACTCCAAAAATGTGCAGGTTAGGTGAATTTAAAAAGTTAAGTCTTTAGTTTAGGTGAAGGGGTAAATACAGGGGAATGGGTCTGGGTGGATTGCGCTTCGGTGGGTCTGTGTGGACTTGTTGGGCCGAAGGGCCTGTTTCCACACTGTAAGTAATCTAAATCTTAACTATATCATCAATTATTAATTTTGCCCCTATGGCACCCCTCTCACTTGAGTTTCACGTCATTCCTCCACTTGGCATGTCCGGAACAACTTGCCATTGTCATGTTATGCCAGAATGGGCCAGCATACTTGGCACAGCTTTTAAAAAGTTAAGTCTTTAAAAGGCGACACAAGCCCCTATTACGACTACATTGTTTTTCGCTGAATGGCTTGCTGTATCACAGTAGCATGTCCAGTTAGCTCATCCACCTTGCAATTTCCACTCTCATTCAAACAGGCTGTCAGGCTCAAACCGATTGGACATTTGCAAAGCTGAAGCACTTGCAAACCTGCCCTTTGGGGTTCCCATACCTGCATCAGCCACAACCATGCTTCCTTGCCCCTAATCAGATCAGAATACCCTATCCTAACAGCTGTGAATACAGTCATAGAGTTGTAAAGTATGGAAATAGACCCTTCAGTCCAACTTATCCAGGCCGACCAGATATCCTAAACTGATCTTGTCCAATTTACAGCATTTGGTCCAAATCCCTCTAAACCCTTCTTTTCATAAACCCATCCAGATACCTTTTAAATGTAATTGTACCAGCCTCCACTACTTCTTCTGGCAGCTCATTCCAACAAGCACTACCCTTGGCATGAAAAAGTTACCACTTAGGTCCCTTTATACCTCTCTCCTCTCACCTTAAACCTATTTCTTGTAGTTTTGGACTCCTCTATCCTGGGAAAAAAAGTCCTTGGCTATTCACCCTATCCATGCCCATTCATGATAACGTTTCAGGGAAAATATCCCCAGTATATTCAGCTTCATCCTGTAGCTGAAACCATCCAACTTCAGGAACATCCTTGTAAATCTTTTTTGAGCCCTCTCGAATTTAATAATATCCTTCCTTTGGCAGGGTGACCAGATCTGTACACAATACTCCAGAGGAAGCCTCACCAGCACCCTGTACAGATATCTGCCTGAGAGCTCAAACATACAAACAAATTCCATGCTTGCCCATGCAGCCTGTCCCACTCACTCCATCAGAAAGTCACATTACCTTGTGGTGAACATGAGAAGTGCAGATAAAATCTGTGCCACTTAAACAAAATTGGACATTTCTGACTGGTAAATTCCTCAGAGATCCCCTTATGTCATCAAACTAACCTAGGATTAATACCATGCAATATACTTTGTTTGAGGTGATCATTACCATAGTCAGACATTTCTAACTCGCAGGTTGTGTATGGATGTCAGCTGAGGTCTGAAGAAGGGCTTATGCCCGAAACATTGATTCCCCTGCTTCTTGGATGCTGCCTGACCTGCTGCGCTTTTCCAACAACACATTTTTCAGCTCTGAGGTCTGAATTAGGCTAGTGTGCGAAACCCACCTGATAAATCAACCATGTCTTAGTTCACTGGCAGAGAATGGACTTTTAGACTTAGTATGACTGAAAACTGGTGCTGAGAAACTATAGCAAGTTAGCAAGAAGAGACTCATTAAAGGGAGCAAGTCAAAGACACAATTATATCCAATGACAAAAACAAAAATTGCTGGAAAAGCTCAGCACTTCTGGCAGCATCTGTGAAGAAAAATCAAAGTTAACATTTTGGGTCTGATGACCCTTCCTCAGTTCTGAAGAAACGTTAACTGTGATTTCTCTTCACAGATGTTGCCAGACCTGCTGAGCTTTTCCAGGAACTTCTGGTTTTGTTTCTGATTTACAGCAATCACAGTTTATTCAGTTTTTATTTAGAACATAGAACAGTACAGACCATTCGGCAGCACGGTGGTACAGTGGTTAGCACTGCTGCCTCACAGCACCAGGGTCCCAGGTTCAATTCCAGCCTTGGGCAACTGTCTGTGTGGAGTTTGCACATTCTCCCTGTGTCTGTGTGAATTTCTTCCCACAATCCAAAGATGTGCAGGCCAGGTGAATTGGCCATGCTAAATTGCCTAGAAAGTTAGGTGCATCATTCAGAGGGAAAATGGGTCTGGGTGGGTTACTCTTTGGAGGGTTGGTGCACACTGGTTGGGCCGAAGGGCCTGTTTCCACACTGTAGGGAATCTAAATCAAATCAAATGTTGTGCTGAGCATTTATCTTAATCTAAAGTTAACCTAATTTACACACCCCTCAATTTACTGCCATCCAATGTGCTTGTCCAGCAGTCACGTAAATGTCCCCAATGTCTCTGACTCTACTATCACCGCTGGCAGTGCATGCCACGTGCCCACCATTCTCTACATAATGAACCTACCTCTGACATCTCCCCTATACCTTCCTCCAACCACCTTAAAATTATGACCCTTCATGACAGCCATTTCTGCCCTGGGAAAAATCTCTGGCTATCTCCTCTATCTATGCCTCTCATTACTTTGTACACCCCTATCAAGTCATCCAGAGCTCACTCACCTCTCTTCATAAGACAAGCCCTCCAATCTAGGGGGCATCCTGGTAAATCTCCTCTGCACCCTCTAAAGCATCTACATCTTTCCTATAATGAGGTGACCAGAACTGGTCACAATATTCCAAGTGTGGTCTAACCAGGCTTTTATAGAGCTGCAGCAACACCTCGTGGCTCTTAAACTCAATCTCTCTGTTAATGAAAGCCAGAACACCATGTGCATACTTAACAACCCCATCAACCTGGGTGGCAACTTTGAGGGATCTATGTACGTGGACCCCAAGATCCCACAGTTCCTCCACACTGCCAAGAATCCTGTCCAGGTATTCATCATTCAAATTCGACCTTCCAAAATGAATTCCTTCGCATTTATCCAGGTTGAACTCCATCTGCCACTTCTCAGCCCAGCTCTGCATCCTGTCAATATCTTATTGTAGCCTGCAACAGCCCTCGGCACTTTCTACAACACCACTAACCTTTGTGTCATTGGTAAACTTAATAACCTACCCTTCCACTTCTTCTTCCATGTCATTTATAAAAACTACAAGGAGCAGACGCCAAAGAACAGATCCCTGCAGGAAACCACTGGTCACAGACCTTCAGGTGGAGTACTTTCCATCTATTATCATTCACTGTCTTCTTTCGGCCAGCCAATTCTGTATCCAAACAGTCAAATTTCCTTGTATCCCATACCTCCTAACTTTCCGAATGAGCCTACCATGGGGAACTTTATCAAATGCCTTACTGAAATCCATATGCACCACATCCACTGCTTGACCTTCATCAACTTGTCTCGTCACATCCTTGAAGTATTCTATCAGGTTGTGAGGCATGACCTGCCCCTCACAAAGCCATGCTGACTATCTTATATCATACTATGCCTTTCCAAAGTTAAAAATCACACAGGTTATAATCCATTTTATTTTGGAGACACCAGCTTTCGGAACACTGCTCCTTCAACAGGTGGTTGTGCAGTATAAGATCATAAGACACAGAATTGAAAGTGGCTATAAATTCTGTGTCTTATGCTCTTATACTGCACAACTTCAGACCTTTTCAGACTCCAGGACTTCAGGCACAAGTTCCCTCCACCAGCCCGATCGGTCCTACCCTCTCTCTGATCATACTCTTATTCCTCACATATGTGGAGAATGCCTTTGAGTTTTCCATAATCCTTCCCGCCAAAGCTTTTTCGTGCCCCCTCCAAGCTCTCTGAGTTCTTTCCTAGCTACCCTGTAATCTTCTGAAGCTGTGCCAGATCCTTGCTTCCTCAACCTTAAGTAAGCTTCCTTCTTCCTTTTGAAGCAAAGCTCCTCTGCTCTTGTCATCCAAGGCTCCTTCACCTTACCGTTACTTGCTTATTTCTGTAATACAAAGTTATCCAACACTCGCAGCAAGTGCTTCTTAAACAGCCTCCACATTTCTGTTGTACCTTTCCTGTAGAACAATTGTTCCGAATTTATACTTCACAACTCCTGTCTAACAGCAGTATAATTTCCCCTCCCCCAATTAAATACCTTCCCATACTGTCTGTCCCTATCTCTCTCCATGGCTATGGTAAAGGTGAGGCAGTTGTGGTCACCGTCTCTGAAATGCTCTTCCACCAAGAAATCTAACACCTGGCCTGGCTTGTTGCCTAGCACCAAATCCAACATGGCCTCTCCTCTAGATGGCCTATCTACATATTGAGTCAGGAATCCCTCCTGGACCCGCCTGACAAAATCGGCTCCATCCAGACCATGTGCACTAAGGAGGTTCCAATCAATATTGGGGAAGCTGAAGTCACCCATTACAACAACTCTATTATATCCAATAACTCAGTCTCTTTTCATTTCAATAAGTTGTCAAAGTAGGGAGACTGAGAATAAAATGTTAATGAGAAAATAAAATTGTTCAGCCATTTCTTGGACTGATACCCTGAAGAGGATGTGTCTAATGTTGTTTTCTGCAAAAGATATTAAAATTCTTTCCAGAATGTAAACCCAGCCGGTTTGAACTTTGAGTAGAGTTGCCAATTTTATTTGGAATCGTTCCTAAATTTGGGAGAAGATTTGTAGCTCGGGTGCTCGTTGTTGTGGTTCTGTTCGCTGAGTTGGAAATTTTTGTTGAAAACGTTTCGTCCCATGTCTAGGTGACATCCTCAGTGCTTGGGAGCCTCCTGTGAAGCGCTTCTGTGGTGTCACCTAGACAGGGGACGAAACGTTTGCAACAAAAATTTCCAGCTTGGCGAACAGAACCACAACATCGTTCCTAAATATTTGGTTATCTGACATCTGACTATGATGTCTGAGCACCTAACATCTGCAAATGTTGATTGCATTTACCTTTGACAGGGATCCATACAGTTGAAATTTTTTTAACTCATGATTTCACAGTGTTATTACAGCTGTTCTGTGAGAACATCCAAGAAGGTCAAAAATGTGTGAAGAGGAGGCATCGTTTCTAGGGAATAAAGGTGGGGGGAGGGGGAGAAGGAGGAAAAAAAACTGTGGGTAAAGGGTGTAAATGGGTGAGTGAGGGGGAAGATGGAAATGAGGGAATGGAAGGGAGAAACTAAACCTGGAGAGCTGAGGAGGAACATTAATTCTATTAAAAGCTAACCATAATTCACCATAACACCATGAATAATTAACATTTAAGGAGGTGCAAAATAAGTACACCAGAGAGAAAGGAATAGAAGGATTTACTGATAAGGTTAGATAAAGCAGGCTACAAGATAGTTCATGTGGGACATACATACCATCATGGATCAATGGAACCAAATTATCTGTTACTGTACTTTCTGAGACGTGATGTAACTGGTCAGAAAACAAAACTCATTAATTTGGTTTTACGACAATGCACTCTTTGTTTTTCATGTTTCCACAGGGCACCCATGTTCCTTTCTATCCTCCTCAAAAATTACAGATGTTTTACCTTCATGTGAACTATCGAAGTTCCAAGATAGGGAGATCCAAAATTGTCTTTAGGTGGGAAGGAATATGCCTGTAGTTGGCAGTAAACAGAAAGAGGTCCTTCAGCCTCTCAGAGCTGTTCCTCCATTCATTAGATAATGGCTGATTAATAGCTCAATTCCAATTACCAGCCTATGCTCCATGTTCCAGGAAGCTGCAATCATTCGGGGATGAGAGTTTCAGATTTTCACTATTTAGTATGTGAAGACATGCTTCCTAATTTCACTCCTGATTAGCCTGGATTTAATTTTCAAGATATCTCTTCACAGTATAAAAATAATAAAGAAATTCAATACAGTAGAAAATATTGGTTGAGAAAATCCAGAACCATGGGCATTTCAAGCACATTATGATTCTTCTTTAGTCTTTCCTATACTTTCCAGTGTTGTTTTGAAATCCCATACTGTAATTTGTAATTTATTTTAGTGTTCTGAAAAAGAGCTTGTACAGACTGATACCTTTCAGCCTCAATGAGCTACTGTCTCAAATATTTCCTTTGATTGTTTTAAGGGACTAAGAAGTTAAGGTTTCCTCATTTCCAACCTTCTATCCTGTTATCAGCACATAGGAAACGGGGAGAAGCTCAACTTTATTAGATTTGTTTGTTTTACTTTGGCAATAACTTCAGAAATGATTCTGAAATATGAGACTGTCAGGAGTCTCATGTGGAAGAGAAACACGGTACAGACAGCAGAGTCAATTGGTTCTGTCTTAACTCTGCACATTTTGCATAATTCTTCACATCAGAGAATTTGCTGGTATTCCAGGATGGCTCAAAATAACCAGCTTCTCAAACATGACAAAAGAATTGGTATAGACAATTGTATTAGTTACATTTCTGAATCTTAATGCAATGTTTATCTACAATTTGTATTGAAGGTGGTAAGAACATGTAAATGCTAAGGTATTTTAACTGGTTCATGCAGGCAGAATCCATTATAACTTAGAAAGAAATTAGAAATAAGATTTTTTTTGGTTATATTGTTAGGACAGACCCAATTCGGTACATTCTGGGTGCGATTACTTCCCTGTGCACTAACTGCATGTTGTTAAGTATACAGTAATGGCTTTGAAGGAGTTAATGTTCATGTTCTACTGGTTCCACCCATCCTATTGATGTCACAAACTTTGCGCAGAGACAAAGAGTTCTATTCTAGCTTTCAGAGGGAGCAACTCCCCAAGGTCCTCGTAATTATGTCTGACCAAATGAAATTTTACTTATTGCTATCGTTAAATAAAGCTCTTTTTATCAAAGAAAGGTGTCTGTTATATAGACACTCTTTGATTGTCCTTAAGATCATAAGACATAGGAGTGGAAGAAAGGCCATTCGGCCCATTGAGTCCACTCCACCATTTATTCATGGCTGATGGGTGTTTCAAATTCACTTAACCACACTCTCCCTGTAGCCCTTAATTCCTTATGAGATCAAGAATTTATCAATCTCGGCCTTGAAGGCATTTAACGTTCAGGCCTCCACTGCACTCCGTGGCAATTAATTTCACAGGCCCACCACTCTCTGGCTGAAGAAATGTCTCCTCATTTCCATTCTAAATTTACCCCCTCTATTCTAAGGCTGTGCCCACGGGTCCTAGTCTCCCCGTCTAACAGAAACAACTTCCCAGCATCCACCCTTTCTAAGCCATGCATTATCTTGTAAGTTTCTATTAGATCTCCCCATAACCTTCTAAACTCTAATGAATACAATCTCAAGATCCTCAGGTGTTCATCTAATGTTAGGCCAGGGATTATCCGTGTGAATCTCCATTGGACACACTCCAGTGTCAGTATGTCCTTCCTGAGGTATGGGGCCTAAAGTTGGACACAAAATTCTAAATGGAGCCTCACTAGAGCTTCATAAAGTCTCAGAAGCACATCACTGTTTTTATATTCCAACCCTCTTGAGATAACTGACAACATTACATTCGCTTTCTTAATCACAGACTCAACCTGCAGGCTAACCTTTAGAGAAACCTGGACTAGCACTCCCAGATCCCTTTGCACTTTGGCTTTATGAACTTTCTCACCATTTAGAAAATAGTCCATGCCTGTATTCTTTTTTCTGAAGTGCAAGACCTCGCATTTGCTGCCAATTCTCTATCATTAATCACTGGATCGGCCTGCTGCAGCAATCAGGCAAAAGTGAGGACTGCAGATGCTGGAGATCAGAGTCTAGATTAGTGTGGTGCTGGAAAAGCACAGCAGGTCAGGCAGCATCCGAGGAGCAGGAAAATCGATGTTTCAGGCAAAAGCCCTTCATCAGGAATTCCTGATAAAGGGCATTTGCCTGAAACATCGATTTTCCTGCTCCTCGGATGCTGCCTGACCTGCTGTACTTTACCAGCATCACTCTAATCTAGACTGCTGCTGCAATCGACAGCAATTTTAGCTTTTGATTCACCTTAAACAATTGTTTTCTAGTACCAGATACAGGTAGAGATGTTAAATACTATAAGCTTCCAAAAAAAGGTCATCTGGGAAAATACCACAGGCTAGAATGCTCATTGAGCCTGCTCTACCTTTCAATTAGATCATAGCTGAACCTCTACCTTGTTTATTCCTACATCATCTCCAAACCGTTGATGTCATTTGTCTTCATAAATCTATCGATTTATGCCTTGAACATGCATCCACAATTCTCTCAGGTCGAGAAATCCAGAGAGCCCTTTTCCTGAGATCATGACATCTGTTTATGGACTCACCAAGCAGTGGGTACATCTTCATAACCATGCCCTGTGAGAATGTTGTAAGTTTCAGTGAGACCACTGCTCACTTTTCAAAGCTCTAGAGAACACAGACCCAGTTTCCTCAATATCTCCTTCCCAAGGATTAGTCTGCTGAACATCTGTTGCACTCCCACTTTGGTAAATATGATCTTTCTTAGATTAGGAGACCAAAACTCTACAAAGCACTTCAGGGACGGTCTCACCAAGGCTTCACACCATTTCATCAACAAATCTTCCACACTCAAGTCCTCTTGTGTTAGAGACCAAAATACAATTTGCCTTTCTAATCGCTTACTGCACCAGCATGCTAACTTTTAGTGACCAATGAACAAAGACATTGAAGTACCTTTGGACACCACATGACCCAACCTCTCAGCATTTAAAAATAATCACTTCCTTTTATTTAACCAAACTCAATAATTGCACATTTATTTCCATTACAAACTATTTGTTTATGACACTTTCTTATAACATGGGAAGTGTATGTTATTCACTTTTGGTTGAGAAGTAGTATAGTGTAGAATATATTTCTAAAGCTATATACTTATTGTGATTGAATGGACCAAATAGTTTTATATGAATTAAACTTTTGAGGAGTCATTTCACAGCCTAAGTGTTTGCAAGCAGAGAGGTAAGCACCTGACTGATGAGAAGGTTTGGAAAGATAGGGCACGAGTTCCCTGAGACCATCTTACCCTCTGACTGGTGTTCAGTTTTGAATATTGGTCAGGGTGATGGATGCTCTGGGGAATGCAGGCAGGGCCAGCATTACCACACAATCAGTGACTCAGCTGCTGATTTGTGGTTATAAGACATATGAAGTTAGAAAGGGAATCAGAAAAATAATAGTCATAGAGCGTTCAATAATTAAGGGATGGATAGAAGCCACAGAACTGATTCCAGATGGTATGTTGCATTGCTAGTGCCAGGGTCAAGGATTTCACTGAGTGGTGACAGAGGATTCTAAAGCTGGGGGGTGGGAGAAGGAGTGCACAATCAAAGGTCACGGTCAAAAGTACCAGTGACATGGGTGGAAAGAGGTACTGCAGGATAGGTTAGATTTAGCCCAGGATTTTACATTCTAACATCATTAGGTTGGGAAGGGGAACTGTACAAGTTGGTGAAAGTTGAAGCTAGCTTGACACAGAGATGGGAAGTTGAACTTAGATTCAGCAAAAAAAAACAGAAACAAGACTGGAAATGGAAGGCAGAAAATTAGCAAGTACAATGGAAGGTTTGAAAATATGGTAACAGTGCAGTTATTCTCTGATCAATGGTACATCTTTAATTACCAGAAATCTGGTGAATAAAGCAGATTAGATGAATGATCATATGGGCTATTGGATTTGTGGTATCATACCTATTACTGAAATGTGGTTAGAAGATCCGTTTTGATAGTTCGATATTCTTGATTACAGGCTTTTCAAATGAGAAAAAAAGATTATAATGAGGAGTCACAATATGTTAAAGAAACAATTACAGCTGAGCAGAGATGATAATCTACAAGGACATCAAATTAGGCAACTGAGCTGAACTAAAGAACAAAAAATTGAGGTAATCAAACATCTGATTGATTAGCAGTCAACAAATAACAATAAATTACAGAGAAATATAGAAACAATAGGCTCATGATAGAAAGGGATTTTCAGAAACCAGTTTTTCAAGCACTTCATAGTCATTCTGAGTTTATAATTTTAAAGACAAAGTGCATTTTACAATAAAAGCAGGTAGTTCCAAAGAAAAAGCTGTACTTGTCAGAACGGGTGCCGCCAGTTCTATAGAGAACAGGCAAAACAACCGAAAGCAGGAACATTTGATGGATTCAAAGTGGTCAGATTCTCAATGGCACAAAAAAACGATAATTATTTGTTTATTTATTTTTATATTATTCACTCCAGATACGTCACAGTTCCAGTAAGTAATATTACAGCGCCTCCACGACGAGAAAGTCGTAATTACATTATGAGAAGTTTATTTCTGCAGTTTCCATTAAGGTGGAACTGACGGTAACAGTTCGATTAGAATGTGTATATAAATTGGATTTTTAATGTTGTGCATAGGCAAACTGCCCATTTAATGACATTAATAAACTCTCAATAAATTCGGCAGTAATGCACTCCAAAATATTGCATAAGGTCTCTGGCAGAATGAACTGTCATAGCTTCACTGTAAACAGTCATGTTTATAATAATCAGCAGAACTATAAGAACTGGCAGTACTAAAGGGTGCAGCAGCCAGACTCACGAGGTATTAGGTCAAAGATAGTACAGGATTCAGAAGTTCGGTCATATCTGTGCGCACTTCTAACACCTGCCACTAGAGGGCGAGACCGAGCTACAAATAATAAAGTAGCACCCACTTTAAATTTGCTCTTTCGTTTCAATAGCGTGCAGGTTTTCCACAGCCAACACTATGGTTCTGATTAAAAATTTATACCATTACAGAGACAAACCAGTTCCATCTCATTTGCACAGACCAGCTACTCTGGTAGTATCCAATACGAGCATATCTCGTTTCCGATGAAAGGATAACCCAAAATGACCTCCTTAAACTCCAATTTATTCAATGTTTAGTTGCCCATGTCCTGTCCAAAACCAATTACAATCCATCCATTCGCTCAATCCTTGATAATCTACTTTGACTCACAATCAGAATTTGCTCCACCTTTGAATTCTTTATTGGCTTTGTCTCAACTTTAATCTCCACCTTTATATTCCCTTTACTACATTCCAACGTCCTTTTTGCACAACCTCCCTCATCTAGCCCGGGCACAGTGGTAGCATTCTCACCCCTTAGAGGATTTTACCTTGAAATCCCACTCCAGAAATTGGATCAAATAATCCAGATTAACAGTCCTGGTGCAGTACTGAGTCAGTGCTGCTTTGTCAGACTTGTCACATCAATTGTTGCTCTGAGGCCCTACTTGACCTATCTATGTAAAAGATCCTATTGAAAAAGAGCAAGGGAATTCTCAACCCCCAGTTTTATCTCTTTGTCAACTCTGAAAAAACAACCTGGAGAGAAAGGTGAGAATGACTGGTATGGATATATGAGTCATTGGGCCAAGTGTGGTTCTGTTGGGAAAAATTGAAATCAGTGCAAATCTGGAAAACCTTTCCACTAGTTGGAATTGTACGTACACAAAGGAAGATGCTTACAGTTAAAAGTCAATCATTTCAGTTCTGACATCACTGCAGAAGTTTCTCAGGGTAGTGTCTCAGGCCAAAATGTCTTCAGTTGCTTCATCAATTACCTTCACTCAATCATAAGCTCAGGATTGGAGATGTTTGCTGATGATTGCACAATGGTCAGCAATATTTGTGACACCTCTGGTACTTAAGCAATCAGTGCTCATGTGGAGCCAGAGCTGATAAGTCGCAAGTAAGATTTGTAGCATACAAGTGCAAGGCAATGATCATTCCAGCAAGAGAAAATTTATCCATCTCCCCTTAACATTCAATGACATTACCATCACTGAATGTCCCACTATTGACATCCTAGAAGTTACCACTAACCAGAAAGTGAACTGGACTGGCCATATAAATACAGTGGTTTCCCTATGCCTGGACATTGTGGAGAAGCCTGAGGCTAGCGTTGAGCTGGAGCCAGGCCTGGAGGTTAATGCCCGCTCCAGTTATGCAGTGTTTATTGGCTCCTCAGCTGAGGATGTGGCCTGCACTCAAGTGTTTTGAAGCTCCCTTACCCTGCAGCCACTGTTCAAGTCCCATCTGGTGGCTGGGGACATCAAACAATCACTCAAGGTGACCCAGGCAGTTCAATGCTGTCATTGTCAATCCACACAGGGGAAGACACCAAATCTAAACTATCCTAACTGAAGCTCACATATAGTGGAAAGCAGATGGAAAGGCAGGGTTATTGGATAAGGCAAAGAAACAAGAAGAAATATTGGAGTTAATCAATAAACAGAGGGAGGAAAAAGAGGGAAGTAAATGGCATATATGGACAGCTGGGATTGAGTGAATCACTCAAGCAGTATAAGGGCAGTAGGAGTATACTCAAGAGGGAAATCAGGAGGACAAAACATGTAATAACTTTGGTCAATAGAGTTAATGAGAATCCAAAGAGAGTCCACAAATACACTAAGGGCAAAAGAGTAACTAGGGAGAGATTAGGGTCCCTTGAAGATCAGGAATGCTGTCTATGTGTCGAACTGTAGGAGATGGCTGAGATATGAGGTGAGTATTCATGTCAATATTTACTGTGGAGAAGGATATGGAAGCTAAGTAACTTGGAGAAATAAGCAGTGATATCTTGAAAAGTATCCATTTTACAGAGGAGGTATTTGACATTTAAAATACATAGCTGTGGATAAATCCCTGGGACCTGATCAGGTGTATCCCAGAACTTTGTGCAAAGCTACGGACGTGATTGCTGAGCCCCTTATATTATTGATAGTCACGGGTGAGGTGCTGAAGACTGAAGGGTGGCTAAAATGGTGCCACTATTTAGGAAAGGTGGGGAGGAAAAGCTGGAAATTATAGACCAGTACGCCTGACATCAGAGGTGGGTAAGTTGTTGGAGGGGATTCTGAGGGACAGGATTTACATGTATTTGTAAAGGGAAGGACTGATTATCTTTGTGCTGTGGGAAATTATGTCTCACCAACTTGATTAAGTTTTTTGAAGAAGTGACAAAGAAGATCGGTGAAGGCAGAGCAGTGGATATTGTCTATGTGGACTTCAAAAGGCATTCAACAAGGTTCTGTGTAGTAGAAGGTTTACAAGGTGAGATCACATTGAATCCAGGGAGAGTTAGCCATTTGGATACAAAATTGGCTTGAAGGTAGGAGACAGAGGGTGGTGGTGGAGGGTTGCCTTTCAAACTGGAGGCCTATGACCGCATGATGTGCCACAAGGTCGGTGCTGGATCCACTCATTTTGCCATTTATATAAATGATTTGGATATGAATATAGGGGGAATGGTTAATAAGTTGCAGGTGATGCCAAATTTGTGTTGTAGTAGACAGCGAAAAAGGTTACAACGGGACCTTGATCAGATGGATCAAGGAGTGACAGATAGAGTTGAATTGTGATAATGTGAGGTGTTCCATTTTTGGAAGGCAAATTAGGGCAAGATTTATACATTTAATGATAACGTCCTGGAGAGTGTTGCCGAACAAAGAGACCTTGGGTTGCAGGTTCATTGTTCCTTGAAGATGGAGTCACAGATAGACAGGGTAGTGAAGAAGGCAATTGGTACATTTGCTTTTATTGGTCAATGCATTGAGTATAGGAGTTGAGATACATTGGTTAAACCACTTTTGGAATACTGCCTTGTTAAGCTTGAAAGGGTCTCTCTAGGAAAGATGTTGCTAAGCTTGAAAGGGTGTAGAAAAGATATACAAGAATATTGCTCGGGTTGGAGTGTTTGAGCTACAGGGAGAGGCTGAATAGGATGGGGTCATTTTCCCTGCAGCGTTGGAGGCTGAGGGTGACCTTATAGAGTTTTATAAAACCATGATAGGAATGGATAGGGTGAATAGCCAAGGTCTTTTTCTCACGGTAAGGGAGTCCAAAACTAAAGGCGTAGGTTTAGGCTGACAAGGGAAAGCAATATAAGGAGCAACTTTTTCATGCAGAGGTTGGTGCATGTGTGGAATGAGCTGTCAAAGGAAGTGGAGGAGGCTGGTTCAATTACAATGTTTAAAAGGCACTTGGGTAGGCACATGAATAGGAAGGGTTTAGATGAATATGGGCCAAATGTTGGTAAATGGGACTATATTAATTTAGGATATCTGATCAGCATGGATGATTTGGGCTGAAGAGTCTGTTGTACAACTCTATGACTCTTATATGGAAAACACTGTTGGTTCTTCTGTACAAAACAAAAGAAATAACATAATCTCCACTAATGCCTGCATGCCCAGAGATCAGCAATGAGGATCAGGAGAGTTATTAGGCCCTAAGACAGTTTGACTGAATGTTCAGCAAATCTTTCAGAAACAAAGAGATGTCTAAGAGAGGACAATTACATAATTGGTTTCAGTAATACTGCATTTTCTTTCAGATGTAAAAATAAATACTGTTTGAAAGCAGCAGATCAGAAATTGGGAACTTCACAGTGAATAACTCACTTCATGACTCCTTTATTTACATTATTTACAAGGCAAAAATCAGAAATTTGCAGAAAAGTATCTACTTTCTTCAATATGTGCAATTCAGCAATAAGGAGCGATATGGTGGTAATTTCACTGGACTGATAATCTAGAGGCTGAGACTAATAGTTTGGGGATGTGAGATTGAATCTCGTCACAATGATGGTGGAATTTAAATTCAATGAATTGAAAGCTCGTCTCAGTAATAATGCTAAAAAAAACTATGTGATGCATTAATGTCACTCTTACCATATCTGGCCTACATGTGACTTTAGTCTCACAGCACAGTGGTTGATTGTAATTGCCCTCTGATGTGGTCTAACAAGCCACTCAGTTCAAAGGCAATTAAGTTTGGGCAACAAATGCTGGTCCTGCCAACACTGCCTAAATGCCAAGAGAGAATAAAAAATAACAATCAAGAAGCTTAACATCATATTGGATAAAACCGTCCATTTTAATAAGCACCCCATTCACATTTAACATTGCACACTCATTCCTTTCAACATAAATGGCAAATGGTAGGATGTGTACTAGTTACAAGATAAAGCACAGGAACTTGCCAAGGCTCCTTTAACATCATCTTTCAAACCCGTACTTCTATGACTTAGGGCAGTAAGGGTAGTAGATGCCATCAGATGGAACGTCCTCTCTAAGCTGCACATTAACATTGCTGGGAATCATGTTGCTGAGCTTTCATGGTCATTAGATAAATCTCCTGAAACTACCTTTCTAAAATTGGAAAAGCCATACTAGCTGCTCACTACCTTCTCAAGGTCAATAAGGGTTGGTAACAAATGTTCACCCAGACAGTAAACATTTCCTGTGAGAGGAAATAAGAAGCTGCATTGTAATTTCTGTGAACTGGTTGTGTGCAAATTGGCTGCTGTGTTTCCTAAATTATAACTGTGACTAAAATACAGTGCTTGATTGGTAGTAAGGCCAGTGTGATATCCTGAAGTTGTAATGGGTGCTATTTCGTAAAATATTTCTGGTTTCTTAATTACTGTTCCTTTGTAAACAGTTTTGTGAAAGGGTGAAGTAGATTCCATCAAATCAGCATAATGTCTGAGAACAACACAAAAATAGGGTCTGATTTGTGTCAGTGTTAATACTCCATACAGGACTTTATTCCCCTCTCTAATACATACTTTAGGATTTTTTCCATCTTAAAGGCTTTGCAATAGTGCAAGTAGTTGTTGCTAAAGGAAAGCTACTAACTGAATCAAATTTATTCAGCTTTATTCCTCAAACATTGTATTTGCTGCAGAGCGAGAAAGGGGATGAGAGATGAGGCAGTCTAATCTTTTTGGCTTCTTAAAACGAAGAAAGGACGTAATTGAGACAGAACATCATTGAGACTAAAAGGTCAAGCTTCTGACTAAATTTCTGGTCTAAAAATAAATCGCAAAATTTCCAAGCCAGGTTGAGGGGCTAGATATTACATGCTCCCCCCAGGGGTGTTTACAGCAATGAGGAGGGTATCATGTACTATTAAATGGGTGTCCAGTCCATGACCTTCCAATTTACACATGAGCTCACAATATGGAGGATGGACAGATGTCAAAATTGGCAGCCCACACACCTTATGTAAATAAATCATGAATGATGAATACTATTTACTAATAAATAATTATGAAAAGCTCAACTTACTTTAATCTTACCCTTATCCTGCCCTTACTATAATATGGTTAACATGGGCAGGTGGGTAGGAGTGAGCAGACTCTTGCTTGACAAGATTTTAAAAGAGCGAGAAGCAAGTGGTTGTGTACCATGATCGGGGGTGGCCATTGTACATCAGGAACACCACCTCCCCTGAAGATAATACACCCTCATGTCTTCCTCCCTGTTTGGACATTAAATACCATCCTCCCCATCCCACTCCCCTCCCCACACTAACTCTAAGGTCACCAAACCTTCCCAATGTACCTTACATGCCTGGAGATCCATTGGGCCCTTCATTCTTATACAGCAGCATTCACTACCAAGCTCTGGTGCAGCCAAAATTGGGGGACTTGACTGACAGCTTTGGTGATTTAGACTGCCTGTCTCTAAGCCACCATGTATTACTGTTGCAGGAAAGACTTATTCAGAGTCTTTTGGCTGGTTAAGCCATTTCTTCTGGGCTAAGAGAGTAAATTCCTTCCCCTACACTTTGACCTGGGCTTTCTTTTTTTTGTAAATATTTTTATTGAAAAGAAGAAGACTTTTGAATTTTATTTTCAAAATTACAAAATTTGTACAAAATGGTGTATCCACTTTACAGTATAATAACAGCATCAATATAAAATTAAGACTAACTACTAATCTACTATACCATCTACCGAAATACAAAATAAAATATAAGAAAGAAAACTCTATATATAAATAAGAACCACATTGTCGTATATTATTGACAACAACAAAAAAAGGAAAAGAAAGGGTAAATACACATTCAAAATGAAATTATATCAAGTCACAACAAAACCCGTACTTATATGGGATTCCTCCTCCCAGGGCCCCCCGAACCAACAAACATCATCCTCACAGCTAAACAAAGGCCCTAGACAGTATGGCCGATACATCTGCATCGGTGTCATTCAAAAAGGGCCGCCATGTTCTGTAAAATAATTCTATTTTTTGGTGCACCATATTCGTAAGGAAGCCCAGGGGAATATATTCCATAACTATCTTATGCCAATTTGAAAGTACCGGGGGGGCTTTCCAATATCCAACTTACTAAAATATTTTTCCTCGCACAAAAGCAAAGGATAGTAAATAGTTTCTTCCTGTATGCATCTCGAGAAGGAAAATTTGGAAAGCCCAAAAGGAGAGACACTGGATCCAACCCAATCTCCGTTCCCAAAATCTTTGCCAAGGCATTTGCTACACTGTCCCAATATCTACGAATCTTATGGATGTCCACAGACAATGAGTGAGAGTACAAAAATCTATTTTACATTTAGGGCACATTGGGGATGCTCCTGCCTTGAACTTTGCAAGCTGCTCTGGTGCCATATGAGCCCTATGAAGTATCTTTAATTGAATAGCCTGAGTTCTATTAAAGATAGAGATCTTCCTGGCATTTTCCCAGATATCCTCCCACATCTATAGGAGATTTTCATCACTAATTCTTGATTCCAGGTTGTATATAACCACTCCAAGTCCTTTGATACCTTATTACCAAGCGAGTGGTAGAGAGTACTGACTGAGAGTGCACCCAAGGGCCAAAGCACTCTTCTTTTCATATCTGATTTGAGTGTGTGAGTGTGTGTGTCTGTGTGTGACTGTTGGATTAGTCATCAATGTGGTTTTTCTTGTATGAAATCTCGAACTTGAAAATACCTCCCCATCGAACAGATCTCCCAAACAAGAGACACCTCTGGACTCCAAAATTTGAAATCCAGCGTCAGTCAAGCCTGGCTGAAATCCCAACGTTCCCACTATAGGAGTAGAAGGGGAGGTTTTTTGTGAATTATCCTCATCCTGTTGCATTATCCTCCAAGCTTTGATTGTATTTAATACAATTGGGTTTTTACAATGATCCATAATAACTCTCATCTTATCTGTAAATAATAGATTGATGTGGGGACATTTTGCTTGGGAAGCCTCAATATCCAACCAAATTGATTGTGGGTCACAAAAGACACAATCAGCCACAAATGATAACAGAGAACTCAGTTGGTACCTCCTGAAATCCAGAAAATCTAGACCACCCTTTACTTGTGGGAGCTGCAACTTATCTAATTTAATAAGGGGCCATCTATGATTCCAAATAAAGGAATATAGCTTACACAGCACCTGTCTCGGCAACATCAAAGGAAGCATTCTCATGGGGTACAATAGGCGAGGTAGAATAATCATCTTGACCAAAGCTATTTTTCCGAGCCAGGATATCGGGACATCTTCCCAATGTTGGAGGTCCTGCCTTATTTTCTCTAATAAATGCGTACAATTAGCTTTGTATAGCTGACCAAATACTGGGGTAATAAAAATACCTAAATAGAGAAAACCTCCCAGTGACCACTGAAAGGGGAAACGGGATCCATCCAGAAAATTGGATGTGCTGGTAAGACCCCTTAGTAGCATCGTCTCTGATTTTGTAGATTAGATTACTTACAGTGTGGAAATAGGCCCTTCGGCCCAACAAGTCCACACCGACCCGCTGAAGCACATACCACCCAGACCCATACTCCTACACTTACCCCTACACCTAACACTACAGGCAATTTAGCATGGCCAATTCACCTAACCTGCACATTTTTGGATTGTGGGAGGAAACCGGAGCACCCGGAGGAAACCCACGCAGACATGGGGAGAATGTGCAAACTCCACACAGAGAGTCGCCTGAGGCGGGAATTGAACCTGGGTCTCTGGCGCTGTGTGGCAACAGTGCTAACCACTGTGCCCAGGTTAGTAAAGTTAATTTTGTAACCTGAGAACATACCAAATAAGTTAACCACTTGAATTAAGAGGGGCACAGTTTAAGAAAAGAAGGACATCATCCGCATAAAGAGTGATTTTATACTTACCCGCTCCTACCTCCGGGGGCGTTATATTAGGGTCGGTTCGGATAGCTTCCGCCTGAGGCTCAATCACGAGTGTAAATAGTAATGGTGAGACAGGCATCCTTGACGACAACCTCTGCTAACACTAAAGCTTATGCCATTGGTAATCACCACTGCTTTAAGGTTGTTATATAAAACTGTGACCCACTTGATAAAGATCTCTCCAATACCAAATAGTATGAAAATGATATGGCCATTCTACCCAATCGAATGCCTTCTCTGCATCTAGGGAGACGACTAATCCCAGTATCACTCCCTACTGGCAGACTTGAACCATATTCAACATACTTCTAATATTAGTAGATCTGCGACCCTTGATAAACCCCGTCTGATCCTCTTTTATAATAAATGGTAAAATGCTCTCCAGTCTTAATGTCAATATTTTTAAGAGAATTTTAAAGTCCACATTCAATAAAGATATAGGTCTGTATGAAGTACAATCATCTGGGGCTTTTCTTTTCCTAAGAATGAGAGAGATATTTGCTTCTCTCAGGGAGGGTGGGAGGCTACCCTGACTAAATGAATAGTTATACATAACTATAAGTGGTCCGGCCAATTCGTCTATAAATTCTTTATAGAACTCAGCCTGAAATCCGGCTGGTCCGGGCGCTTTACTGTTCTGGAGCTACCTCACTGCCTCCTGGACTTCCTGGGTTGTCAGGGGGGCATTCAAAAGCGACATTTGCTCCGAGGTTAAGCCTGAGAGGGCCAGATTTAAAAAAAAAGACTCCATCTTCCTCGCTCTATCTTCATAGCCTTCTGACTTATACAGCTCGAAGTAGAACTTTCTAAATGCTGCTTTGATCTTTTTAGGATCACAAGTCAGGGTACCAGCATCCTCTGTAACAGACGTAATGGATTGGGGAGCTTTTTTCTTTCTGGCAAGTTTTGCTATACCTGCCTGGCTTATCGCCATGCTCAAATAATCTTTGCTTCACAAACAATATCTCCCTCTTTGCTGTTTGAGTAAGTGCAGTATTCACAGTAGCCCTGAGGGCTGTAATTTAGTAATGGACAGCCTATCAACATACGTTGTCTCAGCTGCCTTCAGGTGAGCCTCAAACAGATGCTGTTGTTCTGCCTTTTGTCTTTTCTGGGTCGCAGAATATGAGATAACCAAGCCGCGTACACATGCCTTAGCAGTCTCCCACATCACCGATGGGTTGCTGGCCGTACCTGAATTCATACACCAGAAAATTTTAAATTCCTGTGAGAAATATTCTATGAACTTACTATCCTTCAATAGGAAAGGGTCCAAATGCCAATGTCGGGAACCCATCTTGTCATCACTAGTCTCGACCTCTATATACACTGTTGGAAATAGTTATACTCCCTATTTTACAAGTCAGTATTGAATTCAGGAAGGTCGAGGTGACAAAAAACATACTGATTCTGGTTTGACACTTGTGTGGGTTAGAGTAAAAAGTAAAATCTCTGACCTCAGGGTGAAGACATCTCCACACATCTACCAGTCCCACCTCCCTATTCAGATCAGCCAACTGCCTAGATTTCTGAGATATACCCGCAGAGCTCCTAGGTATCCTGTCCACCTCGGGATCGATAATACAATTAAAATCTCCCCCATCAACTTGGAGAGTGTGTCTGTTACAAATGTAAAAGGATGTGCTGGCCGCAATATACATTCAAAATCCTGTACTCCTCTCCATATATTAGGGCTTTAAATAATATATACCGTCCGGACTTAGCATTTGGAAGGGAAGATTCTTCCAGATAAGAATGACCACTCCCCTACTTTTTGAGATAAAAGATGAAAAGAACACCTGACTAAATCCTCCCTGCTGCAGCTTTGAATGCTCCTTATCAAGTAGAAGTGTCTCCTGTAAAAGGACCACATCAACCCTCTCTTTTGAAGACCTTTTAATATCTTTTTCCTTTTAATTGGCGAGTGGCTCCTCTTGACATTCCAGGTGCACCATTTAAACGAATGACTAGCCATGATCGTTCAAGAAAGTCTGAGACCCCCCAGGAGGAAGAACCCCACTCAAAAAGCATTGAGTAGAGACCATAAACAAATCACATAAATTTAAAAATACAACCTTTAAAACAACTAAATCAAAGCAACTAAGAACTACTCCTAAAAAAAAAAGAGACATAATTTAAAGAAGACTTTCCCCCTTGTCCACAGGGAGCACTTCTATCTTCCAGTAATCCCACTATAACACCTCCCAGCTCGAGCCATGCCCTTGGCCCAGACATTACAAAGTAAAATAAACAAATGTCAATGTCTTATAGTACAAGAGTTAGAAGTCAGCAACCAACCCGCTCCTCCATATTATAACCTAGGCCGTCTTAACAAGGCAGCAACATAGAATATATAAAATTACAATCCCAGAAATGTTAAGGCAAAAAAAGACCCAGAAACATCCCCCACAACTGGATAAACCAAGCGAATTAAGATGAGTTAAAAGAAAGGATGGAAAGAGAAAACAGGAGGAAGGAGGAGAAAAACAAAAGGCGGGTAAAATAAAGTCATTGTTTATATAGTTCAAATCCATTAGTCTATTTGAGAGCATCCAAAAATTCTTTTACTTTTTCTGGCGATCCGAAGTTATGCACAGACCGTTCATGAATGAAGTGCAGCATTGCCGGGTATTGCATGTAAGACTGAATATCCCTCAGACGCTTCTTTATCTCGTCAAACGCCTTCCTCTTGTGTACCACAACCAGAGGAAAGTCCTGGAACAGCATTATTTTGGATCCCTTGTATACCATGGCTTGGGGATCCTTCCCCAAAACTCTGGAGGCCTCCAGCAACATTTGCTTTTCCCTGTAGTGCTGGAGTCACACTAGGACTGGGCAGGGGGGCTGGTCCGACCCAGGCCTGCGAACTCGGTGGGCCCGCTCAACCTGCACTCGGCCTAACTCAGACTCCCAATTGTTGGAGCCATTGCTCCAAAATGTCAACAAGCTGGCATTCCTCCTCCCATTCGGGAAGGTCCAGCAACTGAATATTTTTCCGACAATCTCGATTTTACCTCGACGACCTCATGTCCGGACTCGACATTCCAGAGCCCGGACCTGACCCATGGAAGATTCAGCAATGGTTTCGGAGGCTGCGAATCATTGCTCCGCCCCTCCAACACACTGCTCGAGTTTCTCGATGTCTCGGTCATGCTTCTGCCGTGGACGCATCTGTTGCTGCCTGTTGCGAACTCTGTGGTCCTTTACCTTTAGTCACTTTAAAATGTATCAAACAGCAAATGTTTGATGCAGAACGACTGTAGCTGCTGGGAAAAAGCGATTTTTAGTAGCTTAAAAAGTGAGGGGAGGGTAGGTACCCCCACTTTGCCTGGGTCTTGGGCAGAGCTCAGCAGACTCAGACCTACTGGGTTGCTGCCATCTTGAATTCCCCCCCCACCTGGGCTTTCTAAAGCCATGTTCGATACAATCTCACCCTTTATCAAAAATTATATTAATTGCCATAGTTGTACAGAACCTTTGTCAGGAGATATCTGAGGCCTACATTTATTTCTGGGCTCAGACCTTCAAGAAAAATACATTGACTTGGTTGAAATGCAGCACTGATTCACCAGAATGATACTGCACATCATGAACCTGATTGGAACAAAGCATCTGAGTTAAAAACATAAAATCACATTAAAGTTAAGATATCCAATTAAGGAAATCTTACAAAAGTAAGAATGAGAATATGAACAGGATATTACAGGTGACAATGTGTTAACTATTAAAACTTTTATTGGACTATCATCGAAGTTAACAACTTGAATTTTTATAATGCTTTTAGCATGGTAAAATGTCCTAAGATGCTTCACACATTGATTGTCGGTGTCAAGGACTGATATCTGATAAAATCGACTCAGACACCACATTAAGTGATATAGGTCAGGTGATCAAAAGCTTTATCAGAGTGTTTGATATTGAGGATAGTATTAAAGGAGAGCCTGTTCAATTAAATCATGGTTAATCTGTCGCGCAATTCCATTTGTCTGCTTTTTGCTTCAAACCCTTAATACCCTATCCCAACAAAAGCAAATCTGCTTTGTACTTAAAAGCTTTCATAGCTATTTTTTGGACTGAATAAATAAGACATGTTTAGATTTTCATTCCCTTTTATATGAAAAATTGCTTCCTAATTGCACTCCTGAGGTGCCTACTTCTGATTTTAATATAATGCTTCATCATCTATGGTACCTTCTCGAAGAAGCATTTTTAGCTGAATCACCCGATTGAACACCTTTATTTTAATTGGGCATAATATTATCATAGAAAGAATGCAAAGTTTACCAGACTTGTTCTTGGGATGGAGGGACTGTCTAATGAAGAGAGATTCAGCAAACTGGGCCTATGTTCTTGAGAATTTTGAAGAATGAAAGGTGAACTCATTGAAACTGACAGAATCGTTAAAGGGAATAGATATGGTAGATTCAGGTAAGATGTCTGGTGGAGTCTAGAACCAGGGGACACAATTTAAAACTAAGGGGGATGAGGAGAAAAGTCTCTCGTCAGATGGTTGTGAACCTTTGGAATTCTCAACACCAAATGGCTGTGGAAGCTCAGTCTATGAGTATGTTTAACATGGAAGTTGCTTGATTTCTGATTACCAATGCATATAGGATTATGGAGATGGGGAGGATAAAAAACACTGAAGTATTCACTTAGCCATGACCATATTCATTCCAGATGAAGGGCTTTTGCTCAAAATGTCGATTCTCCTGCTCCTTAGATATTGCCTGACATGCAGTGCTTTTCCAGCACCACACTCTTGACTCTAATCTCCAGCACCTGCAGTCCTCACTTTCGCCATATAAAATTGTAGGCAGTCTTGATAGGTTGAATGGCCTGCAATGTTCCTACATTCCTAACACATGGCCGAAATGCAGTAGGGCACATGTTCAGAATGTGATTGTGTAATGCAAAAAAAACCCAAATCTGAGAGTCTATCAAGATATTTCTGAGAAAAAGGGCGAAATATTTATTGTTGCTATTTATGAAATGTTTTAAAATTATCTCAGTTTTGTTTTATTCTTTTGTTTAATAAACTTACACGCTTTTATTAAAAGCATATTGGCAGCTTTTTCTGAATATGTTCAGTGACTGACTACCACAGTAAAAAAATTAAAATGAAACTTATGATCCATTAAGGAGGAGAAAGTGAGGACTGCAGATGCTGGAGATCAGAGCTTAAAAATGTGTTGCTGGAAAAGCGCAGCAGGTCAGGCTGCCTTTGATGCTGTCTGACCTGCTGCGCTTTTCCAGCAACACATTTTTAAGTTATGATCCATTAAGCCAGGTTTCACTCTGGAATCTGACTTGTTGAGTATTACCATTAGATGTGGTCTTAACACCTGTTGCACATGTTTCTAAGTTGGATGAAAGGTAATCACACTAAAGTGCTTTATTTCCCCCTCCAAGTCCATTTTGATTAAGCCCATTTCTACTCTCCTTACCCCTCCCTCACTTTTGATGGTTTACATTGTACCCTGCATGTAAATATACAATTGACTACACAAGTGATTTATTGATGGCAGTTTATGTTTAAAAACAGAAAAAAAGTCACTTGGTGATGGGGGAAAGAAAACCATTCAGTTGTGTGTTTGAGGATGTCTGGATATAAGAAAAAATGAAAAGTCATCACATAGGGCCTCTTGTGCCTAACTTTGAGTCAGGCAGTCTAGGTTCAAGTCAGACCTGGTCTAGAGGTATGTAATAGCATCTCTGAACAGGTTGATTAGAAAATATCTACATCAAGCAGCTAGGGCTCTTGTGCTTCAGTGTCTGTACCTGGAGACCTATGTTCAAATCCCACCAACTCCAGAGGTATATAATGTCTACACTTGATCAGAAAATATCAATAATAACAGATGACAAAAGGTTAAAGCCACTTGTCGACAGTAATATACCTATAGATGTCAAGCCAAGAAACCCTTTATATATAGATCAGCACAGTGGGAGAAAAAAGGACCACTGTTAATGGGAATAAGAAACATCTGGTTATAATAAAAAGTCATCACATAAGGATTCTTGTGATGCAGTGGAAGTGTCCAAACTCTGAAACAAGGAAGTCCAGATTCAAGTCCCACCTACCCAGACACTACAGAAATCTCTGTTTCTGTACAGATGCTGCCTGGCCTCAATGTTTTCTGCTTTTATTTTTATTCTATGCCTTGTACGAGTAAATGTTGTCAGATTAAGATTAATGATTTATTGGACAGTAGATAGGATTCATATCTACGTGGGTGGCACGGTGGCACAGTGGTTAGCACTGCTGCCTCACAGCGCCAGAGACCCGGATTCAATTCCTGCCTCAGGCGACTGACTGTGTGGAGTTTGCACGTTCTCTCCGTGTCTGCGTGGGTTTCCTCCCACAGTCCAAAGATGTGCAGGTCAGGTGAATTGGCCATGCTAAATTGCCCGTAGTGTTAGGTAAGGGGTAAATGTAGGGGTATGGGTGGGTTGTGCTTCGGCGGGTCGGTGTGGACTTGTTGGGCCGAAGGGCCTATTTCCACACTGTAATGTAATCTAATCTAATCACAATCTACCATTTCTCATCTCTGTCTATGGGCAAAAGTTCCCTTCAGTTCTCTGCCCAAAGCCAGATTCGACACATAGCCCCATGACCATCCTTGTGGATAGGACAAAAGCAGGTCTGAATCCATTCTAGTAGAAAAAGGAGTGAACCATTTCTTTTGGCGCCAATCTAATCCACACACCAGCATCAAGCAGACTGACGCAAATGACCCTCCCAATTACTCTGTGGCAACATGCACTTTTATATGTTTGTTCAGAGCTATGGATAGTGATGGTAGACACATGGCTGACCAGAAATTTCTCCCAGTCTTATGCCTGCCATTGGCATATATTGGAAGTATTTACAGGTTGATGCTCAACCAGTTTGACTGCACTTTGAGCACGTCTTCCCTGAACATCGTGTTTTCAAATAGGACCTGAACCCAGAGCTTTTGACTCAGAGGCAGGGAAACTACCCACTGATCCAAATGAGCAGTAAATATTTTGGAATGCTAAGAGGTAATGAAGGATGCTAGAACAAAACCATCCTTTAGTTTAGTTACATTCCAGACCAACATTCTGATTTCCGCCTTGCTGTCACTCTGCCTGATTTATTAATGCAACAACTTGGTCTATTTTTGTTTCAACACACACTTGGATTAATTATCTGACCTAAAAATTCATCTGGTGAAAAGCCAGTCATCTGCCTGGCATTCTCTTTGAGATTTTAAACTCTGCATTTCCT
The DNA here is from genome assembly GCF_037043375.1 of Chiloscyllium plagiosum. Lineage (NCBI taxonomy): Eukaryota > Metazoa > Chordata > Chondrichthyes > Orectolobiformes > Hemiscylliidae > Chiloscyllium > Chiloscyllium plagiosum. The sequence goes on from NW_028270141.1 coordinate 41,661,812, forward strand.
CTCATCAATATCATTAAGTATTCAATGTTGTGAATCATGTCAAACAATTATATAGGAGGTTTTAATTCACATACCAGCACACTATTTTGTGGTTACATTCTGTAATGCACAACCGTGGCCCTCCCTATTTCTGGGAACTCCTCCGGTTCTTCAAATTTCCAAGTTCTCTAAGTGACTCCTTCAACATCCCTGTTTTTCAGCACCAATCATCAGGGTATTTCTTTGATTGGCACTGGATTTCTGTTAATCTCTTTTAATTCACTCCCTGAAACCTGCCTTGAACAAACTTGTTGTCACCTCATATAGATTTTCTTTTAAACATATGAATTCAGAGCAGAAATAGGCTACTTAGAACCTCCAGCTCGTTCCACCAGTCAATTAGATAATGGTTGATTCTGCATTCTCACCCACCCATCTTTAAAATATTAATTGACCTCACCTCCATTGTTCTCTAATGAACAGAATTCTTAAGGGTGATGATCCTCTGAGATAATTATGGTAATGCTCCTGTGGGATGCTTTAGAATTTTAAAACTACATTTAAATTTATGCTATAAATGCAAATGGCTGTTCCTTTGAGTTACTTGGAGATGGTGAGAACTGCAGATGCTGGAAAGTCAGAGTCGATAAAGTGTAGAGTTAGAAAGAGCACAGCAGTTCAAGCAGCATTTGAGCAACAGGGGAGGCATTGTTACAGGTCGGAACTTTTCACCAGGACTGTCTGAAAGGTTCCAACCTGAAACATCGACTCCCCTCCTACTCTGAAGCTGCTTGACTTGTGTTTTTCCCAGCTCCACACTTTATCAGCTGCTCCTTTGAGTTTCACAACAACATCTGTCATTGGGGAGATGTTCAAAGCTAATATAAACATCTTAAGGGTGCTTAAAACATTTCAAGGTAATCAGGTAGAACATGGTTTGCTGTGTTTTGAAGTAAAAAGACTGTCGATTGAAGTACAGGTCAATTTTGAGGAGGTATTGTGATAACTTCACAAAACGTTCATCACATGTTACAGACCTAAAGTTCTCCACTTTGTCTGTGTGGTTAATTCAGTGTCTGTGACAGCTAGCACATTTCAGAAAGGTTAATGTGCAGGCACAGCAAGTAATTAAGGAAGTTAATAGTATATTACAATTTGTTGCAAGGGGATTGAATATAAATGTAGGGATGTTATGCTTCAGTTATAAAAGGTGCTGTGACATTGCATCTAGTGTACTGTGGACAGTATTGGTCTCTTTATCTAAGGGAAGATATAAATGCAATGGAAGCAGTTCAGAGGTTTGCTAGACAATACATGGAATGAATGAGTTATCTTATGAGGAGTTTGGACAGGCGAGATTTGTATATCACTGGAGTTTAGAAGATGAGAAGCAAAGTATAGTGTTTTGTCATTGGACTAGTAATCCATAAGACCATACGACATAGGAGTGGAAGTAAGGCCATTTGGCCCATCGAGGCCCCTCTGCCATTCAATCATGGCTGATGGGCATTTTACGCCACTGACCTGCACTCTCCCTGTATCCCTTAATTCCTTGCGAGATTAAGAATTTATGAATCTCTGCCTTGAAGACATTTAACGTCCCAGCCTCCACTGCGCCCCGTGGCAATGAATTCCACAGGCCCACCACTCTCTGCAGAAATGCCTCCTCATTTCTGTTTTAAATTGACTCCCTTTAATTCTAAGGCTGTGCTCACCGGTCCTAGTATCCCCACCTGACGGAAACAAATTCCCAGTGTACACCCTTTCTAAGCCATGGATTATGCTGTAAATTTCTATTAATCTCCCCACAACCTTCTAAACTCTAATGAATACAATCCCAGGATCCTCAGCCATTCATAGTATGTTAGGCCTACCATTCCAGGGATCATCCGTGTGAATCTCCGCTGGACATGCTCCAGTGGCAGTATATCCTTCCTGAGGTGTGGGGCCCAAAGCTGAACACAGTATTCTAAAGGGGGTCGAACCAGAGGTTTATAAAGTCTCAGTAGCACATCGTTGCTTTTACATTCCAACCCTATTGAGATAAATGACAACATTACATTTGCTTTCTTAACCATGGACTCAACCTGCAAGTCAACCTTTTGAGAATCCTGGACTAGCACTCCCAGATCCCTTTGCATTTTGGCTTTAGGAATTTTCTCACTGTTTAGAAAATAGTCTGTCCCTGTATTCTTTTTACAGAAGTGCAGGACCTCGCATTTGCTCACATTGAATTTCATCAGTCATTTCTTGGAACACTCTCCTAAACTGTCTAAATCTTTCTGCAGCCTCCCCACCTCCTCAGAACTACCTGCTTGTCCACCTAACTTTGTATCATCAGTGAACTTCACCAGAATGCCCCCAGTCCCTTCATTCAGATCATTAATATATAAACTGAACCCTGCGGGACACCACTTGTCACTAGCTGCCATTCCAAAAAAGAGCCTTTTATCCCAACTCTCAGCCTTCTGTCAGACAGCCAATCCTCAATCCATACCAGTAGCTCACCTCGAAAGCCATGGGCCCTCACCTTATTCAGCAGCCTCCTGTGAGGCATCTTATCAAAGGCCTTTTGGAAGTCTTGGTAGATAACATCCAACAGGCTTCCCTGGTCTAACCTACTTGTTACCTCTTCAAAGAATTCTAACAGGTTCTTCAGGCATGACCTCCCCTTACAAAATCCATTCTGACTTGTTCTAATCCGACCCTGCACTTCCAAGAATTTAGAAATCTCATCCTTAATGATGGATTCTAGAATTTTACCTGCAACTGAGGTTAGGCTAATCGGCCTGTAATTTTCCATCTTGATCCTTTCTTGAACAAGGGGGTTACAATAGCAATTTTCCAATCATCTGGGACTTTCCCTAACTCCAGTGATTTTTGAAAGATTACTACCAATGCCTCCGCTATTTCTTCAGCCACCTCCCTCAGAACTCTAAAATGTGGCACATCTGGGCCAGGAGATTTCTCAATTTTTAGACCTTTTAGCTTTTCTAGCACTTTCTCTTTTGTAATGGTTATCACACCCAACTCTGCCCCTTGACTCTCCTTAATTGTTGGGATATTACTCATGTCTTGTACTGTGAAGACTGACACAAAGTATTTATTAAGTTCAGCAGCTATTTCTTTATCTCCCATCACTAGCCTTCCTGCATTAATTTGGAGCAGCCCAATTTCTACTTTTGCCTCTCGTTTGTTTCTTATGTATTGAAAGAAACTTTTACTATCATTTCTAATATTACTGGCTAATTTATCTTCATTTTTTATCCTCTCCTTCCTTATTTCTCTCTTTGTTACCCTCTGTTTTTGTAGTCTTCTCAATCTTCTAATTTCCCAGTGCTCTTAGCCACTTTATAGACTCTGTCTTTTTCTATGACTTCCTTTGTCAGCTATGGCTGTCTAATCTCTCTCCCCCGCCCCCACCCTGGATAATCTTTCTTTTCTTTGGGATGAACGTCTGTACTGTGTCCTCAATTACACCCAGACACTCCTCCATTATTGCTCTACTGTCTTCCCCACTGGGCTCTGCTTCTAGTCGATTTTTGCCAGTTCCTATCTCATGCCCTTGTAATTACCTTTATTTAACTGTAACATCATTACATCTGATTTTGCCTTTTCTCTTTCAAACTGCAGTCTGAACTCTATCATATTATGATCGCTGCCTCCTAAGTGTTCCTTGACTTGAAGATCTTTTATAAAATCTGGCTCATTACATAGCACTAAGTCCAGAATAGCCTGCTCCCTTGTGGGCTCCATCACAAGCTGTTCCAAAAAGCCGACCTGTAAGCATCCCTTTCTTTGGATCCACTGTCAACATTATTTACCCAGTCCATTTGCATATTGAAGTCCCCCATGATCATCGTGATCATACCTTTCTGACATGCTCTATCTATTTCCTGGTTTATCTTACACCTCTGGTCCTGACCACTGCTGGGAGGTCTGTACATAACTCCCATTATTACTTTTTTGCCTTTGTGGTTCTTCAACTCCACCCACACAGACTCCACATCATCTGACCCTATGTCATTCAGTGCCATAGATTTAATTTCATTCTTAGCTGACAAGGCAACCCTTCCCCCTTTGCCCACCTTCCTGTCTTTTTGATAAGTTGTAAATCCTTGAATGTTTAACTGCCAGTCCTGAACCCCCTGCAACCATGTCTCTGTGATGCCTACCACATCATAATCATTCATAATGATTTGTGCTGTTAATTCATCTACTTTGTTACGAATACTATGAGCATTCAGGTAAAGCACCTTATGCTAATTTTCTTTTCCTCATGATTTTCATCACCCCTAGTAGTACATCTTAAATTATCCTTCTTTTTTTCTTCAATCCTAGTCTGCCTTGAACTTAAAACCTGCACACATACAATTCAGAGACCCAAGTAATGTTCTGGGGACCTTGGTTTGAATTTACCAGTGACAGATGGTGGAATTTCATTCAATAAATATCTGGAATAGAAGTCTAATGATAAGCATGAAATTACTAATTAAAAAACAATCTGGTTCAATATGTCCTTTAGGGAAGGAAGACCTGATTCTAGATCCATAACAATGTGCTTCATCATGACTGAAATAGCACAGTAAGTCACTCAGTTGATACAGAAAAGAAACAAAACCAGAAGGACCACTTGGCACTGACCAAGACTCCAGAAGCAACAATGGCCAATGGCAAACAAAGCCTTTTTTTGTTTATTCATAGATTGTGGATGTCGCTGGCAGAACCAGCAGTTAGTGCCCATCCTTAGTTGAACAAGAGGTGTGTGAACTACCTTCTTGGACTGCTGCAATCCATGTGCTGTGGGTAGATTCACAATGCTGTTGGGGTGGGGGGCAGGAATTCCAGGAACTTGAGCCAGCAACAAAAGTCTGCAAAGTCCTCCTTTTTAATATCTGGGTGACAGTGCTGCATCACAGACTAGTCAAGAAACAAGTCCTGAAGAAGGGCTAATGCCCGAAACGTCGATTCTCCTGTTCCCTAGATGCTGCCTGACCTGCTGCGCTTTTCCAGGAACACATTTCCATCTCTAGTCAAGAAACAGCCTGATGCAGTCATACTTGCAGAGTCATATCTTGGAGACAGCATCCCACATACCATTGCCACCATCCCCGGATATGTCCTCTCCAACCAGCAGGAGAGACACAGCAGAAGTGGGCATGTAGTCAAATGCAATGGCATATAGTTGGGAGGGAATTGCTGTGCGAAACCTCAACATTGATGTTGGATACCATGAAATATCATGGCATGACATCAGGTGAAACATTGGCGAGGAATCCTCCTGCTGATGATCACATTTTGCACACACACACACATACTTCCCCCTTCCAAATTTCCCCATGGCTGTTGAATCAGTGCTCCTCCATTTTGGAAGCAGGACTGAGTGGCAAGGGCATGGCATGTATTCTGGCTGGGGTCTTTCATGTCAGTCACCAAAAGTGACATAATTTCATAAGTGGTTAAATTGGTCAAATCATAAAGGATGTTGCTGTTAGACTGAGTCTGGGGCAGCTGTTGAGGATACTAACAAGAGAGAAAAACATACCTCATCCTCATCAATCTGCCTCCTGCAGATGCATCTGTATACTATGACAGTATTGATAGGAATGATGACTACGTAAGTCTTCAGACTGAGAACACCCTATGTTGTGTTGCACTATCACGGTGCTGAATGGACTTCAAACAGGGTTAGCAACTCAAGACCAATACCATTAGGCCAGAGATCAGCCTTAGTTCAATGAAGAGTGCAGGAAGGCATATCAGGAACACCACCAGACATACCTGAAAAATGATGTCAATCTGCTGAAGCTACAAAACGGGTCTATTTGTGTGCCAAACACCAAATGATAGTAGAATTGCTTAGCTCTATCAATGGATAGGGTCTAATTCCTGCTACAACTGGTTGTGAATGGTGGTGGGCAATTAAATAGCTTACCGAAGAAGGCTACTCCACAAACATCCATATTTCAACAATGAAAGGGCCCAGCACTTCAGCACTAAAAATGAGGCTTAAGTATTCCAAATGCACTACCACTTAAAAGGCCAATGGCAGCAGATACATGGGAACACCAGCAGCGGCAGGTTCCCCACCAAGCCATCTACCATTCTGACTTGGAAATATATCAATATGCTGGGTCAAAATCTTGGAATTCATTCCTCAACAATACTGTGGGGTTTATGGACTACAGTAATTCAAGAAGGAAGTTCAACACCACTATCTCAAGAGCAACTAGCGATGGACAATAACTGCTGGTGCAGCCAGCAATGCCCATATACATTAGATTAGATTACAGTGTGGAAACGCAGAAGCGAAACCCACCCATACCCCTACATTTACCCCTTACCTAACACTACGGGCAATTTAGTATGGCCAATTCACCTAACCTGCACATCTTTGGACTGTGGGAGGAAACCGGAGCACCCGGAGGAAACCCACGCAGACACGGGGAGAACGTGCAAACTCCACACAGTCAGTCGCCTGAGTCGGGAATTGAACCCGGGTCTCTGGCGCTGCGAGGCAGCAGTGCTAACCACCGTGCCGCCCACGCATACATGTAATGAAATCTGGAGCAAGATATCTTCAGCGTCCAGATCACCGGTGCAAAATAAACACATTTTCTAATAACCTGAGACTGGATCGGAAGGTGTAATGTCACGGATGCATAGGCGCAGTTGATACGCGTTGACCTGAAACCCACAGATGGCAAATGAATGAGCAAAACTGACTCAATCGACAGAAAGTGTTAAAAAAACCCAGAAGGTTTCAATTTGATTTTAGCAGTTGTGCAACGCATTCTTTTGCAATACAGCCGTGTGGTTTGAGAAAATTAGCGCAGGTATCCGGTGGAAAGCTAAGCTATAATAAGTGGTTATCCAATGCAACGTACAGTGTACCGTGAGTGCAAGTGAGCGCGGGCGAGGAAAGCAGCCGGCTCGGCTGATTTGATTGACACCCGCACAGTTCCGAGGGGTCGGCGGAGTCTGGTCATTGACACTGGGCGGCACCCAGACGCGAGAGACCGCACGCTCAGGACGTAATGCGTCATTCGGAAGGAGTCCGAACCGAGGTACAGCCGCGAGGCGGGAGCGCGCGCGCGCGCGCGCGCATACGCGTAACCAAGGTCGTGCACGCGAGTGGTGGGACAGGGCCCCCGAGCTGGAGCCGAAGGAAGGCCACGAGCCTGGCGGATTCTAACGGCTGGATCTCGAGCCCAGGACTGAGTGACGTGGAGGAGGCGGCAGTGGCGGCCGCCAGCCCAGTCCTGGGGCTCGGACCGGCTCGACGTTTGGGTGTGTGCACTGACGAGCAGCTACCATTCCCGGGGCACCGAGCCTGTGACACCTACCGGCAGTGCAGGCTGTCCGGTCCACCGAAAGTCAACACATTCCAAAACTTTCGCCGGCGGCAGGGAGTGGAGGGCTTCCCGAGCCATGCCCAAGTCTCCGGGCGCCAACGTGAACTTCAGCCTTATTCACGCGTGGGAGAGATACCGGCAGTCGGAGCAGGATGAGCAGGTGAGCTGGAGAGGAGGAGAGCCTGGCACCGGCTGAATGAGGTGATGATCTGGCCGAAGGCACTCAGTGATAGACCCAAACTCTGGAGTGACCGGGGATAGTAGGGGAAGGGTAATGGGCACAGAGGAAGAATTCTGTTCTGGGCATGGGGTGTGGGGCCCCAGGCACAGGGAAGATAATGTCCCCGGGTACAGGAAGCATATTACTCTTTGTCATTGGAAAGATAGGAGAATGTCGCATTTTGTCTTGTGGGATGGTGAGCGTGCTTATTTTGTACTGAGACATGGTGAGAGTTAAAAGAGGCTTCTGAGACTGCTGCTCCCAGCTGAGCCTGACTTTCATCCCAGTCCAGAGACTTGAACTTGTACAAGTTGCCTAGGATACAGTATTAAGATGTGAATTATTAGAAATCTTATCTGTCAGATGAGCTATATCAAGGCTCTACCTCTTTCAGATGCAGGTTAAAATGATCCCATGTTATTTATGTTGTGTTCCCTTACATCATGATATCAATGAAGGATTATAAAGTATTACCAACAGTGTGGGACAATTCCTGTACTGGCCGTGGTCATCGTGATGTTCCAACATCTTAACCTCAATCCATGCCTGAAGCATGGTTGTCCTTGGGTTAAAGTAAACACCAATTCTGTCTCTATAGTGACTTTATTATCATTTTTAAAAAGTGCTAACTTTGTAGGTGTCCTGAATATGAGAACAGACTGGCAATAAACAAAATGGGGAATCCAAAAGCCTCTTATATTCTTATGAGTAGAAAATGGGTTATAAAACCAAAAGAACGATTGGAGACCAAAAGGAGATTTAGGCATGAAGGCAGGGCTGAGAAACTAAATTGATACTTTACATCTGTCTTTACCAAGGATGCTGCCTAAGTCATGATGAAAGATGAGAGAGTTCAGACACTTTAGGGTTTAATACTAATAAAGAGGTGTTAGAAAGTCTGGTTGTGCTTAGCTTTTTAAAGGATAAATTGCATCCAAGATAAAGTAAAACTTGTGGAGGTACTACTCATAATTTTCTAATCTTCCTTTAAAACGGGATGGTGTCAGAGGACTGGGAAATTGCAGATCGCATCCTTGTTCAAAAATGGTTGAGAGGAGTCAATTGTTTCCATTAATTTCCTCATTGTGGTTCAAAGATAGTGACAAAATTAATAGCCACTTGAATGTGAATTAATTATCAAAGGCCAACTTGGATTTGTTGAGGACAAATGGAGTTTAACAAGCTTAGGCTTTTGTTGAGATAAAGAGATAAGAGCAGTGCCATCGATATGGTCAAAAGGTAAAAGTCTCTAGTCTTACCAGACCAGAAGGCTGCTCTCCCATTAGAGAGATGCCTGGTAGTTTAACCTGAGGGTTAAGCCCTTCATCAGGAATAAAGGCAGAGAGCCTGAAGCGTGGAGAGATAAGTTAGAGGAGGGTGGGGGTGGGGAGAAAGTAGCATGGAGTACAATAGGTGAATGGGGGAGGGGATGAAGGTGATAGGTCAGGGAGGAGGGTGGAGTGGATAGGTGGAAAAGAAGATAGGCAAGTAGGACAAGTCATGGGGACAGTGCTGAGCTGGAAGTTTGGAACCAGGGTGAGGTGGAGGAAGGGGAAATGAGGAAACTGTTGAAGTCCACATTGATGCCCTGGGGTTGAAGTTTCCGAGGCGGAAGATGAGGCGTTCTTCCTCCAGGCGTTTGGTGGTGAGGGAGCAGTGGTGAAGGAGGCCCAGGACCTCCATGTCCTCGGCAGAGTGGGAGGGGGAGTTGAAATGTTGGGCCACAGGGCGGTGTGGTTGATTGGTGCGGGTGTCCCGGAGATGTTTCCTAAAGCGCTCTGCTAGGAGGCGTCCAGGCTCCCCAATGTAGAGGAGACCGAATCGGGAGCAATGGATGCAATAAATGATAGTAGTGGATGTGCAGGTAAAACTTTGGATGTGGAAGTCTCCTTTAGGGCCTTGGATGGAGGTGAGGGAGGAGGTGTGGGCGCAGGTTTTGCAGTTCCTGCGGTGGCAGGGGAAGGTGCCAGGTTGGGAGGATGGGTTGTAGGGGGGCGTGGACCTGACCAGGTAGTCACGGAGGGAATGGTCTTTGCGGAAAGGGTTGGGGAGGGAAATATATCCCTGGTGGTGGGGTCTTTTTGATATAATGAGTACAGCGTGCAAAGCAAGGAAATAAAATAAACCTTTATGAAATTAAGTTTGGCCTCAGTTGTACCATTCAACTTAGGAAGAACATGACAGCATTGGTGAGGGTGCAGAAAAGATTCATAAAATCAGTTGCCAAGATGAGGAACTTAGTTACACAATTTAGAAAAGTTGGGACAGTGTTCCTTGGAAATTTGGTAGAGGCATTCAAAATCATGAGGGGTCTGTACAGAGTAGATGGAGGGGAAAGGATCAAGAACCAGAGGGCACACATAGGAATTGGCAATGTCAAATTGAGGAAAACCTCTGCTTGATAGAGTGGTGGAGGCGGATTCATTTGGACATTCAAAAGAAAGTTGGATGTGTAAAGGAAAAATTTGAAGAGCTGCAAGCAAGCGGATGGAAGTGTCATTAGGTGAACTAACAACCACTAGTAAATCATCCATGTTCTCCAATTGATTAATTTACAAAGCTTTTTGAGAGCCATGCAGACCATCAAAGTCCGAAGTCTCACAACACCAGGTTATAGTCCAATAGGTTCATTTGAAATCAGAAATTTTGGAGCACTGCTTCTTTGTCAGGTGAGGTCCAGCGCTCTGAAAGCTTGTGATTTCAAATGAACCTGTTGGACTCTAACCTGGTGTTGTGTAACTTCTGACTTTGTCCAACTCAGTCCAACACCAGCACCTCCACATCATGACAGACTATCAAAGGTGAAGGAGGGGTCTAAATCAAAATGGAACTGGACTGAAATTACTTATTTTTTTAATCCAGATTTTTTTGTCTCATAACCAATCATATGTGGTACTTATTTTCGTCTGTAGCCACCATTAGTAAATCGTCTGTTTTTTCCCCTATTGATTAATTTATGTGGAAAGCTCGTTGAGGGCAATGCAAGTCATCAAAGGTGAGGATGGACGTGGGGGGGAGGGGAGGGTGCTATATCAAAGTGGAGTTGGAAGGGGTGAAATTATAAATAAAGCAGATTTGTAAGTGTTGACAGCTGCCAAAAAAATAACTGACTTCACTTCTGGCCCGATTTGCGAGCCAGAAAGCTGAGTTGCACTGTATGTTATTACCAGCTTGGTCTGTGGATAGGTTTGATGGCTATAGTGTTTTACAATATGGACATGATGTTTACTGTTCCCACCAATAGCATTAGGCACTTGACTACCAACGTCTGAGTGAATATACACCTGGCATTTTGAGCTGAAGCCTTGGCCTTGTGCCTCAGCTAGCCTATTGTCAGCTAGCTGGGTACCTGTCTGCTCTGATCTACTGCAGCTGGTCATACAGTCTTTCTGGGATGCATTGTATTTGAATGTCAGCCATGTGTCTGTTTCTGGAACTTGTTGACATGTTCTTTCAGAGCGCTTATCATGTTTTCTATTTATTAATTTAAAATAACTTCTATCATTGTCCTTGCATTCCCTATCTCCTAAAAACTTTTGCCTTTTTCTTTACCTCTTTATCTCCTTTTTCTTTTACATCTTCTGCTTTTCCTCCTTCACAACAATTGAATTTTCTCTCTGGCTTTTGTTTCCCAGACATTGCTGCAAACTCCATCAACCATTTCAAAGAACTTCTGAATTATGCTTGGGCTTTCATTAGTAACCTTTTCTAAAAATCAAATGGCTTTGCGCAGGATACATCTTACAAGTTTGAAAGGAAGCCTGAAAATTATAAAACTAATTACTCTTTGATGTAAATCTGGAATTAAAAAAATGAAGATACTTCAATTATCAGGCCAGAAATATTTTTGGAAAATCAAGACAGAATTTTTCGGATGGTGGGCTTTCCTGCTATGTCCCACAGAATTATTTGGGAAGCATCTCTGCTAATAGCAGTAGCTAGGAGAAAGTGAGGACTGCAGATGTTGGAGATCAGTCGAATAATAGGTGCTGCAAAAGCATAGCAAGAGAATTGACGTTTTGGGCATAAGCTCTTCTTTTGAAACCCCACACTTGGAGGAGCATTCATTGGTTGGATGTGAGACCTCAGTGTCTTCATCAAACCCATTGGTGGGGAGCCATAAAATTCTGCCAGTAGTTCCCAAATGATGCAGATGAAGTAGCTGGAGAATGCAGAGAGAGAGAACTTTTTTGAGAACAGGGAGTTGTCGGAATAATACCGCCATCCTAATATAGAAGTTGACTTTGCCTTTCACCTAAAGAGGGAACAAAGTATAAGTTTGGCAAGCTTTTGATCACTTATACTTAGACATAATCAGGGAGTGTGTCTTCATTTTTAGTATAAATTTAGGCTGAAAAGAAATTGCTGTAAAATCTGCAATTGAGGTAAATATGGTTAATGTATCAGGATAAGTTTCAAAAGAATCTTTTCTTATTCCATCTGCTGTTGGTTTGAAAGTATTTTCAACTCAGTTGGTGATAGCAAAGGGCATATTCGATGTTTTTACTTTGAATTGTCAGTATATATGCATTTAGTCTGTATACAGTGAGTATACATTGTCTCCTCCTCTTCTCCCGTTCTGAGAAATTATAGAGCAGAGAATACACGTCTGAAAATACATACAGGTGGTGGTGTTTAAATAGAGACATAGAAAAATAGGAACAGGAGTAGGCCATTCAGCCCCTTGAATCTGCACTGTCATTCAATAAGATCATGGCTGATCTGAAATCTGATTCCATGTGCTTGCCTTAGGCCCATACCCTTGTTTAATAAAGCTTTGTCCTCTGATATAAATTTAATAATTGAATTAGCATTGACTGTTGAAAAAAAAATTCCAAACCCCCAAATGGCCTGGTTTTCATTCTTAGACATTGCCCCTTGCTTCTAGAATCTTCAATCAGCGGCAGTAGTTTCTTTATTTAACATGTCTTTCCCTGTATGTACCCCAGTGAAAAGGAAGGACTGAGGAAAAAGGATAATCAGTCATGAATAATTAAGGAAATAAAGGAGGCTATCAAATTCAAAGTTAATGCATGCAAAGTGCCAAAGGTTAGTGAGAAAGTAGAGGTTTGGGAAATCTTTAAAGCGCAAGGAAAGCTACAAGAAAAGCTATAAAAGAAAAGTAAGGTAGATTGAGAGTAAACTAGCTCAGAACATAAAAACAACAAAAGTTTCTAAAAATATATAAAATAAGAGTGGCTAAGGTAAGCATTGGTCCTTTAGAGGATGAGAGGGGGATTTAATGATGGGAAATGAGGAAATGGCCAAGGCATTGAACAGGTATTTTGTCAATCTTCACAGTGGAAGACACAAGTAACATGCCAATAATTGATGACAAGGAGGCTATGGCAGGTGAGGACCGAGAAATGATCATTATCACTAAAGAGGTGATGTTGAGTAAGCTACTAGGGCTTAAAGGTAGACCAGTCTCCTGGCTCTGATTGAATGCATCCTAGAGATCCCAGGGGAAAGAGCAAATGTGCTCGTAATTTACTAAAATTCCCTGGACTCTGGGGTGGTTCCAGCAGATTGAAAAACAGCAAATGTGATGCTGCTGTTTAAAAAAGGTGTACAAAAGATGGGTAACTGTAGAACTTGTTAGCTTAACTTCTGTCGTGGGGAATCTATAATCAAGAAAACTGGATAGAAATTGTCCCATCGGGCAGATGCAACATGGGTTCATGAAAGACAGGTCATGATTAACTAATTTACTGGACTTCTTTGAGGACATTACAAGCGCAGGGGATCTGTTGGGACTGCAATTGTTTACGGTTTACATAGATAATTAAGAGTGGAGGACCAAGTGTAGTGTGAAAGTTTGCAAGTGATACAAAGATGGGTGGTAGAACAAAGTGTGCAGAGGTCACAGAAGTTTTGTAGAAGGACATAGACTAAGTGAGTGGGAAATAGTCTGGCAGATGTAATGCAGTATTGGTAAGTGTGAGGTCACACATTTTGATAGGAATAACATCAAAATGAACTATTAATTAAATGGTGAAAAATTATAGCATGCTGGTATGCAGAAGAACCTGGGTGTCCTTAAGCATGAATCACAAAACATTGGTTTGCAGGTGCAGCAGATAATTAAGAAGGCAAATTGAATATTATCCTTCCATCTAGAGGGATGGAGTTTAAAAACAGGGAGATTGTGTGGCAACTAGTGAGTTCACGCCTGGAGTATGATATACAGTTTTGGTCTCCTTACTTGAAAAAGGACTACTGGCAAGGGTGGAGGTGCAGAGGAGGTTCACTCGGTTGATTATGGAGTTGGGAAAGTTGACTTATGAAGAGAGATTGAGTAGACTGGGACTGTACTGTTTGGAATTTAGTAGAATGACTGGGGATCTTCGAGAAACACATACAATTATGAAGGCAATAGATAAGAAAGAAGCAGGGAGGTTGTTTCCACTGGTGGGCGAAATTAGAGCTCGGAGGCATAGCCTCAAGTAAGGGGGAGCAAATTTAGGACTGACTTGAGGAGGAAGTTCTTCGCCAAAGGGTTGTGAATCTGTGGAATTCCCTGTCCAGTGGAGCAGTTGAGGCTACCTCATTGAATGTTTTTAAGGCAATGATAGATTTTTGACCAATGAAGGAATTAAGGGTTATGGTGACCGGATGGATAAGTGCAATTGAGTCCACAAAAAGATCATCCATGATCTTATTGAATGGCGGAGCAGGCTTGACAGACCAGATGCCCTACTCCTCCTATTTCTTAAAATACTGAATTTGATCAGCCTTTAACCTTCTTAATTCTAGACAGTAAAGGCCTAATTATTCTAATCTTTCCTCCAACTTACCCCTAAAGTCCAGTTATCATCCTGCATTTAACTCGTTCCAAGGCCAAAACATACTTCCTAAAGTGTGGTGCCCAGATCTACTCTCAATACTCTAAGTGGGGTCTAAGTTTGGTCTTGTCTAACTGCAGCATAATGTCTGCATTCTTATACTTCAGCCCTTTAATTATGAAGGCCAGCATTTCATTAGCAGCCTTGACTATTTTCTGTGGCATTTTAAAGAGCTATGCACCTGAACCCCCAAATTTCATTGGGCATCCACACTATATTTAACTTTGTGCCTTTTGAAGAAAGTACGCTGATCTATCCTTTTTTGGTCTAAAATGGATAACGTCACACTTGCTTAAATTAAAATCCATCCGTTAAAGTTTTGCCCATTCATCTAATCTATCAATATCCTGTAATTTTATGCTGTTATCAATGCTGTCTGCAATGATGCTCAATTTTGTCATCAGTAAACATGACTTTTTATGTCATTATATAAGTTACTGAATGTTGTGAATAATTGTAGCCCCAACACCGGTCCCTGCAGGACAGCACTCATCATGTCCTGCTAATTTGAATATTAGCCATTTTTCCAAATTTTTGTTTCTTGCTACTCAACTAATTTTGTATCCATATCAGTAATTTGCTCAGTTCTGTGGGCTTCCACCGTAGTTAACAGTCTCTTGTGTGGGCTTTCATCAAACGACTCTGGATCGTTAAACAATATAAACAATATCCATTAATTTACCTCTGTTCACCTCTTCCAAAAATTCTCTGGCTTCAAAAACTCTGACCTATCCTTCATGAATCCATGCTGCCTCTCCCTGATTAGCTGTAAATTTTCAAGCTGATTAGTTACACTATTCTTGATTGCAGATGGCCATTCCTCTCAACACAGAACTTAGGCTAACTGATGATTAATTCTCTGTTTTCCCTCTGTATCCCTTCTTAAAGACAGAGTGATATAAGCAAATTTTGAATCCAGAGGTACAACTCCTGAATTCAAAGAACTCTGAAAGATTATGGTTAGGACATCGACATTAGGCTCCTACTTCCTTCAACACTGGTGAATGGAAACCATCAGGTCCTGGGCGTTGCCATTGTTTAGTTCCATTAATTTCCCCATTATTGACAATTTACTTAAGCTAATTTTATTTAGACCCTGCCTCAATGCTCTGTTAATTTCTTTGGGACTTTCCACAAACTGTCCTGTTTTTCTGCTGTGAATGCTGAAGCATTCAGCGTGTCTGCCATTTCCCCGTGGTCATTGACAATATCCGTGCACTCAGCCTCCAATGGGCTGATAGTACACTTAACCGACTGCTTTCCCTTTATAACAATAAAAATTTCATTGTCTTCTGTGTCCCTTGCAAGCTTCCTTTCAAAATCATTTTTGGCCACCCTTTTAAGCCACTTTGTGGCTTTTTAGCCTTTGTATGTGTCCCATTCTGTGGAATCTGTACTGTTTTGTGTTTTTAATCAGTCCATTTATTGAATTTTATGCTCTTCAGATGTTTGTGGTTGTTTTTCTTTGTGTGATAGAGTTCTTCATTCTCATGAGTACTACTTTTGAAAAGCATAAAATGTTTTTAAACACCTTCCATTGTTCCTTGGTTATTTTATCTATTAGTAGACATTCCCAGTATACTGTGGATAGTCTCTGTCTCAAGACATTGAAGACAGCTTTACTTAAATCCAAAATTCTAGTATCCGATCTTTTGCAAATACTTTATGAAACTCAACCATGTTATGATCGCTGTTTGATATATACTCATGAACAACATTAATTAAATTAGACCCATTGTTCATTAGATCCAATGTTGCTTGTCCCCTTATTGTATTCTGGATATATTACCACAGAAGGGTATTCTAGGCACACTAGAAATTCGCAATCTTTCTCACAGATGCTTACCTATCTCTCCCAGTCTATGTTAAAATTAAAATCCCCCCCATTAATACTACTTTACTTTTATTGCATAGTTGCCTAATTTCATCATTTTTTTACAATCTAGCACTTTTGAACTAATGTGAGCCCTCCAGCAATAGCTGGAAGAATGGGATCAACTGCATTAATAAAATAGTGTCTCACAGGAAGTAAATATGTCATTTTACTTAACTACGCATTGTGTTTTTAAACCGCTTACCTGAGACTTAGCTATAAACTAATAGCACAAAAGTGCTTAAAAGTGACCTCTCTCAACTGTGCGAATAGTTACTGATATTGGGTAGGAAATCTCTATTCATGAAATCTACTTTCTTTTGATGCAGTAAACAACAAAAGTTTATTAAAGCCTGTACAAGCTAGGTGACCCCCTTTGACACTCTTTGCAGGTATGCAAAATCGAGTCAAAAGAGCCACCCCCCCCCCCCCCCCCCCCCCCCCCCCCCCCAACCACATTACCCCAGTACAGCGGTAGGATGAGGTCATCCTCGGGGATAATGTAAATGCCCTAATCCTGGGGAAGCATTATGCAAATGATTGCCTGACTCCGTGATTCCCCAAGACACCATAGGTGTGATATGTCCTAGCTTTGGGGCGGCTCTACAAACAAGTTCTGGCTCTGCTTCTTCCCCAGATAATGTAGGTGTGATATGCTTCAGTATGAGGGGATGATCGTGCAAATGAATTTGATTGGCTGGGGGATGGCTGTGAAAGCATTTCTGAATGGAAGGGACTGAATCAGAGTTTAATTTGATAACAGCAGTAGAGTAGTAGTCAATGGCTGCCCAAATAAAGTGAGAGTCAACCAAATTTCTGCATGAATGTCCCACCCACCCATTTCCAGGATATATCCCACCTACATTGTCTTGGGGAATTACAGAGTCAGGAAATCATTTGCACAATGATTCCCCAGGGTTAGTGCATTTACATTTACATTATCTCTGAAGATGACCTATCCTACCATTGTACCCAGGGTAACGTGGTTATGGGGGAGGAATGACCGGAGTACCTGTAAGCATTATCAACTGACCTGTACAAAGGGGATATGTTTTCTTTGTTCGGGGTCTCTTTGACTTAACTTTGCACTCTGCAAAGAGTGTCAAAGGGGTCATCTAGCTTGTACAACTTTAATAAACTAACTTTGCAGAAGTTAGTGTGTGCGAATTTCATTTTGTGAGTGAAACCTTAGGGAAAAAAAAACGAACATCATCAAATGGTGATAGATATATTTAAGAAATAAACATTTCACTAATCAAGATTTGACCAGAAAACTAAAGAGATGTGCATTCCTGTTCAGTCGTTTGCTGATAAACCTTTTTCATTTAAGTTAGATGGCAGAATAGTATTTCACTACTGTTGATTTTGAAATAGAGCTTATTGCATGCATTTAAAGAAATTACACAAAACAGTTTGATTATTCCTATTAAGACTTGAATCTGTGTGGATATGTACTTCATCCTATCGTAATAATATAAACATTACGAATGACTTTTCTATTCCCATCCCCCTTTATTTTCATAACCCATCTATAATGTTTAGAAGAATACATTTTAGGTCTGTAACAACAGTCCATAATCGAGCAGCAGGTGACACACCTTTAATTTTGTCATTTAATAATGCCTGTGTTTTCTTGAAAGGCATCATCTGTCACTATGGTTCCAGCACTAGCTTATTATAGAATTGACAGCATTCCCTCCCGTGTCCTTCCCCAACCAAATAAAAATAAGCAATTTAAAAAAAATTGTTGGATGTAAAATTCAAACTTACAATGTTAAGACTAAGCGACTTTGTAATGTTTGATACGGGGTCTCAGGACTGTCTAAGGCTGTCTTTTCCCAGTCCTACTTCACTTATCTATTGGAAAGGCCACTAGCCATGCGATTGTTACTTGCACCCTTGCCTATTTCAATGCACTTTCAAATAGTCTCTTATCTTCTACTCTCCTTTTTAAATTGAAGTCATCTAAATTATGCTTTCGAGAAGAAGTTAGATGTAGTTCTTAGGGATAAAGGGATCAAAGGATTAAGGGAGAAAGCAGAAACAGAGCCCTGAGTTGTGGGATCAACAATGATCAGTAAGCTCAAAGGCTGAGGGCCAATGTTTTCACACAGGGAGTGGTGACTGTATGGAATGAGCTACCAGAGGAAGTGGTAGAGATGGGCATAGTTGCAACATTTAAAAGACATTTGGGCAAGTACATGAGTAGGAAAGGATATGGGCAAAACGCAAGCAAATGGGACGAGATTAATTTGGGGTATCTGGCATGGATGAGTTGGACTGAAGGATCTGTTTCCATGCTGTATGACTCTCTGACTCTATTCCCCTTCCTTTGTTCTAGGTTTCTATGTGTTTATTACGACACGAAGGTGATGCCCTGTTAATTAAACCAAACATTCAAAAAAGCTCACCTCACCTCGTAATCTATTAAAATGAGTGACCGAGAACTCCCAAATTCTACCTTTTGAAGAAAATAACATCACTTAATTTTTCGAAAAGTGAACATTAAGCAACAATTATTCACAACTCTAAGTCCCCTTGTTCTAATAAGACACTTATTAAAATTACTCCATGCTTCTAATTTCTTTCTTGTCCTTTTCTTTAAATTTAATTCTTACCACGTGTTTGATGTTGTACCCTCATATCTTTGTGACATAGTCTCAGTTATTTTGTTTTGACATTCCTGTGATTCTTCCTTGGATATATTACTTCATTGCAAGTTGTTTTTGTAAATATTATTCAGGGGGAAGTGAGGACTGCAGATGCTGGAGATCAAGCTGAAAATGTGTTGCTGGAAAAGCGCAGCAGGTCAGGCAGCATCCAAGGAGCAGGAGAATCGACGTTTCGGGCATGAGCCCTTCTTCAGGAATGAGGAAAGTGTGTCCAGCAGGCTAAGATAAAAGGTAGGGAGGAGGGACTTGGGGGAGGAGCGTTGGAAATGCGATAGGTGGAAGGAGGTCAAGGTGAGGGTGATTGGCCGGAGTGGGGGTGGGGGCGGAGAGGTCAGGAAGAAGATTGCAGGTTAGGAAGGTGGTGCTGAGTTCAAGGGATTTGACTGAGACAAGGTGGGGGGAGGGGAAATGAGGAAACTGGAGAAATCCGAGTTCGTCCCTTTGGTTGGAGGATTCCTAGGCGGAAGATGAGGCGCTCTTCCTCCAACCGTCGTGTTGCTATGGTCTGGCGATGGAGGAGTCCAAGGACCTGCATGTCCTTGGTGGAGTGGGAGGGGGAGTTGAAGTGTTGAGCCACGGGGTGGTTGGGTTGGTTGGTCGGTCCGGGTATCCCAGAGGTGTTCTCTGAAACGTTCCGCAAGTAGGCGGCCTGTCTCCCCAACATCGAGGAGGCCACATCGGGTGCAGCGGATGCAGTAAATGATGTGTGTGGAGGTGCAGGTGAATTTGTGGCGGATATGGAAGGATCCCTTGGGGCCTTGGAGGGAAGTAAGGGGGGAGGTGTGAGCGCAAGTTTTGCATTTCTTGCGGTTGCAGGGGAAGGTGCCGGGAGTAGAGGTTGGGTTGGTGGGGGGTATGGACCTGACGAGGGAGTCACGGAGGGAGTGTCTTTTCGAAATGCAAAACTTGCGCCCACACCTCCCCCCTTACTTCCCTCCAAGGCCCCAAGGGATCCTTCCATATCCGCCACACATTCACCTGCACCTCCACACACATAATTTACTGCATCCGCTGCACACGATGTGGCCTCCTCTATATTGGGGAGACAGGCCGCCTACTTGCGGAACTTTTCAGAGAACACCTCTGGGACACCCAGACCAACCACCCTGTGGCTCAACACTTTAACTCCCCCTCCCACTCCACCAAGGACATGTAGGTCCTTGGACTCCTCCATCGCCAGACCATAGCAACACGACGGTTGGAGGAAGAGCGCCTCATCTTCCGCCTAGGAACCCTCCAACCACAAGGGACGGACTCTGATTTCTCCAGTTTCCTCATTTCCCCTCCCCCCACCTTGTCTCAGTCAAATCCCTTGAACTCAGCACCACCTTCCTAACCTGCAATCTTCTTCCTGACCTCTCTGCCCCCACCCCCACTCCGGCCTATCACCCTCACCTTGACCTCCTTCCACCTATCGCATTTCCAACGCCCCTCCCCCAAGTCCCTCCTCCCTACCTTTTATCTTAGCCTGCTGGACGCACTTTCCTCATTCCTGAAGAAGGGCTCATGCCCGAAACATCGATTCTCCTGCTCCTTGGATGCTGCCTGACCTGCTGCGCTTTTCCAGCAACACATTTTCAGCTTTGTAGATATTCACCCTATATAATACAGCAATTTAATAACAAACTTCTTTAAAATGATCAGGGAAACCTGTGATGCAACGTTTGAAGAAAACAAAGAACATTTAAATTGTAAGATTGCACACTAGAACCCAGTTTTTGCTACTGATTGCAGTCACTAGGAATGAATCATGTAATGGCTGACAAGTGGCATTTGCATACTGTAAGTAACTTCAGCTTAGGAAGAAACACCCTGCAAATGTATAAGTAATTAATATTTTAGCCCAATCAAACTTGGTTATGCCTGGTGAGAACATTGAGCTTGTTCACAGGATGATGTACTGATGATTTAAAAATATTGATTATTTCCTGATAATCTGACAGTGTTTCTTGCAGATAAAAATTGTAGTGACTGACTCACTTTTTGTAAGATTTTTAGGTACTATTGTTTTGACATTTTCCTTGTGTTGGTGCCTTGAAGTAATCTAATTTTGGTTACAAACATCTAGACTCATTCCCAGGATTGTTGAGGGCAATGATTTTGTGGTCCTGGAGCATACACATGTGAAAGAAATAATATACTGGGAAGTGAAAAGATTGGGCTTTAGATGGAGCAGGGGATGTGGAGGGGGGAAGAGGAAGTGGGAGACCATGCAGAATGTGGCAGTTGAGTTTGGGACCTTGATCAGAAAGCAGAGCAAGATGCAATCTGTAAGAACTAGGCTGGAGGACTGGGACCTGGTAGCACAAGGGATAGTGTAGTTGGCAAAGCATAGACTTATTACAGAGAATGCAGATATCAAGGTGTAACATGTATGTGATGGAGTATGGAAAATAGTAATGCCTGAGACCTAAAAGAATGATTACGTGCTGTGTTCTGGGACTGCTGTAGTGCATCTGAGGACATGTTGAAGTTTGGGAACTCTGCAGGTCAGTGACGACTAGAGAGTATTATGATAAAGGCAGGGTGCCCCTAGTAGCACCATAGAATGTCTTTGAATGGTCTGCCAGCTAGGGATTGAGGGCATGGTTATGTACTGATTGGAACTATGATATAATGGCACAATTCCTTAAACTAGACAGGGGGATGAATGATTCCACTGTCAGTAGGATTGATAACTAGAGATTTATGATAATTGGCAAAGAGCAATGGAAAAAATACTCGGTGCGTATAATCTAAAAGGGCAGTTGAAGTACATTCAGTCACTTTCAGTGCACAGCTGAATATGTTCTTCAAGAAAAATTTCCAAGGTTGTGGGGAAAGAACACAACATTGGGACTGATTGGATCACTCTTGTAAAGAATTAACAAAGGGGCTGGATGAGCTCCTGTATAATTCCATGATTTTATATGCAGTTAGCACAGGACAGTGACATGGTCATTTTAGTTGCAGCAGTAAGCTTGGGGAAACTTGGTGCTAGGCAAGGGTAACAGTTGAAACTGGAGCATTGAAGTCGAAGTGTGGGAGAAACAGGTACCCATGAAGTGGCATTAAGACTATAAGACTAAGTATTGCAATTAACTTCGCCAGACAAATGCTACTGGGAATGGATGATAATAGATAAATGTTTCTTGTTGGCTGAATGGAGGTTGAGAAAGGAATCTGAAGATATTGAAAAATGATGGCAGTAAATGAAGTCCTTCATATTGTCTCCATTCTTTGGACATCTGCAGCTCAATAATTTGGAATGGTATTAATATCTCAGAAATCATTTTCATATTTTACAGTGGGGTTGGTTTGAAGAAGTGAAAACGTGGTTAAGTTTTTGTTTTATCATTTCCTGTTGATATTCTTTTTTAAAAAGTTGCTTCCTCTCTTTCCACTATCTTAACTAGCTGTTTCTCTCAAGTTGTTTCTCCTTCACTTATTAAGAAATCTGTTGGAAGCTCGTGACAGGGTTAGGTTACTTTGCTTATGTTAGGTCAGCCGTGCTTGATGGAGCATATTCCCTGTAATTAATGAGTTTCTGCATCTTTCCCTCATGCCTTCAGTTGAATAGTGGCCCAAAGCTTTATCAATATTAGTCAAATGAATGTTTTTGTTTTCTTTGGAATTACTTATACTGGAGAGTAAAACTTAATAACTAACAAGTGGCAATTATTCCCACCCGAAGTTTTCTCAATAAAAGCACACATTATGCAATCGCTAAATGATGAGCTAAAAGATAGCTTCAGTATTTAACTAACACACTGTTTTATTGTTACACATTTTTAGTTTTGGGAACCTTATGAAGATATACATTCACTCCTATATGGAAGTACTTAACAGCGCAATGTTTGGGAAATTCTTTTTGCTTGTAGAGAATGAATAATATACATACACACGCACATGCACGCATGCATGCACATTTTGTAGCTTTTAGCAAGTGTAAGTGAACCACCTCCTGATCTCAGCTGTTAAGCTTTGGTTGTTGGTGTAATTCTTTTTCTAATTTAGCCTACTTTTCTAATCAGTCTGTCAGAGATGTTATTACATGTCTCTGGAGCAGATAGGATTTGAATCCAGGCCTCTAGGTCTGGAGTTACGGACAATATCACTGCCACAAAAGCACACTTGAGATTATTCAGTAAGTGTTATCTAGTTATGGAATCATCTCTAACATTAAATGTATGTTCTAAATTTTGCAAAAATACCTGGGTTAACTGACAGTATCCTGCCCATTGTGCTTGCTTGGGGTTTGTTTGATGCAAACCATTATTTGGGATGTGACACCAATACGCTGGGCATTGTACTTGCACAAAAATTCATGGAACACATAAGTTATATGCACAATAGACTGAAAGTCCTTTTGCCTTAATGTTAGCATCTATATTGGAAAATATCACCTCTGCCACTGCTACATAATAGTAGGGGGAAATGGCTAGGTTCACCTGTTGCTCAATAATCCCAAGTGTGCTATGAATGACACAACCAATTTAAGCTTATCAGTCGGGATCACAATGTTACTTAACTGATGCTTGCTGGCAACTAGATGTATTTATATCCAGGCATTTGTGCTCTGCAGGAAAAGTGAATTTGTTCAGTTATTGTTTAATTCAAAGAAACGTGTGTGGTATAATGGAGCCCTGGCGCATTCTACATAGCCAAACATGGAACATAATGTTTAACATTAGAAACTATTGCTTATTAAATAACACTTGCTGAATAATCCAAGTTGCGCTAACAGCCAATAAGTTCTGCCTTGCCAACCAATTGATGTTCTTTTCGCCCTGCAGTATAAATTGTTGCGTCTTTTGAAATTTGGCATTTTTGCAACTGTTATGATGAGTGAAAGTAGAAAAACTCAACATTCTTTTTGTTTAAAGCAGCACTGAAGTTCTTTGCTACCAAATGGACACTGATCACTGTTTCAGATAATTTTTGTCTAAGTGACTTCTTCTGATGTCGCAACAATTTCCTTAATGTTGAAGTTTCCTGTAGAATAACTTAACAATCAACAGGAATGGGCTGGACTTTCCATTCATCCAATATTGTTCACAACTACTGGTCATTGTGGAAGGTGGTGATAAAGTGGTAATGTGCCTACATCAGTAACTAGTAAACCAGCGACCCAGGTGCATGTTCTGGGACATGGGTATGAATCCCAATATGGTGCATGGTGAAATTTGAATTCAATTAATAAATCTTGAATTTAATGCTAAATGTTGGTCATGAAACCATTCTTGAAAACTGTAAAGCCTAGTTGATTCAATGTCCTTCAGGGAAGGAAAATCTGCTCGAATCACCTGGCCAGGTCTCCAAGGATTCCAAACCCACAGCAATGTGATTTGATTCTGAAATATCCTCTGAAGTGGCTCAGCAAGCCACTCAATTGTATCCATAAGACATAGGAGTGGAAATAAGGTCATTTGGCCCATCGAGTACACTCCGCCATTCAATCATGGCTGATGGGCATTTCAACAGCACTTACCTGCACTCTCCCCGTATTCCTTAATTCCTTGCGAAATTAAGAATTTATCAATCTCTGCCTTGAAGATAGTTAATGCTCCGTTGCAATGAATTCCACAGGCCCACTATTTTCTGGCTGAAGAAATGTCTCCTCATTTCTGTTTTAAATTGAACCCCTCTAATTCTAAGGCTGTGCCCACGGGTCCTAGTATCCCCGCCTGACGGAAACAAGGCGATGAAGGCACAGCATGTACTTTGGGTGGGGGACAGCAATGCTAATAATCTACATTGGTTTGGTAGCACAATTGTTGACTGAGCTGTCTGAAATTTAAAGGATATGGCTGCTAAGCTAAGTCTGCAGTAGGTGTTGAGGAAACCAAAAAGAGGATAAGAGCCTATTTGAATTTTCCTCACCAAATCTACCTGTAGCTTATGCCTCTGAAATGATGGTATAAGTAGGAATGACCACAACACTGTCCTTTTGAAGACAAGCCACACCTTCATATTGAGGGTGCCCTTTCACTGAGCTGAATGGGATAGAATCTGAAACTGTGTAGCTTTGCAAGTTCCCCCACTTTACCATTACCACCAAGTCAGCAGACCCATGCTGGCTCAATGAAGAGTGTAGGAGTCATGCCAGGAGCAGCACTAGGCATACCTCAAAATGGGGTGTCAATCTCACATGTGCCAATATTACAATATAGGACTAGTGTGCTAAACAGCAGAAGTAATCTGCAATAGGCAAGGCGAAGCAATGGCCTACTCTTGAGGTCCCCAGCATTATATATGCCAATCTTCAGTCAACTTGATCTACTCCACATGATATTAAGAAATGGCTTCAGAAATTGAATGCTGCAAAGACTGTGGGCCCTGGTGAAGTTCCTGAAAACTTGTGCTTCAGAGCTAAACTAGGCCCCTAGCCAAGTTGTTCCAGTACAGTTACAACATGACCTGTGGAGAATTGCCCAGATGTCCTATTCACAAAAGGCAGGGCAAATCCAGTGTTTCAAATTACTGTACAATCTATATTCTGTTAATTGTCAGAGTAGTTTCTTTCTTGTCACTCGGTCAAAATCTTGGAATGCTCTGTAATAATAGCACTGTGCATATACCACAGCACATGAGCTGCAGCAGTTCTAGAAGGGCAACTTGCCATTACCTTTAGAAGACAATTAGGTGTGGACAATAAATGCCTAACAATTAAGACCTAAATAGCAATTTTCATATTGCAAAAGAATTTAAAGAAAATATAATTGAAGGAAGTGAACAAAATTCATTATTTCTGGAAAGAATTGTGCTCCATCCTGTGTGGAAAAGTTTGTTGGTTACATGGTACTCTCCGTCCATACCAAGCCATTCTACCAATTCAGTTTAGTTCAACTGATAGTTAAGAATTGGACTATTGCATATCAGCCCAGATTTTGCAGTTAGTGATGGGCGAATGGTGCTCACCATCTGTTAAGCCTACAGTTCTCCAAATACTTTTCATAGGCTTTTCTTATGAGTAGCAAAGTATTCATGGTGTGATTAGCATGGTTAGCAATGGCTTGAGCTATTGCGTGTTACACTAGTTGGTCGCGGTGTGTCTGAAACATCTGTCTTCTATAAGGAATCTGTAATGTGAACAGGGGAAACAACTTTTCTCCTTAACACATCATATTGAAGAATCCTGACTGAGACAGAGTCCAAACGAGGAAGTGTAAATGTAGAATATTTAATTCATGTCTCATCATGTAAATAAAATGAAGAGAAAGAAAGGAAGTTTAGATTGAGAAGCAAGCTACCAAAGATAATGGAAAAAAAAATCTTAATTTTTATTGTAGGATTTCAAAACATAAAATCAGAAGGATAAGAATCTACATGGTAGTTATGTTTCAGTCAGTGAAGGTAGTTTTGTTTTATTAAGTAATGTATGTTGGTAGCTAGAGAGGAGAATACTAAAAATAATAAATGTCAACAAAATTCTGAAACTTGTGGAAATATTATTGAATAGGCCATAATTTGAAAATGAATGATTAGCAATGTCCAGGTTAGCAATGGCCTGAACTATTGCGTGTTACACTGGTTGGTCATCTTGTCAGACTCAAAATGAACTGGGGGAAATTTTCCACTGTTGTTGACCTGGGAGTCTGAGTAAACACTTGGAGAAACAGCTTTTTCACTATTTCTAACTATTTCTGACTGTAATAGGTAATTACCATGTATGCCTGTTTTCTTGTCTGTGATCATAGTGATAATTATGGAACATTTGGAAGGGTGTCTGCCCTTATGATAGAATAAGGATCTGTGGTGCAAAAATGATCTACAAAAAGAAAGAATATGAAGGTCAACACACAATCTTGACTAGTTTGGTTTCTTTCAGTCTATAGTTCAAAGAAGCAATTTGTGCACCATTTTAAAAATCAATATTTCTTTAAGGTTTGGAGTAGATGCAGTATACTTTGGTGTATTGGAGCTACCGCTGCATGGCATATGATACTTTATTATTTTCTGCTATTGATTGAGTGAATTATTCAGAATGTATTATTTACATAGCAATTCCACTGTATCAGCTGTAAACTTATATGTTACACATTTAACCATGTGTTCAGGATATAAAAACACATTTGTTATTTAAATGTTCTGCATATCATAATTAAATTCTTATTTTTGAGCTAGTTTGGACTCTCATTGGCTTCTTGCTTGCATGAGTGAGCAGTTTTTGCTTTTTTTTTTGAGGATCATCTGTTGTTCAAGTTTGAGCTCAAACTTAATACCAAATCATTGACAGTCACTTTAATTTAGTTGCATTTACAGAACAGTCTGTTAAGTTGATGTAATTTTCTATCAAGAATTGAAGTTACCATTTAAAATGAACAGGGTGGAGATGCTGAAATGGAATAGTTGAGGTTCTGCAGAGTAAAGTTTTGATAAAGATTTTATTTCAAATCCCTTGATTTATACAGTAAGCATTTTCTAGTTTTGGTTTGAAATCAGCTTCTGTTACGATCAAGGTTCAAATTGAAGTAAGGTTTACAACCAATCGATATTCCAAAAATAGAGGAAATGACAGTGGATTAAAATAAGGTATTCATCATTAGATTGGGGTCTTTATCAGTATTCAAAGTTTTTAATAGTCAGTTGTAAAGGCCATGTCATTCATCTATAGAAATTGCTGGAGAAGCTGAGTAAGTCTGACAGTGTCTGTAAAGAGACCTAAGAGTCACCAGACCTAAAAAGTTAACTCTGCTTTCTCTCCATAGATGCTGCCAGATCTGCTGAGTTTCAAATTTTTATTTGATTATCAGCATCCCAGTTCTTTGTTTTATTTCATACAGTCAATCTTGTTCTGTTGTCACCTACAAAGAAGAATATGAAACCTCTGAGCAGTTTGTGTTTTCTCATTTGTTTCTTTCTCAAGCAGGATAATGCCCAATTTTTATCGTATAGACCTGGTGCTGTAATTTGACTATGATGTGTAAAAACCCAATTTTTCATGGTGTGCCATGGCTGAGAACCAATGAGCTGATGTCTTAGATAACATCTGGGACAAAACCTGCTTATTTTAGGCACAGCACTAACTGTCACATTGTTTAATATAGTTTATAGCACACAAAATGGAGAAAAAAACTAAAAGCACGTAGTCTGATAATTACTGTGTTGCTAAAGTCTGATATTAAATTTAATTTGGCCAAATGCGTCTATTTACATCAAACTGATTTGTCTTGACGGTTTGGTTGATGCTTTATATGTTATCCTTTTTACATGTATTTGACAAGGTCTGCACTTGATTAGTGAATTCTTGATCTGCAGTGGCCAGTGTCTGGAATGTTGAATCCCTTCTATGAGCACCATTGCATATATGAAAAATGAAGCTCACTGTTGTTTGCTTCAGGCCAAACATCTGTCCCCTTGAATAAATCTTGAAACTAAGATGTGGTAAAGGTCTCATGCTTAGATAGTGAAGTGAGACAGGACCTTGCAGAACCCTCCATTTCTTCCCTGTCAGGGCATAACCCTTGACGCTTAAGCCTCAGTCTTAGGTCAGGTGCTGATCTTTCAGGGAGCTGCTTCCCCTTTTAATGTTCCTCACCATCCCTCAGAGTCTATAAAACGTTCCTCAGCTGTAATGACAGGCTCGCCCACTTGATAACAACCTGCCACGTATAGAATGAACTGTACAGGAAATTTAGTGGAGTAGGGGCATGCTGGGGGAAGTAGTGGTATAGTGGTGAGGACACTGGACTAATAATTCAGAACCCCAGGTTAAGCCTCTTGGGACATGGCTTTAAATTCCATCAAGGCAGATGGTGCAATTTGAATTTAATAAAATTCTGGAATCAAAATGTTAACCTAATGGCAACCATGTTGATGGCATAAGGAGGAACAATTTCTTCATCATGTATGGTGCGTATATGACTGCCAGAGAAAATGGTTGAGGTAGGTACCATAGCAACACTTAAAAAAGATGTGGATAGGTACATGGATGGAAAGGGTTGAGAGAGATATGGGCCAATTGTGGGCAATTGTAACTAGCTGAATGGGCATCACGGTCAGCATGGACTAATTTGGGCTGAAGGGCCTGTTTCCATGCTGTGACAAATGAAATGAAGACGTAACAAATGATTTCCGAGGCTTTTGGAAGAACTACTTGATTCAGGTCATTGCTACTAACTAAAATTAGATAATTTTGATTTAAAACCACTCCACTTTTAAATGTTGTAACTTTTTAAAATATTAGCTCATAAACTAGTAAAAGTATTTTAATCCTATGTAACAATGGTATGAACCATTCAATTTGCTTTAGAAAACAGCAATCCCTTTTGATTCAAAACCCAAATTGTATTTCTAATCTGTTTAAAGCAATGCATGACACAGGATTTTCTTAAGCATTTAATTACAGGAAAATTAGTAGTCTTGTAGACAGCTGATAAGCATAATTCCTTAGAAGTGAGTGAAATGTTTCTCATCAGTGATTTTGCAACTTACTTCACATGAGCATGAGTCATTCCTAATTAAGTGGATGTTCGAGCAGATGATTTATTTATTCTAAATATATGCTTCTATAAAGTATTGTTATAAGTAACTGGTGTTCACTCTTACAGGATCTAAAACATTAGGAGAAAATTAAAATATCAACTGCTTATTATATTACTTTCTTAAAGATGCAAAGATTACTAAGTATGCTTGTCTTAGAATCATCTGGTCATACAACATGGTAACAAACCTTTCAGTCCAACTCATCCTGACCTAGTCCCATTTGCCAGCATTTGACCAATAATCATCTAATTACTTCCTATTCATATACTCATCTGGATGCATTTTAAATGTTGTAATTGTACCTGCCTCCACGAATTCCTCGGGCAGCTCATTCCATTTGCTCACCACCCTATACATGAAAGGGTTAGCCCTCAGGTCCATTTTAAATCTTTTACCCCCGTTACCTTAAACCTCTGCCCTCAAGTTTAGAACTCATCCACCCTAGGAAAAAGACCTATTTTTCATCTTATCCATGCCTGTCATGATTTTATAAACCTCTATAAGGTCACCCCTTAGCCTCCAATGCTCCAGGGGAGAAAGTTCTTGCCTATTCATTTTTTCCCTTTAACTCAAACCCACCGGTCCCTGCAACATCCTTATATATCTTTTCTGTGACCTCTCAAGTTTAACAACATCCTTCCTATAGAATTATATGTAGTATTTGGGTTTGGTAGGGAATTGAGCAATACCTTAATCTGAACAGTGAATTCCATTGGTACAAATGAACTTAATTTAGTGAGAGTCTGAATGTTTTACTGTATGCCTTGTTCCTTGGTCATATGATGTAAGGGCAAGCAATATGTATTGATCTGTTAACAGTTCTCTTTCTGCTAGTTTTTTGGAGCAACAGACAATTTGTTTGTTCTTTTGTAGGCTTTGCACCTTTTCCTGAGAGTGTCACATTTTAGAACTTGTCTGAATTATAAATTTAAGGAACCTCTTGAATATCTCAATGTTCCAATTTACATTTTAACCAAACTCCCCTTTTACTATTAGCTTGTTCATTTACTGGTAAATTGTTCACTGGAATTAATATAGGAACTATGACATATTTTAAATCTCATGCAAGGCTTGTTTTGCTTGACTAGCTTTGTATAGATTAAAATACTTATCCAATTGTATGCAAGTTAATAATGACAGGACAGAGGAGCAAAAAGTGGAACATTTTGTTTGAGGTTAAACAGTGTTTTAAGTATGGACAAAACTCCAAACAGATCTGACCAATGATGTACAATCTTTTCATTTTAAAGATAAATTTCAAATTCAGTCATGATCAAAGCAGTGAACTGTTCCGCCATTAGACACCCAATCTTGTCATTTTCCAAGATCATATCCACAAATATTATGAATATAGTATCACTGAACCATGTAATATTTACGCAAAGGTAAGCAAATTAGAAGGTTACCATATCGATGCTGGTTACATCTTTAGCAAACAAGAAAAAGGAATGGCCTTGGCACTTCTGCCACCAAACAAAATCAAGATATTAACAATTGTTTTTTTTATTCAGAATTGGAGCCTGATGATTAGATGTGGATGAAGGTTTTAACTTTTAACCATGAAAATTAATAATCGGTTATCAGAAATCATTTAATTGCTGATGAGGTGGGATCATATTTTTGCAAATTCAATGAATGAAGGTGCTTCTATCGATGAGTGCATAATGGAATTTAGTAGATTGCATAGAATGGAGAAATTTAATTTGGAAATTTTCCACACTCTGGTCTTTTATTAAACAGGGCTAAAATATCAAGTTTAGACTGTTTTCTAGTTTAAAAGGGAATTAAATTTACTGAAAGATGCACATTGAACAAATATTGGAAAACTGTAGACAGCTCCTTGGCATCATTCTTTTTGTGGCCTTTACGGTGCAGTTAGGGAAATTAGCCAGACAACAGTAAATAGATTTCTCAATGCTAATAGGCTGACAAGACCTCTAGATACAGGTTGTAAGTGATATTACACAAGAATTTTTACTAAGACAAATGAGAACTAATGCAATTGACCATTTTGAGAAGCATAGAGAATTTGGCACTTGCAATAAAATAATAAATCCCAGAAGTTCCTGGGATGTGGTCATTCAAAGATTCAGATGTGATTGAAGACACTGTTAAGCATGAATTATCCCAAATGGTTTAGTAGAGATTACACATGGAATAGAAGATTTGGATGAAGAAGATGGAGATATGGATCAAAGAGAGAGTGTTGTAAAAGTCACAAGAATTTCTGGCCGGTGCTGACTGTGTTCCGGTCAGAATCTTTCTGTTGTGTAGTATTGACTGGTGGATGCTTCCTAGTCTCTGAGTAATAAGGATTAGAACAAAATTAAAGAATTTGAGAGTTCCACCAATTTCAGATTGGGGATGATAACACACATTCTTTTTAATAAAAACAAGCCATTCCTTGTAAAATAGATGGAATCAATTGATTTACACAGATTTAGTGTAAATGTTATTAAATAATCAGTCAACAAACAAAATATCGCTGAGACTGGATATTGAAAATGACAAAGCTATTGTATCTGGGAAATCTGTGAAGCTTTAATTTACACAGGACACTTGCATATCCTGCAGGTATTGCAGTATTGCTTGGTATACTGTATTATGTTGCAACTATTGCTTTCATGGAACATAACATCTCCATTAAATTTTAAAGTATTGACTTTAAGAAACCAACTTAGAAGACAAAAATTTTATTAAACCTACAGAATTTGCTCATCTTTTCCTCAAAGGTTAAACATTTTAGGAAACAATGCAGGAATAAGGGGGTGAAGCATTCAACAAGTTTATAGAGCAGAGAAGTGATAGAATGTGAGATTTATGTGAAAAGTTGAGGGACAGATCAAAATAAGTCTGCCATTAATGAGGGATTTCAACAAATTAGTGGCTGTATGTTTTACGGTATAGAATAAAGAAAAGGAAAAGCACTTGGCAGCTAGATTTAGTGAGTTGACAATAATATTAAGTAAAGATAAAATATTTATGGATGAGGTAATGGAAAGGGGATAGGGAGTAGACTTGGATCATCAGTAAAACTCCTTCATCGATAATGGAGGGGAATTTGCTAATCCTGAACTTGGATAGGTGTTTGCAAACATTGAGCATAATTCTTACGAATATGGCAGAATAAAGCCCTCTCAGTAATGTGAAAGGAGCCATGCAGTAATAGTCAAATGGTCCATAATGTTTTGGCAAATCAGGCAAACTGTGAACTGTCTGCTGAGCTAGCATGGGCTGACTATGCTAAGAATTTGCTGCAGATCATAGGATATAGTCCATATTAGTTGTTTTGGTAGGTATCTTAAAGTTCTTTAGATTAGATTACATTAGATTAGATTACATTACAGTGTGGAAACAGGCCCTTCGGCCCAACAAGTCCACACCGACCCGCCGAAGCGCAACCCACCCATACCCCTACATTTACCCTTTACCTAACGCTACGGGCAACTTAGCATAGCCAATTCACCTGACCTGCACATCTTTGGACTGTGGGAGGAAACCGGAGCACCCGGAGGAAATCCACGCAGACACGGGGAGAACGTGCAAACTCCACACAGTCAGTCGCCTGAGGCGGGAGTTGAACCCGGGTCTCTGGCGCTGTGAGGCAGCAGTGCTAACCACTGTGCCACCGTGCCGCCCACGTTCTGTCAGTAATAAATGATTAGCCTCACAGTGGAAAGGGACTACAATTAGGTCTATACTGCTGGAGCATTTGAATGCCTTGCATGCAGGCAAAAACAACCTCAAAATCTTGAAGAATTTGGCAAGACTTAATATGAAGTCAGTTTCAATCAGGAGGACATGGGTTAATATAAAGGAGAGGAGCATAGTGTGAATAGGTCTGAAGTAGGTTATTGTAAAGACAGAAATATAATAACTGTATAACATAGGAGTGAGAGTGTTTGGGTATACCCTTCAAAGTTGCTGGATGTGGTTTTTGAATTTCAGATTCTGAAAGTGCTATAGAAGGTAGTGAAGAACCAGAAACCTCTGACCGACTGCAGTTTTCAGTTTGTTGAATGAGCGCAGAAGTTCTAATGATCAAAATGCCATTGGTCCCAAAGGACTATTACCAACAATGGACATTAAAGACAAAATATTCAACAGAAGAGGCTAATCAATGGAGATTGAAGTAAAGTAGGGGAGTCATTGGAAAGTATATCTGGTTGGTTGTTCAGAATGAAGAGCAGGAAGTGAGGCCTATGAATTGGGAACATGAATTACAAAGACAGAAGGCAAGAAAGTGCAGGCAAAGACGGTGACCTTAGAAAGGAATCACAATCCATTGAGAGGAATCCTTTTAATAGTTGGAGGCGTTGCTCAAACAGCTACCTGATGAAGCAGCAATGTTGCAAAAGCTATTGCTTCCAAATAAACCTGTTGGACCATAACTTGGTGTTGTGATTTTTAACTTTGTCCAGTACTGGCACCTCCACATCATAGCATCAGTTCAGGAAGAGATAGAAGGCAAGATAAAGAATGTAGCTCCATCTAGTCAAAAGATATAGTGCAGGCCAAGAATGTCACCAGGATCAGAGGTCCTTGAGGTTTGGAAATCTGAGTGGCTATGAACAAATTAAAGGCAAATTAATAAAAATTATTTTTCAGCAAGAATTGCAAAGCAGGAAAGAACTTGGATAATTTCGCATGTTCTCACATTTCATTCTATTTTTCAGATCTTTGTCCATTCACTTCTATATCCCTTCTTAGGTGCCAAACCTCCTCTCTACTCACTTTCATACTTATCTTTTGTGTTATCAGCAAATTTAGCTATTAACGTTATCCAATTTGATTGCCTTCATGCACCACAAGTTACCTCACCTTTTATTATTCCTCATCTCTACCTATACTGCTTTATATCCTAGTTTCCTGAATTTAGGTCATCCCTCACTATTGTGCTAATGTCATCTTTAATTATTACAGCCACTCCTCCACCCTTTCCTAAATGTCAAATAATCTTTAATATTCAGGTCCCAATCTAGATCACATCTCTAAAGGCCACTAGATTGTAGTTATTTATTTCGCTTTGCATTACTTGTTCATCTGCTTTGTTTCAAATGCCACATTCATTCAAATACAGTGCCATATGTTTTATTCTTTTTATTTTCTAGTCTTATTTAATTTGCTCTTCGATCTGTATTCCCGTCCCTTCCTGTCATTTATCTGTTTATCATTTCCCACATTAATTCCTTTCTTTGCCTTTTTCCCCACTCTTTGACTCACCATAACTTTCTAAATCTGAACCCTTGCCCCTATTATTGTTATGCATCAATGCATTCAGATGTGGATCTTTGGGTCAATAAATGTGTTCAGTGACAAAACTAAGCCTGCAAAGATCTGCAAGTATCGTAGTAAACAATAATAAAAGCTATTGGTATAAACTGGTCATGTGATAAAACTTTACAATAACCTGTTGGTGTTTCCATCCTGTAAACATTTCATTCTCTAGATTGTCACCCAGTGTTAATTTCGCCACCTCAGCTTGAACGACTTAATTTTCATTTTTCGCACCACTCAGCTATGCATACGCTGTGAAAATGCAAGAAAAGGGAGTTTACGTACAGCATCGATCTTCCTACTGGAATGTTGCATCTTTCAGAAATATTTAATTACAGCACAAGGAGAATTGAATGTAAGAGGAGGGTTATGCTTTAGTTATACAGGGTATTGATGAGACTACATCTAGAGTACTTTGTATAGTATAGGTCAGTGTACTTACGGAGTTGGAAGAAATTCGGAGAAGGTTTAGGCGGCCAACATTTGGAATGACCAAATTGCCTTATGAGGAAAAGCTTGTTCTGTGTCCTCTGATGACTTAAGATCCTGAGGAGACTTGCCTGGATAGATGTGGAAAGAATGTTTCCTCTTGTGAGACTATCTAGTTTAAAAATAAGGGATCACCCATTTAAGACAGAAATTAGGAAAATTGGTTTCTTTTGATGCATATGTATCTTTGGAATTCCCTCTCTCAAAAGGCAGCGGATACAGAATCTTCAAATGTTTCTAAGGCAGCGATGGATCATTAATTATTAAGGGGATGAAAAGTCACTGGGATATGCAAAAACATAGGGATGACTAAAATCAAATCAGCCATGATGTTAATGGTAAAGCAGGCTCAAAGTGCCAAGTGGCCTATTCATGGTTCGTATTTGTAGACTAAACAATGAATTTAATTCAGAGCTGTGTAAAATGTAACTAATACTACAGGAAATTTTTATGAAGGGTATTTTGAGAGATAGTTACTTACAGATGTATCTCCCTTTTGGCCCATGTAACTTAAATTTTTGTTAAGTAAAGGTGTTATTTATCTCGGGTTTAAAAATAACAACTGATCTAGCACTAACTCTACCATCATTTGTAAATGCAAGCTTGGAAGGTGCTTTCAAAGGCTGCATGGCAAGTTGCAAACATTCATCTTGTGTGTCATCCACATTGCTGCCACTGTGCTCTAGTACTGAAAGGAATGGATATTTAAAGTGGTAATTGGAGTGCTGATCAAGTGGGATGCTTTGTCCTGAATGATGATCATCTTGAATTTGAGCTACATTCATCCAGGCTATAGATGTATTCCATCATGCTGCTGACACGTAGTTTGTGGTTGGTGGACAGACAGTGGGAGACATGGAGTGAGTCAGTCTGACCTGCCCATTATAGTAATATGTTATTTAAGAAAGTCCGATTGAGTTTGCTCTACTGTTCAATACGATCATGACTGATTTGATTGTGGCCCTCACTTCTACTTTCTTGTCTATTAAGAATCTGTGTGACTCAGCCTCTAGTACTTCTTAAGGAAAAGAATTCCACAGACTAAAGAACCTAAGAAAAGCATTTCTGTGAATCTCCTTCACTCTCTTCTCCTTCCCCGGATCTTACATTTTTCAATAATAGAACCGTGCATTCTCTTAAACTGTCTTGATATTAGCCCAAATCTGTTTTTATAATCTGAGCCCTTCGTTCCAAGAATGAGTAGTAATCACAGAAGTTACAGGATTGACCTAAGATAACTCCCGAATAATGATACAGGGATTTCAATGATAGTAATGCCATTGAATGGAAAGGGGTGATGGTTGGATTTTCTTATGCTGGAAATAGCTATTGCTGGCACTTGAGGAACAGATCCCATCTAATACTAACCTGCCCAAGCCTGAATGATGTTCATGCCTTGGTATTGTTGCAGACTTGCAGCACTGATATAAAGACAAACCAAATAAGCCTAAGTTTAATTAAACAGTGCTTATCTTACAAGGTCGGATTTGATAGTTTAAAAGAAAATTCAGTCATAATTAAGCCATTTTTGTACCTCTTAACGGAACCAGGGAACCTAAAGAGAGGGCAGTAACATCATTAAACTATAAATTATTAATTGGATTGCGTTGTTAACAAAACAATCTGTTTGTGTATTTGAGACTACTAAACTGCATTCCATGTTATCATGGAGTTAGATTATGAGAATAGAGAGCTACCTTTTAAGTTAACTGGATGGTGCGAAGAAAGCATGCCTCTGATGCACAGTTTGGGCTTTGACAGGGCCATTTAGTTCCTGATCTTGTTACGGCTTTGGTCCATACATGGACAAATAGCTAAACACGAGTGTCACTGCCTTTGTTGTCAAGGCAGCGTTTGACTGTTGGCATCAAGAAGTCCAAACAAGATAGGAATCATGAGGATAGCTCTCCCATCATTAGCAAACCTCGCAGTTATGGATGCTGGAAAGTCAAGTCATCTCAGTCCCAAGACACCACTATTGGTGTTCTTAGGGTAGTGTCCTACATCCAACCATCTTTTGGCTCCTTCATAAATTACTTCATTTCCACTTTAAGATCAGAAATGGTATTTTCCCTGGTGTTTACATAGTATAATTTACAACTCTGTAACTCTAGAAAAAGTCTGTGTCCATACATGATAAAGTTGCCATAGTCTTACTGAGAGAGTGTATAAGATATAAGCAGGTAGGGAAAGAGTTAAGTTTAGTGTTGCTTAACAAAGGCTCAGCTGGCATGACTTCGACCAGATAAGAACTTGCAGTAAACAATGAAGTACTGGAGGCAAGGGTAGTGGTTTAACAAGGTGAAGACCATCTATTGTGTAATGCCAATTAACACGGTGAAGAACATCTATTGTGTAATGCCAGATGGCTTAATCTTTACTGTTGATGCTTGCTGATTGCAATGGTCACCCAATCAATATAGATGTTGCCTAAATTGGATGCTGCTCCCTGTAAGTGACTATATAATTTCTTAAGAATCTGCTGTTCGAGAGAAGACCGAAAACTCATGCCTTTGTGTACGTGGGCAATCGCACTCTCTCTCTCCAGGGCTCCGAATAAAGCTGACGAAGGTAGAGCCATTCTGTGTCTTTGAATGTTTGCTTTAACTGATATGGAAACGGGGTGACAATATTGGCAGAAACGGTAGGAGTCCAAGCAAATAGTTACGATTGGACAGTGTCAGTGATTGCCCAGAACATTGGTATCTTGTGATGGACAGGCCCACAAGGTAAAATTTTAAACCTTGGTCCCTCTTGATATTCCTGTATGTCGGAAAGCATCCCCTCATTCAATCACTTTCTATTCTACAGACTCCTTGAATAGTAATTAGTTCAGTTGAGAGACAGTTTCGTAAACATGCTGACAAATGGGTTTGAGTCCCCTGGGCTGAATTTGGGTTTGAGTTTCCAGAGACACAAAATAAGAAAAGGGGTTTGGGTCCCCATGAGAAGTAAAGTGAGAAACTGGTTTGATTCCCCTAGGTAAGAGGGAGTTTCAGTCCTCTAGTGGTGAATGCAGTTTAGTGGTGAAATTTGAGGCTCCAGAGCATCATAAGTTAGAAATCAGGAATTCAAAGAAAGACATCTAAACAAAACTTTGTACAAAAGTTATTGCCTTTCTCCCCCACACCTTCCCTTGAGAATGTGTATCGGATATAAGCAGGTAGGAAAAGAGTTAGTTTTGAGTTTTGTGAAACAGGAGGTTCAGCTGAGCATGACCCAGATCAGATAAGAACTTTCAGTTAACAATGGCAAGGGTAATGGGTTAACAAGGGGAAAAGCATTCATTATGTAGAGCCATTTAACGATATTGGAAGCATTCAGTATGTAAAGTCAGTTTAATAAGGTGAAAAGTATTAATCATGTGAAGCCAGTAAAGGTTAAGAACATTCAATGTGCAACACCAGATGGCTTAATCTTTGCTACTGACACTCGTTAATTGTAACGGTCACCCAATCAATATGTATATTTCCTTACCTGGATGCTCTTTCCGGTAAAATGACTATATAATTCATCAAGAAACTGTTATTCGAGAGAAGACAGAGAACTCCTATCCCTGCACATGCGAGTGATCATTCTCTCCCCCTCCAGGCCAGGAACAAAGACGTAGGAGGTAAAACTATACTGTGCATGAGCGTTTTGCTTCGACTGAGGGGGACTGGGATGACACCCTTCGAAATACTTTTAGGACAACCTGGTGTTGCCAGGAGAAAGTGGAGCTGGTCCGCTTGGATCCCGTCAGTGAATTGCATTGACTGCCAGGGAAACTTTGTCTGGGTTTTTGTTGTGGGCGTTGCAGTTTCTGGACTGTGGACTTGCCTTGGCAAGTCTTTTTTCTGGGGGAGGGCGTGGCATGGACTGCGGCGTCATGTGGTCCACCGCGAGGGTTTTTTCTTTTTATAAGTGTAATTTCATTGAGAGAATGCAAAAGAAAAGAGAAATGCTGAAATTAGCATTGTACTAATACTTGGATCAAAAAAGGAAGTTTCAGCAAAAATTACACGATACTGGAAGTGCTTTATGTTTAAGTATATTGCTTTTTTAAAATACTGGTTCAGAAAATATCAAAGTAACTGTTTTAGAACATAGAACATAGAACAATATAGCACAGAACAGGCCCTTCGGCCCACGTTTTGCCTTATTTGAATCAGGATCTCAATTCAGTGTATTTTGTGGGTTATGTAATAGGGCAGATTTTGTTTTCACATTAATTTTTTACAACACTACGTCCTTTTTAAAATTATCCAACATGTAACCTTAAATTAAATTGATTGAGGACCTTGAGCCCCTGATTTGGTTGAAATGCTACAATGTGTGTTTCAAAAAACAGTTTTCAGTGGTCGTACTTTAGCCAGATGAGAGTATTGTATTATAATATCTTTGCTTTTTTTTAATGCAGAGTGTTCACAAAAAGAAGAGTGCATTTTAATTTTGATGTTTAAGATTTTAGAAAATATTAGAACTTGAGGCAGAGCTGTTTAAGTTCTGTCAATTATTGTTAGGACTTCATTGGCCCCCTTCACAATGCACATTCAAAGAATGTTGAACTCTACCAAAGTTATATCATTACTGTTCTGTAACCACTGTAATTCTGACTGTGTTTTATTTGGAAAGTTTCATTTGGAGAACATTTCAATATGTTATGCATTTGTTTCTGACGAATATTGGAGATTTAAATCTGAACTGAAACTGCGTCTTCAATGGCCAAAGCACACGAAGCATTTTGTTGTTTCTTGCTGTTCCAGATTTTGGAAATACTTTTCCTGACAGCTTTCACATTAGCCAAGTATTAATTTGTCTAAGGAAAATAATTTTTTAATAACCTGAATGAGATCCTCCAATGGTTTGATTTTAGGGCTATTGATTGTTGTTTATAATTGAATTGTTTAAGCGTACAATTTAGAAGTTTATGGATTTATAAAACTTGATAATGTCATAAATAGTGAACAGAGTAACAGACTTCAAGGATTCAAAGAATGTTGAAATAGGCAGACACAATTTAGTGTAGTTAAATGTATGACTATCTTCATGCTGATGTTCACCTTGGCAAGGAAGAAATGAGAGAGAAAATGCAAAGATACTATTAACAGCTAACATCGTCTCTGGAGTTTCATATGTAAACCACACCTTCGGACCACTACCGTCCCTCCATAACCTGATTTAACGGATTCAATCAGCCCCCAGTCATGAGCACAAAAACTGAAGAAGCTAACAATGGTGAGGGGGTCGGTACGCCTTTTGACAATGGTCTTCCTATGGATATGAAACCATGTGAACTTTACCTTCTCGTTTGATCATTTAGGGGAATGAAAGTTCACTGATCAAACTAACATCAAAACAGACAGTTGGCTTTGTTACATTTGAGAGCAGAGTGGGAGTAGAATCAGCATAGAGTACAGCGTTTGCCTAGACTGCAACAGCCGCACTTCACACTCCGATGCGCTGATATCCTCCACCTAAAGCAGCTCTGCAAGGATGGAAGTCTTGTCCGTTTTGTTAAGTATTTAGCTGCCCTTCTCCAATAATTCGGATTTCTCTGTGGAGTGATGCAGAAGGACAAACTGGATTTTATTTTCAGGTTGGACTTTACTGAAAGAGTTTTTGGATAACTGGCTCGTTTCTACTCAACGTGGAGGGGTGCAGTGGTCACTAAGGACTGTGGATTTAAGAACTTTACTGGTAAACTTTCTTTTCCATTTTGGAGGATTGTGCAGATCCTATCTACTGTGTGGACCAGTAATTTTTGCTGTTATAATCATTGTATGCAGTGTGTCAATAACTTAAATACTGGCTGTCAGAGTCTTATGAAAGCTGGTGTTGCCTTCTAGGTGGTTATCATGAAATGATAAAAGGAGGAAATTAGAAAGTTTATAAGATATGAGCAGGTGGGGAAAGAGTTAAGTTTAGGGTTGCTTGACAAAGGCTCAGCTAGCATGACTTTGACCAGATAAGAACTTGAAGTAAACAGTGAGGTGCTGGAGGCAAGGGTAATGGTTTAATGAGGTGAAGAATGTCTATTGTGTAATGCCAGGTGGCTTAATGTTTGCTGTTGATGCTTGCTGATTGTAATGGTCACCCAGTCAATATACATGCTGCCTTATCTGGATGCTGCTTCCTGTAAGTGACTATATAATTCTTTAAGAATCTGTTCGAGAGAAGACAGAACTCCTCTCTTTGTAGACATGGGCAATTGCTCTGTCTAGGGCTTGGAGTAAAGATGAAGTGTCTCTGAGTGTTTGCTTTGACTGATTAAAAAAACGGGACGACAATATCAGACCACAGGGCTGCTTTCTCATTAGAGAGACTGGTGGTGGTGGTTAAACTTAAGGGTCACTATGCTTCAGGAGGATAAGAAAGATTCCTTTGTGGCAACCTCAGTCAGCGCATAAAGTGAACGCATGCAGTTGACATGACTCTGCATAGCTAACCTGCCCCCTTGTCCATTTAGTAACATGAAAAGTAGGAACAGGAAAGAGTTGGCCATTCAGTGTTTTGAGCCTGCTCTGTCGTTTAACATGATCATGGCTGATCATTGAACTCAGTACCCTGTACCTGCTTTATCCCCATGTCCTTTGACCCTTTAGCCTTAAGAGCTATATCTAACTCATTCTTGAAAACCGTCAATGTTTTGGCATCAAAAGCTTCTTTGCGGCAGACAATTTCATAAGCTTTCCCCTCTGGGTGTTGAAGTTTATCTGAATCTTGTAATGGACCAGACCGAGCCCCCTTGTATTCAGGAGATGTCTGTTTTAAAGGTAAATGCCTGGCATTGCATTCTGGGTGCAATTCGATTGGTCAAACTACCAGATTTGAAGCAAAACACACTTTATACATACACTATAGTTAAAATACATCAAAAGAAATTGGAATACTTAATCTATTGGAAAACTTAATGGCATAATAGATTATTTTACTACTAAATAGTAACTTTCTCAATATAATAACATCCCATAAACACACCATAACACACCACAAAGGGAAGTTCAGAAAACAGATTGTCTGACGTTCTACTCCAGCAGAAGAAAAAAAACTATGTAGCAGGGATTGGCAGGATGTAATGAAAGGGTTACACAGAGATTAGTACTGGGGCCCCATTTATTTAATTTCATGACTGGCTTGAATGAGGGAACCATGTAGTCATGGTAAGAAGAATTCTGAAAGACATACTGCCTGCAAATGGATATGTCCACTTCTTGTTAAGTGGATAAATTTGGCAGACAGGGTATAATGCAGGAGACAAAAGGTAAAACAATGACTGCAGATGCTGGAAACCAGATTCTGGATCAGTGGTGCTGGAAGAGCACAGCAATTCAGGCAGCATCCGATTTGCCTGTCTGATTTTGCCTGTCCTCGGATGCTGCCTGAATTGCTGTGCTCTTCCAGCACCACTGATCCAGAATAATGCAGGAGACAGTCAACTTGTTCATTTTGGCAGGAAGAATAGAAACACAATATTTAATTGGGGAGCAAATGCAGAATTGAGGTGACTGTGAATATCCTGGTACATTAATTACAAAGTAGGTCTGCAGAAAAAAAGTAAGTGATGAGAAAGGCAAATGGATGCTGTTGTTTCTTACTAGCGGAATGGAATATAACAATAGGAATGTCTTGTTATAGTTGAAAATGCTCCTGAGCTAAATCGACACTGAACTAATTAATTCAGAAGTAAATAATTCTGTTAATATTTGTGGAATGGAATCCTTTTCTTAGATTCTTATAAAACTAGACTCCAGAACAAAGCGCAGCAAAGTAAAGGATTCCTATCCTACCTATTTGGGCGGCACGGTGGCACAGTGGTTAGCACTGCTGCTTCACAGCGCCAGAGACCTGGGTTCAATTCCTGTCTCAGGCGACTGTGTGGAGTTTGCACGTTCTCCCCGTGTCTGCGTGGGTTTCCTCCGGGTGCTCCGGTTTCCTCCCACAGTCCAAAGATGTGCAGGTCAGGTGAATTGACCATGCTAAATTGCCCGTAGAGTTGGGTTAGGGGTAAATTTAGGGGTATGGGTGGGTTGCGCTTCGGCGGGGCAGTGTGGACTTGTGCCGATGGGCCTGTTTCCACACTGTAAGAAATCTAAATCTATTGTCTTTTACCATACATCACATTCATTCATTTCATATTTGTACCTTTATTGAATTCTATTACTTTATTAAAGTCCAGAATATATAACTTCATGGCTTTCAACAAGTATTGGATTCCAGTGTGTTACAGGGATTATGTGGAGACAAGCTGACCATGAGCTGATACAAAACAAACAAATGAAGAGATAACTGAAGCATTGGGCTGAGATCTGAGCCATCATTGTAGAATCCCTACAGTGTGGAAACAGGCCCTTCGGCCCAACAAGTCCACACCTCGGAAGAGTATCCCACCCAAACCCATTCCACATTTCTCTACATTTAGCCATGACTAACGCACCTAGCCTACACATCCCTGAACACTATGGGCAATTTAGCATGGCCAATTCACCTACCTGCATATCTTTGGATTGTGGGAGGAAATTGGAGCACCCGGAGGAAACCCACACAGATACGGGGAGAATGTGCAAGCTCTACACAAACAGTCGCCTGAGGCAGGAATTGAACCCGGGTCCCTGATGCTATGAGGCAATGTGCTAACCACCGAACCAATGTGACGTCCCTTAAGTCTAAGCCCTGCTTGAACTTGAACCCTATGGCAGGGGGCAGTGTTTTAGCTGGGGATGCCCTAGTGAATGAAACTTTGGGGTTTTATGTGGAATCAAGAGACATTGTGCAACTGTGAGGGTATAGCTGATTTGGGATTGAAATAGAGTTCACGAGTGGAATGATAGATTCAGGGCTGGTTGCTCCGGCCTCTGGCCTTGTTTTGGATCATTTGGAATTTGGTTGTAGTGGAAGTCAGTTAGCATTGCCAGAAAGCACTCTTGGGTTTTGTTGAGGAGAGATGGATATGGGTTTTCTTTATCTTGTAGGGTGTGTGAGGGAGCTGGGGACTTTGGCTTGCAGGTCATTTGCCAAGAATGGTTGACGGTGCAGAACCAGTGTGAATTACATCACCATGATAAATCTGCTACAGAGTAAACTATTCTGTGAAACTTGATGTTTTCATTGGTCACTTCAAATTGAATGTTTTTCTATCATCAGCCGAAAGATGCCTCTTGTTGATATGCACACGCTACCTCTGTGAAATTGCCTGTCTTAATTCCCACTTCAGTTTTCTTTTCAGACTGTTTTCAATTTATTCAGTACAGGCACAGAACAAGGCTGGTAAACCTGTGAAAGAATGTTTATAATGTTCTGAGAGCAGATCCTTTATTTGAACTCTACCTTCTGTTCATAACCCTGTGATGTTTAAGGTACCGGTTGATCTGTAGTTATGAATGGTAATAGAAGTATGACAGATGTTTAAAATTTGGAAGAAAAATAGATTTTGCTAGGAATAATCAGACTAAAACAGCATCTTAGATGAGAGAAACGGAGTTAATGTTTCAAGTCATAGAGAAGCACAGCATGGAAACAGACCCTTCAGTCCAACTTGTTCATGCCGACCAG
The DNA here is from genome assembly GCF_037043375.1 of Chiloscyllium plagiosum. Classification (NCBI taxonomy): domain Eukaryota; kingdom Metazoa; phylum Chordata; class Chondrichthyes; order Orectolobiformes; family Hemiscylliidae; genus Chiloscyllium; species Chiloscyllium plagiosum. The sequence goes on from NW_028270141.1 coordinate 41,706,520, forward strand.
ATGACCTAACCTAATCTAGTCCCATTTGCCAGCACTTGGCCCGTTTTCCTTTAAACCCTTTGTATGCATATACCCATCCAGATGCCTTTTAAGTACTGTAGTTGTACCAGCCTTTACCAGTTCCTTTGGTAGCTCATTCCATACATGCACCACTCTCTGCCTGAAAAAGTTGCCCCTTTTATATCTTTCTTCTCTCGCCCTAAACCTATTTTCTCTAGTTCTGGACTCCCCCACCCCATGGGAAAGATTTTGTCTATTTATCCTATCCATGTCCCTCATGATTTTATAAACCTCCTATGAGGTCACCCCTCCGTCTTTGACCCTCCAGGGGAAACAGCCACAGCCTATTCATCCTCTCCCTATAGCTCAAATTCTCCAACCCTGGCAACATCCTTGTAAATCTTTTCTGAGCCCTTTCATGTTTCACAATATCCTTCCGATAGGAGGGAGACCAGAATTGCACGCAGTATTTTGACAGTTTCTCGACAGTAGCTTTCTAACTTCCTCAGTATTTCTGGCGTTTGTTTTGTTCATATTGTTTTATGCTGTATGTTGTAGGTCTTATGGTAATTTAACAAGGATATGTCACTTTACAGCAGTTAAACATTACTTATATTTTATTGTTTCCATATGACAACTTCTGTTACACTCTTTACCAGCTACATTTAGTTGTCTTTGTTGCACCCTTACGATTATGATAACTAACTCTTCCACAGATAACTTATCAAAACTTTGTCCTTGAGGATCTGTATGATTCAACTAGTTATACTAAATGCAATGAATTTCCATTGTCTTTTAAGTTACTATAGTGTTCAACTTGGACCACTGCTTTCAGTGCTCCCACTGAGCAGTAATTAGCTGTTGGAATCTTGAGTATATTATCCTAAAGCAAACAATTAGAATTTTATTTTGGAGGATTGTGCTGTGTAGCATTGTGAATCAGCTAGTGAATCATAGTTAGCTTTCACAATCCTGTTATTTATATCTGTATGAGAACCGTTTTCAATTCTAGCTGAAATTGTTCGTGAGCTAGAATGACTGACTGCAGAAATATAGATTTTAAAAAGTCTGTATTTACAAAAAATGTTCTGAGTCTTGCAATTTGAAAGTCAAGTAGTCAGAACAGGTTTAATTAAAATACAATGATGAATAGTAAACATAATGCAGGTTCAAATGAATTACAATGTATTTGTAAGCAAAAAGGAAACTATTTTGCCCATTGAACCCATGCCAGCTGTCTGTAAGAGCAATTCACATAGCATTGTTCATCCCACTTTTTACTGTTTCAAATTTTGGGCATCATAATTAAATCTGTCTCCATCACTCTTTCTGGCATTGTATTTCATTGTACTGTACCCATTTACTCAGTTTTAAAAGAAATGTATTTCCTAATGTTGCCTTTGGTTCTTTGCTAATCATTTTAAGCCTATGTGCTCTTATTCTGTCAGTGGGAACAGTTTCTATCTACTGTTCTGAACACCTCCATAAAAATTCAATAGTAAATCTCCCCTCAATTTTTCTTTTAAGGAGAATAATCCTCAAACCTTCGCTAATCTATTCATTTAATTGGCCTTTCTCATCTTGGGACCATCCTCAAATCCTCCTGCACCCTCCATTAATCCTTCAGATCTTCTAAGTTAGGGTGCCCAGAATTGAATGCAGTGTGTTTATTTTGACTGAACCAGTGTTACTTTCATTTCATCATACCTTTCTTGTTTTTGTACTGTTTATGGACACAAAATGCTGTAAATTCTCAGTTCATCTGGTAGCATTTGTGAGGAGAGAAATATGGCTAATGTTTCAGATTGACCTTCCATCAAAACTTGAAATCGCAAGAGTTGGAGCAGGTTTTAAATAAGCTCAGAGAAAAGGAATGTAGAAGTCAGAAACTGTGTACATTTTAATTGGGGGTTCTGGTTACCAAAAGGGAAGATCTGAGAGAGGTGGAATGCAGCAGAGGTTCAATGAGAAAAGGGATGACTGCAAGACAAAAGGAAACAATAGTTGGATAAGTAAAGTAGAGAAGACGTAAACATGAAAAAAGAAGAAACTGCAACTGTTGTCCAACAAATGGGGATTTAAATTATGACCTAAAATTAATCAACTCCCTATTGAGATTTTTTAATTACTCATGGGGATGGGTGTTGCAGGCTGGGATAGCATTTATTTCCCATCCTTTGTTGCCCTTGAAAAGGCAATGGTGAGCTGCCTCCTTAAACCACTGTAGTCCATGTGCTTTAGGTTGATCCACAATGCTGTTAGGTAGGGAATTCTAGGAATTTGATTTGATGCATTGGAGGAATGGTGAAACACTTCCAGTTTAGGATGATGAGTGGCTTGGATAGGAATTTAAAGATGGCATTCCCATGTATCTGCTAATCTTATCCTTCTAGATGGAAATAGTTGTGGGATTGGAAGATACTGTTTAAAGAGCTTTAGTGAATTTCTGTAATGCATTTTGTAGATTATACGTACTGCTTCTACAGAGTGGTGGTAGAGGATTTTTGTGGATGTGACACCAAACAAGGAGACTGCTTTGTCCTGTATGATATCAGCTTCTTGGGTATTGTTGGAGCTGCACTCACCCAAGCAAATGGGGTGTATTCCATCATGTTCCTGACTTGTATCTCGTAGATGCTGGACAGGCTTTGTTGGAATCAGGAGGTCAGTTATTCATGGTAGATTCTTAGCTTCTGACCTTGTCTTGTAGCCACTGTATTTATGTGCAAGTCCAGTTTGGTTTCTGACAACCCTACGATCATGATAGTGGCTGATTTGGTGACAGTAATTAAATGACCGGGAGTGGTGGTTAAATTGTTTCTTATTGGAGATGGATGTTGCCTGGCATTTGCTTGGCATAAATATTACTTGGATACTTACACAATTAGTGGTAGGCCCCTGGGGAGTGTTATTGAATAGAGACTTAGAGGTGCAGGTACATAGTTCCATGAAAGTTGTCACTTGTGGACAGGGGGTAAAGAAAGTGTTTGATATGCTTTCCTTCATTAGTCAGAGCATTGACTAGAGGGATTGGGATGTCACCTTCCAGCTGTACATTGGTAATGCCACATTTGGAGTACAATGTACAATTCTGGTTATCCTGCTATAAGAAGGATGCTATTAAACTGAAAATAATGTGAAAAGATCGATCAGGATGTTACCAAGACAGGAAGGTTTAGGTTATAAGAGACTGGATAGACTGAGACTATTTTCCTCTGGACTGAGGAGATTGAGGGTTGAGCTTTATAGAGGATTATAAAATCATGAGTGGCATTGATAAAGTGAATACCCAAGGATCTTTTCCCCAGGATTGGTGAGTCCAAAACTAGAAGGCATAGGTTTTTAAGGGAAGAGAAGAAAACTTTAAAAGGGACCCGAGGGGCAACTTCATACAAAGTGTGGGGCATATATGGAATGAGTTGCCAGAGGAAGTGATAGAGTTGGGTACAATTACAACATTTTAAAAGACATTTGGACAGGTACATGGCTAGGAAAGGTTGAGAGGGACATGGGCCAAACGCAGGCAAATGGAACTAGTTGAGTTTAGGCAACTTGGTCGGCATGGACAGGTTTGGTTTTAGGACCTGTTTCTGTGTTCTATGACTTGTCACTTCCCAAATCAAACTGGCATTGCCCAGATCTTGCTGCGTTGGACATCCACTGCTTTAGTAGCTCAGGAGTTGTGAATTTCATTGAACAATATTCAATCATTGGTGAGCACCTCCACTTCTGACCTTGATTGAAGGAATGTCACTGAAATAGTAGGTGAAGATGTTTGGGCCTTGGACACTACCCTGAGAAACACTTGCGGAGATTTTCTGTAGCTGAGATGACTGACCTTAACAACCACTTCCCTCTTGTGTCAGGTATGAATTTGTCCAGTGAAGAGATTCTCCCTGATTCCCATTCACTTTCACGAGGATACCTTGATGCACACTTGGTCAAATGTGGCCTTGATAGCAAGGCAATCTCTCTAACCTCTCCTGTGGAACTTGTGTCTCTTTTGTCCATGTTTTTGCATCAAGGCTTTATTGAGGTCAGAAGCTAAGCGGCTCTGATGGAACTTAAACTGGACGTACTGGAACAGCTGGTTAGGTATGAAGCATTTTCTGGAGCACTTGTCTTCAGTACTGTTTAGAAAGTTGACAGAGCCTATTACCTTCTACAGTATTCAGTGCCTCCAGCCTCCAATGAATCAAATTGGCTGAAGGCAATATATGTCAGCGAGTTTTGAGAACTGTGGGATTGTGGAAACTGTGGGGACATCAGGCTCACTGATGTTACCTAGTATGGTGACGAAATGTCTGAAAACGAAGCTTACAGCTCAGTGAGCAACCTTACATCCAGAACTGGTACATGTGATGTGGGGCCCTCTGGTGGAGGCCAAGCTCTTCCATTATAGCTGCAACACTGACATCTACCCGATAACTTGGAAAATTGCCCAGGTATGCCCTGTAGACAACAAGCAGGACAAATCCAATCTGGCCAGTCAGTTCCATTTCTGTCCCATCAGTATACTGTTATCAGTACAGTCTTGGAAGGTGTCATCAAAAGTACTATCAAGCATAACCTGCTTAGTAACAACTCGATGACACCCAATTTGGGTTAAGCAAAGAACTTCTCTCCGTCATAAAGTCAGAAGTGGGGATATTTGCCAATGATTGCACAATGTTCAGCACCAATCACAACTCCTCAGATACTGAAGCCGTACATGTTCAAATGCAAAAAGGCTTGGACAATTTCCAGACTTGGGCTGACTAGTGGCAAGGAACATTCATTCTACACAAATGTCGGGTAATGACTATCTTCAATAAGAGTCCATCTAGCCACTGCTCTTTGACATTCAATGGTGTTACTATCACTGAATCACCTACTATCAACATCCTTGCAGTTACCAAGACCAGAAACTCAAATTGGCCTCACCCCATAAACACAGTGGTTACAAGAGCAAGTCACAGGCTAGGGACACTGTGGCATGTAACTCACTTCCTATCTCCCCAAAGCCTGTCCACCATCTACAGGGCACAAGTCAGGAACATGATGATGGAATACTCCTTGTCTGGATGGCTGCAGTTCCAACTACACTCTAGCTTGACACCATCCATGACCAAGCAGCCCACTTGATTTGGCAACACATCCACTCCCTCCAATGCTCAGAAGCAGCAGTGGTATTATCTACAAGATGCACTGCAGGAATACAACAAAGATCCTTAAATAGCATCTTCTAAACGCAAAACCACTTCTTCTGGAAGCATAAGAGCAGCAGATAAAGGGAACACCACCACTGCAAATTCTCCACCAAGCCACTCACCATCTTGACTTGAAAATATATCGCTGTTCCTTCATTGTCGCTGTGTTAAAATTCTGCAGTTCCCTCTCTTGGGGGATTATGTGTTAACCTGCAGCACGTGGACTGCAGTGGTTCACAAAGGCAGCTCACCACTGCCTTCAAGGGCAACAAGGGATGGACAATAATTGCAGGCCAGCCAGCGATGCCCACATCCCACGAGTAAATATTTAAAAAAAAATCCACTTGGCACTTCTGGCTGAAGATTGTTGTAATTACTTAGTTTTGTATTTTGCATTGATATGCTGGGCTCCCCATCTTTGAGAATGGGCATATTTGTGGAGCTGCTACCTCCATTGCGTTGTTTAACATTGTTTGTGGTTGGATGTGGCAGGACTGCAGAGCTTAGATCTGATTAATTGCTTCCAGGTTATGGTGCAAGAGGGGGTAGTTATGACTCTGGGCTAGCAACTTGCTAAAGTTGATAAAACATGTTCCTTGTTTGTATATTTCTTTACAAGAGTAGGTCACTCAGCCTTTTGACTTTGCTTCACCATTCAATATGGTCATGTCTGGTCTGACTTTAACCTCAGCTCTCTCTTTCTGTGTACCCACAATCATCTTTCATACCCTTGGTAATCAAGAATTTACCTACTTATGATTAAAAAAAATTTAAAGATTCTGCATTTTTTGCCTTTTGAGAAACCGGATTCCAAAGGCACTCAACCCTCAGAGAAATTTGTTTTTCTAGTTACTGTCTTAAATAGGCGATTTATTATTAAGCTATGACCCCTCGATCTAGATTCTCCCATAGGAATAGACATCCTATCCGTACCTATGGCCCCTTGTTTCAGTTAAATTAAGCACCAGAGGGTCCAGGCCTTGCCTGTGTAGCTTCTCCTCATAAGCATTCTGCTCCATTCTACTCTCGCTTCTCCCTGTAGCTTAAATCTTCCAACCCTGGCAATATCCTTGTAAATCTTTTCTGAACCCTTTCAAGTTTCACAACATCCTTTCAATAGAAAGGAGACCAGAAATGCATGCAATATTCCAACAGTGGCCTAACCAATGTCCTGTACAACTGCAACATGACCTCCCAACTCATACTCTATGCTCTGACCAATAAAGGAAAGCATACCAAACTCCTCCTTCACTATCCTATCTACCTGCAACTCCATTTTCAAGGAACTGTGAAACTGCACTCCAAGGTGTCTTCATTCAGCAACACTCCCCAGGACCTTACCATTAAATGTATATTCTTCAAAGCATTCCAAATAAATGAATTAATAATTGTTTCTCTTTGACTATGCTATGTTGGGTCTGTCTGACAAATAATGAAGACCTGATGTGATACATCTGAGGCTACTGAGGAAAGTAAATGTGGAAATTGCAGAGGCATTGGCCTTTCTTAGTTCTCAGATGTGGAAAACTGGAAAATTGCAACCTGCTCAAACTGTTTGCGCCCTTGCTCAAGAAAAGATGTAAAGCTATGTCCAGCATATGTAGCACTTTTAATATAACTTTGTTGAAAGAAAGCTTTTAGGGATGATAATTCATGACAAAATTAACATTTACTTTGTGTATGTATTATTTCAGCAAAGTCAGCATTGTTTTAGGGCGCATTGTGTTGTATTAACTTGAACATTTTGAGGTAACAATGTTGATGTACATGGGCTGACAAAAGGCAATTGATAAAATATTTCTTAACAGATTTGTCAGCAACGTATTAAACAAAATGGACAGTGGCAGCATGGAGGCAAACTTGGCTAGGTGACTGAAAACAACATTGAGCATTTTTATTGGACTGAAATAAGTTATCTTGTGGAGTTCCTAAGGTATCTGTGCTAAGACCTCTGATTTTCGTAATCTGTGTTAATGACCCAGACTCTGGTATACACAGCACAATTCCAAAGTTTGCAGATGAAACAACTTGGAAATATTGTGATCTGAAACAAAGATAATATGATTAATAAGGACATAGGCTGGTAGAAAAAACAGGCAATAGCAGATGACAATTAGTACACAAAATCTTTTAAAGCATACAGTTCTGAAGGGAGTGTAGCTGGTAGGGGAACTTGGGTTATATGTGCACAAGTAATTGAAGGTGGCAGGGTAGGTTGAGAAAGTGGTTAAATAAGCCTTTGTGATTCTGATTTTATAAATAGAGGCATAGTACAAAGGCAAGGAAGGTTTGTGGAGTTCGATTCTGGATACCACATTTCATGAAATGTGCAGGCATTAGAGAGAGTACAAAAAAGGTTACAGGGATGAGGCATTTTAGTGGATATATTGGAACTGAAATTGGCCCTGTTTTCCTTGAAGAAAAGATTGAGGAGATTTGATAGAGATCTGCAAAATTCAATGTTTTAGATGGAATGGGTGATGGCAAACTGTTCTGTTGATGAAAGAAAAAGGTTCCAATTTAAGATTGTTATGTCATTTTTTTTTTGCCAAATGGTTTTGAACAAGTTTCTGGACATGTGGTGGAGGCAGATTCAGACATGGCTTTCAAATGGGAATGTAAAAATTGCCTGAAGAATGAAAGTGCAGGGTGGGATCTGTGTGCTGATCAAAGCTAAATAATTAAACCGTGAACTGAAACACTGAAGAGAAATTGGATTATATGTTAATCACAGGAGTTGGTGCCTTTCCTTGTTTCTTTTTCCTCTAAAGAACTCCAATAGCAACTGCAAAGGGCAGCCACTTTTATTTTGTAATTATTCTGATTCTTTGATGTTGACCAACAAAAATTAAACAAAATTCACATCTATTAAACTTTTCACCTGTATCTAGCAGCAGTTGTCATGAGCTGCCTCTTGTAATTTTAATGGCAGCTATCAAAGGAGCAGAAGTAGGCCATTCAGCCACTTGAGCCTCTTCTGCCATTCAGTGAGTTCATGGCTGATCATCTGTGGCCTATTTCCATACACCTGCATAAATAAAAATAAAGGACTGTGGCTGTTGAAAATCTGAAATTATTGGAGAAACTCATCGTGTCTGTCAGCATATTTGGAGAGAAAGCAGAGTTAATGTTTTGAGTTCAGTGATTCAGCCTTTGACACATTCCTTAGTACCTTTTTGCATAACAAAAATGTATCCAATTCTGTTTTAATAGTATCAATTGCGATTTTTGTGGAAGAGTTCCAAACCCAGAAGTGCTTCCTAGCGTCTCTTCTGAATGATCTGGTCCTAATTCTCAGACTCTGCTCCCTAGTTTTAGAATCCCCAACCAGTGGAAATAGTTTATCTTTATCTATCCTGTTCTTTTCTGGCAAATATCTTGAAGACTTCAATCAAATCACTCCCTAAATTTTATAAATTCTGGAAAAAATAGATCTAATTTGTATAATCTGTCCTCAAACTGGGAAAGTGGAGTTGAAAATGATCAGATCAGCCATGATCTCATTGAATGGTGGAACAGACTCAATGGGCTGAATTGCCTACCTTCTCCTACAATCTTATTATCTAATAGCTTTCAGCACATGCAAGCGACACACATTACAAACGACACACATTACAAACCTGACTGATAATCTAAAGTTAGGCTCTAGTGTACTTCTTAGAGTCTGGATTATGGATTATGTCAGGCCCTGTGTTCTGAGTTGTGTAAGCACTGACTGACTGAGCACAGTTGACACACTGCCTACTGCAGTCAAAAGGATGTGTTTGATATGATCTGCCTTCAATTGAGAGATATGTTCATGTATTTTACATCATACCAGTGTTGAAACGGACACCGTATTACTCTAATATAAAACAAAGAACTGCAAATGCTGAAGATCTGAAACAAAAACAGAAATTAGTGGAGAAAGTCAGCAGGCGTGGCAGTTTCTGTGGAGAGAAAGTAGACTTTACATTGAGCTCAGTTCTGAAGTTCTTGGCAAACTTCGACAATTGTCCAAATTTTTGAGACCCCTTCTGAGGTAGACTGGGTACCATTCAAAGGTAAACATAGTAACCATTAGCCGTTTTGAGAGTTTGCATTATGATACATCACATGACATGAGTGTTGATCTGATTAAGGTGGCCATTGTTATGCAGATTATTTTTGACCTGCTGTGTCTCAGCATCAAATGTACACAGTCCTCACCTGGACTCTATACAAGATCAACCTCATTGACGGCCTCATGAACTGTAGAACTGTAGAAATTCCAACATACTGACCATCAGTCTTGCAGCACATTGTGCTAGAGAAGCCAATGGCAAATATCTTGATAATTCATTGAGAATAATGGCTTATTTATTTACTGTATTTCAACAGTTATAGTACAGGCTGAAGTTTATTAAGAGGTGTAAATAATTTATTTGGTGTAATTGCAAATTTAATTATCACAAGATGTCTACACATCTGTGTTGCCAATCGTCACTCAATACCATAAATTCATAGAAGGGGCAATTGCCTTAATGTTTGGCCCTGAAAAGGTGCCCCATCTACCTTCAAATTACCCTGAAAGGGGAAGGTGCCTCAAATGTTTGATGCAAAAAATGAAGCTAGCCATCTCATTGCTGCTTTTCAGTAAACACATAAATAGTATTCCACTAAAAGGATATTTCTGTCGAGCCAAAAGAATCATTCACCCACCACGCAAACAGACTATGTGCTATGGGTTTGGACACCAATGTCGCACAGTGGATATAGGCCGTATGTCTGTGGAGCTGCAGGAGATGGGGGAGATGCTAAACGAGTATTTTGCATTAGTATTTACTGTGGAGAAGGGCATGGAAAATATAGAATGTAGGGAAATAGATGGTGACATCTTGAAAAATGTCCATATTACACAGAAGGAAGTGCTGGATGTCTTGAAATGCATATCAGTGGATAAGTCCCCCGGACCTGATCACGTGTACTCTAGAACTCTGTGGGAAGCTAGGGAAGTGATTGCTGGGTCCCTTGCTGAGATATTTGTATCATTGATGGTCACAGGTGAGGTTGGCTAACATAGTGCCACTATTTAAGAAAGGTGGTTAAAAACAAGCCAGGGAACTATAGACCAGTGAGCCTGATGTCGGTGGTGGGCACGTTTTTGGAGGGAATCCTGAGGGACAGGATGTACATGTATTTGGAAAGGCAACAACAGATTAGGGATAGTCAACATGGCTTTGTGCGTGACGTGGGAAATCATGTCTCATGAATTTCAGCTTTTTGAAGAAGTAACAGAGGATTGATGAGGGCAGAATGATAGACGTGATCTATGCGTACTTCAGTAAGGAATTCGACAAGGTTCCCCATGGGAGACTGGTTAGCAAGGGTAGATCTCCTGGTTAGATACAGGGAGAACTAGCCATTTGGATACAGAACTGGCTCAAAGGTAGAAACCAGAGGATGGTGGTGGAGGGATGTTTTTCATACTGGAGACCTTTGACCAGTGGAGTGCCACAAGGATTGGTGTTGGGACCATTACTTTTTGTCATTTTTATAAATGATTTGGATCTGAGCATAAGAGCTATAGTTTGTAATGCAGATGACACCAAAATTGCAGGTGTAGTGGATAGTGAAGAAGGCTACCTCAGAGTACAATGGGATCTTGATCAAATGGGCTAGTGGGCTAAGGAGTGACAGATGGAGTTTAGTTTAGATAAATGCGAGCTGCTGCATTTTGGCAAAGCAAACCTTAGCAGGACTTATACACCTTAATAGTAAGGTCCTAGGGAGTGTTGCTGAACAAAGAGACCTTGGAGTGCAGGTTCATAGCTCCTTGAAAGTAGAGTCGCAGGTAGATAGGATAGTTTGGTATGTTTTCCTTTATTGGTCTGAGTATTGAGTACAGGAATTGAGAGGTCATGTTGCAGCTGTAAGGGACATTGGTTAGGTCACTTTTGGAATATAGTGTGCTATTCTGGTCTCCTTCCTATCGGAGGGATGTTGTGAAACTTGAAAGGATACAGAAAGATTTACAAGGATGTTGTTAGGGTTGGAGGATTTGAGCCAATAGAGAAAGGTTGAATAGGCTGGGGCTGTTTTCCCTGGAGCGTCAGAGACTGAGGCGTGACCTTATGGAGGTTTTAAAAAATCATGAGGGGCATGGGTAAATACCCAAAGTCTTTTCTCTGGGGTGGGGGAGTCCAGAACTAGAGGGCATAGGTTTAGGGTGAGGGGCAAAGATATAAAAGAGACCCAAGGGGCAACTTTTTCATGCAGAGGGTGGTGCATGCACGGAATGAGCTGCCAGAGGAAGTGGTGGTGTCTAGTATAATTGCAGCATGTAAAAGGCATTGGTGTGTATATGAATAGGAAGGATTTGGAGGGATATGGGCCAGGTGCAGGCAAGTGGGACTAGATTAGATTGGGATGTCTGGTCGGCATGGACAAGTTGGACTGAAGCGTCTGTTTCCGTGCTGTACATCACTATGGTTCTATGACTCTGAATGGAGAGCCATATTAAACATTGCATCTCTTTGACTGTCTGCAGCAGGCAACATGCTGACTGTGCTCAACATCAATTCTTTGAGGAGGTAATGAGCAAATTAGACCAAAGAGAGCTATTTGGATTTCCAGAAGGCCTTTGTCAAAGTGTTGCACAGGAGGCTGCTAAGTAAGATAAGAGCCCATTGTGTTCGAGGCAAGATACTGACATGGACAGAGGATTGGCTGGCAGAAGGCAGAGAGTGGGAATAAAGAGGTCTGTTTCAGGATGCAGGCTAATTGATGGTGGCGTTCAGCAGAGAGCAGTGCTAGGAACACAACTATTCATGAAATACATTAATGATCTGGGTGAAAGAATGGAGGGAATTATTGCTAAGTTTGCAGTTGACACAAAGGTAAGTGGCAGTTCAGGTAGCGCTGAGGAAGCGGAGAGGCTACATTAGGACTTGGATAAGCTAGGAGAGTGGGCAAAGAAATGGCAGATGGAATTCAATGTGGATAAGTGTGAAGTTGCGGACTTTGGCAGGAAGAATAAAGTGTGGAGTATTTTCTAAATGGGGAAATACTTTTGAAGTACAAAGGGACTTGGGAGTCCTAGTTCAGGATTCTCTTAAGGTTAGCATACAGATTCAGTAGGCAGTTAAGAACGCAACTGCAATGTTAGCATTCATTTCAAGAGGACGAGACTATAGGAGCAGAGATATTCTGCTGAGGCCTTTATAAGGCTGTGGACAGACTGCATTTGGAATATGGTAAGCAATTTTGGGCCACATCTCTAAGGAAGGACATCCTGGAACTAGAAGGTGTTTACAAAAATGATCCTAAGATAAAGGGCTGTCTTATGAGGATCTATTAAGGACTCTGGGTCTGTACTTAATGGAATTTAGGATGTGGGGCATCTCATTGAAACTTACAGAATGCTGAGAGGCTAGGATAAAGTGGAAATGAAGAAAATGTTTTCACAAGTAGGAGGGTCTAGGATCTGAGGGCACAGCCTTAGTGGAGGGCTAATCTTTTAGATCTGAGATGAGGAGGACATTTTTTCAGTGAGGGGGTGGTGAATCTGTGAAATTCTTTGCCACTGAAAGCTGGGGAGGCCAAGTCATTGATTATATTGGTTAAATGTGGTTTCCATTTGACAGAACCATAGTCGAAAAGTTGCCGCTGGAAAAGCACAGCAAGTCAGTCAGCAAATGAGCAGGAGACTCAATGTTTTGGGCATAACCCTTCATCAGGAATGTGGAGGGGGAGGGGGGCTGAGAGATAAATGTATGCATAGGGCTGGGGGATTGACTGTTTGATTATTTTGAAATTAGCTAAGTGCACTGCTGTAACTTCTTTAATAGCTTCTATCATTTTCCCTGTGACAGCTCGCTCATCCAGTTATTTTTGCTTTGTCTCCTTTTTTTGAATGAAGCAGTTACACTTGCTGTCTTCCAATCTAATGGGATCTTTCTGAATCGAGGGAATCTGGAAAATTAAAACTAATACATCAATTACCTTCCTAGCCACTTTTAAGATCCTCGGATAAAGACATTAACATGGAAACTTGTTAGCTTGCAACTCTAATAATTTGCTGGATACCACTTTATGATTTGTAGTTTTCCTAAATTTCTTCCTCCCTTCTGTTTTCAGATTTATAGTGTCTCCTAGGATGTCACTGTATACAGGGGAACCTCGATTATCTGAACTTGATGGGCGGGCACTATTCCATTCGGATAATCGATTATTCAATTAATTCATCAAAAGCCTTTCCTCTGGGGCGCAGCATCACACAGTGTGAGCCCTGCCCCAACCCGTGCAGCACCACCCCCCCAAACTGCGGCCTCAACCTTGTCCAACTCGGTGCAACACCCCCCGCCTGCCGCCAACCCTGTCGCAATGCTGACTCCCACCCCCAACCCCATGCAACGCCAACCCCCGCCCCAACCCTGTTGCAACACCGACCGCTGCCCCCCGCCCCAACCCCGTTGCACCACCGACCCACCCCCACTCAACCTCGTCCAACACCATCCCCACCCCCAACTCTGTGCAGCCCTGCCCCCAACACCGCCCCCCCCATCCCCAACCCTATTCTACCCCCCTCCCAATCCCATCCAACACTGCCCCTGCCCCCAACATCCCCCCTCGCTCCTGACCCCATGCAACACCACCCCCCCGTCTGCCCTCCCCAAACCCATTGATACTTGCCCCCTTTCTGGGGCAACTGGACTGGACACCAACAACAATACTGCTGCAGCTGCCTTTGTGGGGTAAGTCTCCAGATAGAACGCATGGACTTCAGAACAGGCAATAATGTTTCTCGCTCTCGCGCTTTCTCTCTCACACGCTGTCTCTCGCGCGCTCTCTCTCTCTCTCTCTCACACACTCATTCTCGTGCGCTCTCTCTGTCTCTCATTCTCTCTCTCTCTCTCTCTCTCTCTCTCTCTCTCTCTCTCACACACTCACACACACACACACACACACACACACTCACACACACACACACACACACACACACACACACACACACACCCCTTTTTTACTACAAGTTTTTGACAGGTGCCACCTTTGCCCTGTACAGGACAAATTTGGAGAGATTATCTGGGGAAGGGGGATGGGGTTAGGGTACACCCCTGTGTAGAACTCCAGGGAAAGTGTGGGGAGAGAGAGCGTGGGCAGCCATTTGGAGATGTCATCACTGTTGGAAACACATCTTTGATGTAATGTTTCCATTGGGACCTCGAGATCTCCTTTGGATAATCGAGTTTCCTCTGTACTATAAAATGAAGACTGATGTTCAATACCTGAATAATTTATCTGACGTTTCCTTATTTTTCAACGTCATTGTCTAGTCTCAAGCTTTATGGAACCAATGCTCACTGTTTGATAACTTTGCTCTTAACATTTTTATAGGAACACTCTAACTTTTTATATTTCTGGCTTGCTTTCTCTAATACTTTATCTCATTAATATTGATGCACATTTAAAAAATATTCTGTCCAATTTTCTGATCTGTCTTTGCACAATTATGTAATCTTTAAGTTTGACATTATTTTTAACTTTTCTGGTTAATCACAGATGGTCTTTGGATAATTTTTCTTTTATTATGTAAATATTTTGTAAATGCTAAAATATCCCCTTCAATGTCTGCCACTAGCTTTATCTTTGTTAAGCCCTTTGAAATGATTTGACAGTTCACTTTAGTCAGCTCTGCATTTATGGTCTTATAATTGCCCCTGTTTCAGTTTTGAAAATAATCTTGGATCTACTCCTCTCACCTTCAAACTGATTGTGAAATTTATTCACATTGTGGTCCTTTCCACTTAGGGTTGTATTCATTATGAAATCATAAATTAATCCTATCTTGTTAAAAATCGCACACAGCACCCAGTTACAGTCCAGTAGGTTTATTTGGAGGCAAAAGCTAGTCCCTCCAAATAAACCTATTGGGCCATAACCTGGTGTTGTGATTTTTAACTTTGTCTACCCCAATCCAACACCGGCTCCGCCAAATCATGACTGTCTTGTATGATAGCAGATGTAGCATAGCATGTTTCATATTTGAGTGCAGAACATGCAGATTTAAGAAACTATTGTGAAAATATTGTTTGAACTGCTCCTTGAGATTATCTTAGACCAACTTTTCCAATATTTATGAAGATTAAAAATTCCCCATGACTATTGCTATATCTTTCTGACCAGTTCTATGTGAACCATTTCCACATCCTGGTTTCCTGAACTTGACCTCTCTATTGACCTAATACCATCATTAACTAACTGAGCCACCACTCCATCCTTTCCTGTTTCCCTGCATTCCTCAAATATTTGCGTAACCTTAGTATTAAAGTCTCAAATCCATGTCAACCTGCAACTCTGTCTCTGTAATGACTCCCCGATTTACCCTTGGATTTATGCTCTCTATCTCTTGTCACAATCTGTTGATCATTTCCCATATTGTTATCTTTCTCTTTTTACCTTGTCTCTACTATTTCACTTATTGCATTTTTCCAAGTTTGATTTTTTTACCTCCACTGTTTAGGTCTAATTCCTCTCTGCAAAATCCTAGATCTGCAATTTTTCAAGAACACCACCTTAGCATGGTAGAGGTGTCAACTATCCCCATGCTACAGCTCCCATTTTCTCTAGTTCTAGTGCCATTGCCCATCATACCAGAACCCATTCTTCCCATGCCAGACTTTGAGCCATACATAAATCTAATTTGATTTTCCCTATGCCAGTTTGCATGTGACTTGGATAATAAGGTAGAGATTATGACATTTGTCCTTAATTTGGTGCCTGGCTCTTCTCAATGTGCAGAACTCTTCCTTTTTCCTCCCTAATTCATTTATATAATTTTGGTTTTCAGTTTGCAATTTTTTATTGATATTAGATTTCTTCAGAGTGGAAGGATTTGGGAGAGTCACAGAATTATAAGCGCCAGAAGAGGGCTGTTCAGTCTGCAAGTATCATGACTTCATGCCATTCTCCTACATTTTCCCCATACTGTTGCACATTATTACGTGAACAGAAACAATCTAATGTCCTCTTGAGTGCCTCAATTAAACAGCCTCTTCCACACTTCAAGAAAGCTCATTTCTTACCTCAATCACTCATGTGGAAAAAATGTTTCTTTGTCACACTTTTTTGCAGCTTTTGCAAAAAAAACTCCAGTAGTTTACTTAAACACAATTTCCCCTTTAGAAATCTAGACTGGTTCTCCTTGACCTACCTTTTCCCAATTGACTACTAATCCTATCTTGAATAATTGGTTCTAGAAACTTTCACACCACTGAAATTAAACTGGTCTATAGTTTGACTTTAAAATTGCACCCTTTTCAAACCAGTGTATGATTAGAATTGTCTCGTCTTCTGGCATCTCCCAGATTTTGGGAAGAGTTGAAAATTAATAGTTATATAGCATAGAAGATGCTGTTCAGCCTACCTAACTACACTAATCCCGCTTTCTAGTGCTTGGCCCTTAGCTTGAATGTTACGATATCTGACTGTAAGATTGAGAGTTGTATATAATTCAATTTCTGTTCAATGTTATGTTTCATGATTTTAATTGTCTGGCTTTGAAAATGAATGAAGCAAGTATTTTTTTGTTTTACAAAGCTGCGTGTTTGACTCGTGAAGTTAAAATATAATCTTTTTTAGATATTATGCATGGGAATGATACCAGTATATTGGGGATTGTTATATTTTCACCTGTGAGCACTATGTATGTCATTAATGCTCAGGAAACAGGTAACCATAAATGTTTGCATTCAGTAATTTTTCAAGTCTTTAATTGATCTAAAGGTACAGACCAGTGGTTTTGAGCTTTTGTTTTTGTTAGGGAATCCTAAAGTTTATTGAGAATTTCTTCAAACCTTCAACCTTGGCTCCCTCCTCCCTTTCTCCATGTGTATGTATTGTGAATCAAAATGAAAATGTCATAAAACAGTCTTGAATGAACGAATGGTTATTTTTCATTTAATGTTATAATATGTATGAAACATTACATGAAAACCTCAAACTACCTGAAAATTGCACAGAATTCTTTGGAAATGCTTGGGGAGCCTTTGAATCCCAGAGAGCCCTGGTTGAGAAACATTAGAATCGGCAGACCATGCAGTTTTCGGGTTTAGTCTAGCTAGCATTGAGTTGGGGGTTGTATGGGTATTTACTTGTATTTCTAGTTGGAAAGTGTAATAAAATCGCTTTTACTTCTGTTGCTAACCAGTTGAGAATAATAGTTGAAAACACCTGAGAAAGAACTCCTGAGGCGGTTAGACTCTGTGCAGTTATACAGCTTACAAAGGTTTTCTGTCCACGTTTCTAAATAAATGATGACCATGATCTCAGAAGGTGACTTCTGCCAACGGAATTGTATGCAATGAACAGTGGTTACCAGAGAAACACGAAAAAGGAGAACATATTCTGCAGGTCCTAACACCTTTAGGTCAGTCTTAAATTATAAAACATGAGAGAATGCGCATACATGAAATACAAGAGTATTTATCTGCTTTAAGGCTTGTAGAATTTTTAATAAACTTTGTTTAAATAAAATACTTGTAATAAGTTTATTAAAATTACTGCTGTGTATATACTGATGTAAACAATGTCATTGATTCAGAAAGTGAGAGAGGATCCGGATTGGTGTGAATTGGCCACCTGACAATTACTGGGAGAAAGTGAGGACAGCAGATGTTGGAGATCAGAATCAGAGTGTAGTGCTGTCTTGCTCCTCGGATGCTGCCTGACCTGCTGTGCTTTTCCAGCACCACACTCTTCGACCTGACAATTACTCGTTAACACTTTGAACAACAAATTTAGATCAGTGGGAACTTCTAGTTAACCCTTTCATAATAATCCGTAGTGATAAAGTAGGATCTGTCTGAGTGGAGTGTGATGCTGAAAAAGCACAGTCGGTCAGGCAACATCCGAGGAGCAGGAGAGTCGATGTTTTGAGCATAAGCTCTTCATCAGGAATGTCAAATCTATCTGGTAAGAATTAATAATGCAGTTAATAAAGCTAAGTGCACCTAATTAACTAAGACCTTAGGGTTCAAGCCCTTGAAGTTTTAAAATAGTGGGAACTTAGTTTATAGAGAACAAGGATAGAAAATATTTAGTTTATTTTATTAGTGGGATACTTTCTATATGAAGTTTAGTGAGAAGTTAGCTCAAGTGACTGCTTAATTTACTAAAATCAAACAGAATAAGGGGGGATTACAATGTACTTTTCTTCATTACACAGCAACTAGAAAGGGAACATAGCAGTCAGGGTATCAGTTGCTCTACCTCTGATACATGGCCATTTCAGGAAAGTTCATCTATCCCAGATGGCTTCATTTGCATGAAGTATGTGTAGCTGCAGCTCTTAACAGGTTGCTTAGACTGACTGGAGCAACAGATGGGCACACGAGCATGCAGGAGGCTGAAAGGTTCATAGAAAGTATGAGGGATTTTCTTGGAACAGCATATCATGGAATCAATCAGAGAACTGGCTACTTGAGATCTGGAATTACATAACGAGGAATGATAGGTGGTTTTGTAGTTAAGTATCCTCTTGGAACGAGTGACCACAACATGCTAAAGTTTCAAATTCAGATTGGAAGAGTAAAGACAGTTGCATACGAGTATGTGTACTGTAATTGTACAGGCCTGAAGGAGGAGTTAGCCTGAATAGACTGGTCAAAAATATTAAAGGGCAGGACAGTTGAAGAACTGTGGCAAATGCTTGGGGAGATATGATATACTTAAAGTATCGTCCTGAGAGGAAGAGGAATTGTAAAACCATGTAAAATCATCTGTGCTTTAACAAGGAAGTCAAGGAGGACAAAGGCAGAACCAAGGGCATATCATACTGCAAATGGTAGTGGCTCTCAGGATTGGGAGAACTTTAAATATCGGCAAAGGGTTACTAAAAGCAAAATCAAAAGAGCTAAGATGAATTAGCAGAAAACAGAAGCACTGATACCAAATGGTTCCGTAAGTATATTACAAGGGAAAAGTGAGCGCTGGCCCTTTCGAGGATGAAATAACTAGGTAATAATAGGAAGCACAGTAATGGCAAAGGCATTAAACTAATATTTTCCCTCTTTTAATAGTGAAAGATAATTTCTTCCCAAAAACTGCAAGTACTACAGAGGAACTTGGTAAAATTACTGGAACTAGGGAGAAGATATTAAGTAAACTGATGGCTTTAAAGGCAGCTAAGCCCCACAGGGCTAAGGGTATTAATGTAAGCCACAGCAAAGATAATGGGTGCATTAGTTATGATATTCCAACACTCCCTGGATTCTGAAAAGATACCAGGATGCTAATGTGTAATCCCCTTTCTCAAAAAAGAGAAACAAAAAGTGGGAAACTATAGATCAGTTAGTTTGACCTCTGTAGTGGGGACGTTGCTGGAGTCAATCATAAAGGAGGAGATAATGGAACACTTGGAAAAACTCAACTTACTAGTGTCACTACAGTTTCATGAAGGGCAAGTCATGCTTGAAGGCCTTCTTTGAGGGTGTAACCAGCAAGGTTGTTAAAACACCTGTTTGAGACGGCTCAGGGAATCCCTGATGGACTCAACCTGTAAGCCTCTCTTGGTTTGTCCCAGAGATCGTACTCTGTGGTGACCTGGAATAAAAAACTCTTAGGGACAGTTTAAATTATTATCTTTTTTATTTACCAGTGGCATCAATGTTATAGTATAACATAGATACCTACAAGCCAGGCTTGAGTTAAGATTCTAAACCATTAGCAGAGTAGTGGCGCCAGCTCTTAGCCCTAAGAGCTCTCTCAGGCTACTCGCCTTATTGCTGCAGACAAGCTGTCTTTGTACAGAAATTGGTATTAAAATTGCAAAAACACCACATGTCCTTAATCAGATAAGCACAATAAAATGGCAAAAGTTTGCAGAGGAAGAGAAACTCATTGACAGGTCTGAGTGTGCTTGACTAGTTAAGCCAAATGCACATCAAAGTGGGAATGCTGATCAAGCCAGGCCAAATGGCCAATTGCTTTGGCAAGATAACCTTCCCTTTTAACATACATCATAATGAGAGACTAGTCTAAACTACGTGAAAAAGGTCATGAGGTAGCCTGGCTCACTAACATGCCCAGTATCATTGTTCTACAAGATGGCTTTTTTCTTTTAAAATCATCTTAGATTTCCAAAATGCAAATTAAATGCATAACTTTCCTGGATCTCGAGCGGCAGGGAACAAGACACAAACATTTATGCTCAAATCAGAGCATAAAGAGTTAACCTTAACACCAGCTTCTGTCCTGACTCTCCCTCTGTCCCTTAAACCCTTAGGTCAGTGAATGTAATTTCCAAGAAAAATGTTTTCTCGCGCTCTCTCTCACCCCTCGCGCGCGCACTCTCGCGCACCGCGCGCTCGCCCGCTCCCCCACGCCCCCGCATTCTTTGGAGCTGACAGCTTGTTGCCTCTGTCGCAACCTTTTTCATGTAAAGAAATACACATGTTAAAGCCACAATATCATCACCGTACAGACTTAGACCCAATGTTTCCAATTTTGAGAGATGACCTTTTCTGTGAAAAGGTAAAGAATACTTGATGTTTACATAAAATTATTCTGCAGCAGAGCATTTAAGTGCAAAGGTATTCCCAGAATTTTGGCATTAGTTTCATTTTGTAGGCTTCATAATGTTGCATAATGCATGCATATGAAATAAATATGAAATTTTGCTGGGAACTTACTGAGGCTGAGCAGTAGAGTACACGTTTTGTAGCCTTCACACCAAGTTGAGGCAAAAATCATTCATTCAGCCTACCAAGTCTACTCAACATTCAATAAGATCATAACTGATCAGTTTGTATTTCAAATTCCACATTCTGTCCTGCCCCAAATAATCTTTAATTCCTTGGCCTAATGAAAACCTATCTAGCTCTGCCTTAAAAAATATTTAATGACATGGCCTCTGCTGCCCTCTGGGACAGTGTGTCTGAGGCAGTACAGCCCCCCTGAGATAAACAAGTACTTCTCATTTTTATTCTAAAAAGGGTGACACTTAATTTTCAAGTAATGTACCCTTGTTCTGGAACCTTTAAGCAGATGGTAGTTAAGAGTTACAGGAAAAAATTCTAATGTGGGGCATGAGCAGTTGAGATGCATAATGGTTAGAGGAAGCACAAGTTTCTAGTAATGTTGTAATATTAGGTTACTGAGATAGGGCAAGTTCTAAAGGATTTAAACGAGAAGTTGAAAGTTTTAAATGCAAGAAGTCATGGTTCTGGGGATCATGTATGTCAGTGAGGTCAGAAAACGTAGATGACAGCTGAAGAATAGGAAATTACAGCAGAATTTTGAGTGAGCTGTTGCAACACATGCAGCATGGGAGCTGTTCACAAAGTGGTCCCCTCTACATTGAGGAGACAAAATGCAGGCTGGGCCACTGCTTTGTAGAACACCTATGATCTGCCTCTGAAAATGACTCCATGCTTTGAGTTGCCTGCTACTTCACACCACTGTGTTTGCTGACCAACACTTCTGTCAGATGCCTGCTGCAGTGTTCACCAAGCCTCAGCACAAGCTCACAGTACATCTCATTTCCCACTTGGAGACCCTACAGCCTCCAGGACTCAACATCAAATTCAATAACTTTAGAGCCTGATTCCATCCATCCTTGGTTTTGTTTTTACCCACCTCACACCTGGTCCTGTTATGACATGGTTTGCTTTTAGCACAGTCATAGTCATAGAGACGTACAGCATGGAAACAGACCCTTCGGTCCAACCCGTCCATGCCGACCAGATGTCCCAACCCAATCTAGTCCCACCTGCCAGAACCCGGCACATATCCCTCCAAACCCTTCCTATTCATATACCCATCCAAATGCCTCTTAAATGTTGCAATTGTACCAGCCTCCACCACATCCTCTGGCAGCTCATTCCATACATGTACCACAAACTGCATGAAAAAGTTGCCCCTTAGGTCTCTTTTATACCTTTCCCTTCTCACTCTAAACCTATGCCCTCTAGTTCTGGACTCCCCGACCCCAGGGAAAAGACTTTGTCTATTTATCCTATCCATGCCCCTCATAATTTTGTAAACCTCTATAAGGTCACCCCTCAGCCTCCGACGCTCCAGGGAAAACAGCCTCAGCCTGTTCAGCCTCTCCCTGTAGCTCAGATCCTCCAACCCTGGCAACGTCCTTGTAAATCTTTTCTGAACCCTTTCAAGTTTCGCAACATCTTTCCGATAGGAAGGAGACCAGAATTGCACGCAATATTCCAACAGTGGCCTACCAAAGTCCTGTGCAGCTGCAACATGACCTCCCAACTCTGTACTCTGCCCAGTAAAGGAAAGCATACCAAACGCCTTCTTCACTATCCTATCTACCTGCGACTCCACTTTCAAGGAGCTATGGACCAGCACTCCAAGGTCTCTGTTCAGCAACACTCCCTGTGACCTTACCATTAAGTGTATAAGTCCTGCTATGATTTGCTTTCCCAAAATGCAGCACCTCGCATTTATTTGAATTAAACTCCATCTGTCACTTCTCAGCTCATTGGCCCATCTGATCCAGATCTTGTTGTAATCTGAAGTAACCCTCTTTGCTGTTCACTACACCTCCTCCAATTTTCGTGTCATCTGCAAACTTACTAACTGTACCTCTTAGGCTCGCATCCAAATCATTTACATAAATGACAAAAAGTAGAGGGCCCAGCACCGATCCTTGTGGCACTCCACTGGTCACAGGCCTCCAGTCTGAAAAACAACCCTCCTCCACCACCAGCACCACTGTCTGTCTTCTACCTTTGAGCCAGTTCTGTATCCAATGGCTAGTTCTCCCTGTATTCCATATGACCTAACCTTGCTAATCAGTCTCCCATGGGGATCCTTGTCGAATGCCTTACTAAAGTCCATATAGATCACCAACACATTCCACCCTGACCTTAAATTTACCTGGACCATCTCTGACACCTCCCTCCCCTTCCTGGACCTCTCCATCTCCATTAGTGACGACCGACTTGACACTGACATTTTTTACAAACCCACCGACTCCCACAGCTACCTGGATTACACCTCTTCCCATCCTATCTCTTGCAAAAATGCCATCCCGTATTCCCAATTCCTCCGCCTCCGCCGTATCTGCTCCCAGGAGAACCAGTTCCACCATAGAACACACCAGATGGGCTCCTTCTTTAGAGACCGCAATTTCCCTTCCCACGTGGTTAAAGATGCCCTCCAACGCATCTTGTCCACATCCTGCACCTCCGCCCTCAGACCCCACCCCTCCAACCGTAACAAGGACAGAACGCCCCTGGTGCTCACCTTCCACCCTACAAACCTCCGCATAAACCAAATCATCCGCTGACATTTCCGCCACCTCCAAAAAGACCCCACCACTAGGGATATATTTCCCTCCCCACCACTTTCCGCCTTCCACAAAGACCGTTCCCTCCGTGACTACCTGGTCAGGTCCACGCCCCCCTACGGCCCACCCTCCCATCCTGGCACTTGCCCCTGCCACCGCAGGAACTGTAAAACCTGTGCCCACACCTCCTCCCTCACCTCTATCCAAGGCCCTAAAGGAGCCTTCCACATCCATCAAAGGTTTACCTGCACATCCACCAATATCATTTATTGTATCCGTTGCTCCCGATACGGTCTCCTCTACATTGGGGAGACTGGGCGCCTCCTAGCAGAGCGCTTTAGGGAACATCTCCGGGACACCCGCACCAATCAACCACACCGCCCTGTGGCCCAACATTTCAACTCCCCCTCCCACTCTGCCGAGGACATGGAGGTCCTGGGCCTCCTTCACCGCCGCTCCCTCACCACCAGACGCCTGGAGGAAGAACGCCTCATCTTCCGCCTTGGAACACTTCAACCCCAGGGCATTAATGTGGACTTCAACAGCTTCCTCATTTCCCCTTCCCCCACCTCATCCTAGTTTCAAACTTCCAGCTCCGCACTGTCCCCTTGACTTGTCCGACCTGCCTATCTCCTTTTCCACCTATCCACTCCACCCTCTCCTCCCTGACCTATCACCTTCATCTCCTCCCCCACTCACACATTGTACTCTATGCTACTCTCTCCCCACTCCCACCCTCCCCTAGCTTATCTCTCCACGCTTCAGGCTCTCTGCCTTTATTCCTGATGAAGGGCTTTTGCCCGAAACGTCGATTTCGCTGCTCGTTGGATGCTGCCTGAATTGCTGTGCTCTTCCAGCACCACTGATCCAGAATCTGGTTTCCAGCATCTGCAGTTATTGTTTTTACCTCCATATAGATCACGTCCACCACTCTGCCCTCATCAATCTTCTTTGTTACTACTTCAAAAAGCTCAATCAAGTTTGAGAGACACTATTTCCCACATGCAAAGCCCTGTTGACTATCACTTATCAGTCCTTGCCTTTCCAAATACATGTACATTCTGTCCCTCAGGATTCTTTCCAACAACTTGCCCACCACCGACATCAGGCTCACCGGTTTATAGTTCCCTGGCTTGTCCTTACCACCCTCCTTAAACAGTGGCACCACGTTTGCCAACCTCCAGTCTTCCGGCACCTCACCTGTGAATATCGATGATGCAAATATATCTCAACCAGAGGCCCAGCAATCACTTCTGCTCAGGTCCTGGGATTTATTCACCTTTTTGCGTTTTAAGGCATCCAGCACCACCATCTCTGTAATATGGACATTTTTCAAGATGTCACCATCTACTTCCACACATTCTATATCTTCCATATCTTTTTCCATAGTCAACACTGATGCAAAATACTCATTTAGTACCTTCCCCACCTCCTGCAGGTCCACACAGAGGCTGCCTTGCTGATCCTTGAGGGACCCTATTCTCTCCCTCGTTACCCTTTTGTCCTTCTTGTATTTGTAACAACTCTTTGGATTCTCCTTAATCCTATTTGCCAAAGCTATCTCATGTCACCTTTTTGCCCTCCTTCTTTCCCTCTTAAGTATACTCCTAGTGCCTTTATACTTTTGAGGATTCACTCGATCTCTCCTGTCTATACCTGCTTCCTTTTTCTTAACCAAAACCTCAATTTCTCTGTCAACCAGCCTTCCCTACACCTACCAGCCTTTCCTTTCACCCTAACAGGAATATACTGTCTCTGGACACTCATCTCATTTTTGAAAGCTTCCCTTTTTCAGTGTCTCTTTTACTTGCGAACATCTGTCCTCCCAGTCAGCTTTTGAAAGTTCTTGCCTAATACCGTTAAAATTAGCCTTCCTCCAATTTAAAGCTTCAACTTTTAGATCTGGTCTATCCTTTTCCATCACTGTTTTAAAACTAATAGAGTTATGGTCGCTGGCTCCAAAGTGCTCCCCGACTGACACCTCAGTCACCTGCCCTGCCTTATTTCCCAAAAGTACGTCAAGCTTTGCACCTTCTGTAGTAGTTGCATTCACAGATTGAATCAGAAAGTTTTCTTGTCCACCCTTAACAAATTCCTCTTCCTCTAAACTCTTAATACTATGGCAATCCCAATCTATGTTTGGAAAGTTAAAATCCCCTACCATAACAATCGTATTATTCTTACAGATAACTGAAATTTTCTTACAAATTTGTTTCTCAGTTCCCCACTGTCTACTAGGGAGTCTATAATGCAATTCCAGTAAGGTGATCATCCCCTTCTTTTCTCAGCTCCACCCAAATAACTTCCCTGGATGTATCCCCAGGAATATCCTCCCTAAATACAACAGTAATGCTATCCCTTATCAAAAATGCCACTCCCCCTCCTCTCTTGCCCCCCCCCCCCCCTTTTTTATCTTTCCTATAGCAATTGTATCCTGGAACATTAAGCTGCCAGTCCTGTCCATCCCTGAGTCACGTTTCTGTTATTATTATGATATTCCAGTCCCAATGCTCCTAAACATGCCCTGAGTTCATCTGCCTTCCCTGTTAGGCCTCATGCATTGAACAAAATGCAGTTTACTTTATCAGTCCAACCTTGTTTTCTGCTTTGTTCCTACTTGCCCTGACTATTTGACTCACTCCCTTTCCCAACTCTACCAGTCTCAGATTGATCTTTTTTTTTCTCACTTTCCCTGGGTCCCATATCCCTACCTTACTAGTTTAAATTCTCCAGGGCAGCTCTGGCAAATCTCCCTGCCAGAATATTAGTCACCTTCCAATTCAGATGTAATCCATCCTCCTTCTACAGGTTACTTCTACCCCAGAAGAGATTCCAATGATTCAAAAACGTGAACCCTTCTCCCCTGCATCGGTTCCTCAGCCTTAAGTGTCTGACTTAAGAGTTCCCTATCACAATTGATCACTTGCAACCTGACATAGCCCTCATTACATTTGAGCCAGTCTTGATACCAGAGACTTGGCTGTTCGTGCTATATTCCCCTGAGAGTCCATCACCCCTACATTTTCCAAAATATATACTTGTTTTAAATGTGGACAGCAACAGGAGAGTCCTGCACTACCTGTCTACCCCTCCAACCTTTCCTGGAGTTAATCCATCTACCTGACTGTATCTGTAGCTTTTCATCCTTCCTGTAACCACTATCCATCACACCCTCTAGTTCCTGTATGTTCCTCATTGTCTCTTACTACTGCTCCAAATGATCCATGTGATCTGATAGGATTCGCAACCAGAGACATTTCCTGCAGACATAATCCTCAGTAACATGGAAACTCTCCTTCAACTCCCACATTATACAGGAAGAGAGTATCACTCAACTAACGGCCATCTTTGCTCCTTCACAATCTACAGACCTAGAAAATCATTTTGTTCTGAAAAACAGTGCTCCAGGCTGACTTAGTACTCATGGCTTATACTTTTAAAATTTAATCAAGGCACTGATCTCAATAAAACATATAATCAAGAACCCACTGTACTCACTACTGTAGACTTACAGCAAGGTTACATTTTAAAAATATGCACTTATCTGTTCCTGTTCAGTGAGCTCTCCCACACAGGTCCCTCCAAGGTCAGCTGTGAATTTTACTGTTTCGGTTTTCCTAGATGCGCTCTGGTGTCCAGAGATACATGAACTCAGACAGCAAAGGCAGATTCACTGCTTTCAGTTAGCAGTGTAGGTTTCTTTCTCTCTCTCCCTCACTGACCATGCAATCAGTGTCTTTTGTCTGTCTTTCTCCTTTTAAAAGTGCCCTTATGATCTTTTCTCCTCAAAGTTCCAAAACAATGCAACATCATATAAAACAGTAATTGCTGCTACTGGAATTTGAGGAGATCACCTCCAAAACCTAAAATACCTCAAAGGAGCAACTCTGACAGCCACAATTTTTTTTTCTTGTCCTCTATCTTGGATTACACAGAATGCTAAAAATCTTCTCTTGACATAACCACATCACATCAGGACAGTTGACTTTATCAGTCTTAGCATAGATTGTCAGAGCAAGGAGGTTATGTTGGAGCTGCATAAGACTTCTGTTGGGCCACAGTGGAGCACTATGTGCAATTCTGGTCACTGCATTATAGGAAGGATGTAATTGCACTGGAGGGAATGCAGAGTAGATTCATCACGATGTTGCCTGGGATGGAGCATTTTCACCATGTAGAGATGGTGGAAAGCTTAGATTGTTTTCTGTAGTGCACAGAAGACAGAGGACTTGATTGAGGTGTAACGTTTATGCAGGACTATTCGAAAGCAGTTGTTGTTGAGTAATTGACAAAAGAGAAGAAATCATAATCATTTCTCCAAAATACAACAAAGCCTGCATTTGCTCAAAATGTTGAAGCTGTATGATCAGTTGTTAATGGAAACCAGTCTCTTGATTGGAATATTTTCCTCAAATGCACAACTTTTAGATTGTTTCAAATATCCTCACCTCTCTCTTTTAAGGAGGAAAAGGGTATGAAGATCTTCTTTAGTTGTTACATTCTTGAAAACGATAGGCACAAAACCTATCAGCTGAATTGTCAGTCATGTCAATGGATTCATCGCACTGCAGTGGGAAATATTTACAGTCCTTCAGCTCCTGCTGTAGTTGCTGTAGGACAGCTTTGCTCAACAATTCCACTTGTCTTGCTACTATGGAAGCACTAGTTGACATGTTCTGGTTGATGTCATTGTTTTCTCTTTGACCCTTCATCCAAAGACTTTAAGAACAGTGACCATAAGAACTGCTTCTTTACTTACTGAGATATTTGTGAATAATTTATTGCACTTTACCAGAAGTTAGTGAATGTGAAATGATGTTTCAATTCAGGCCTTACCTTTCGGTGTTGGTTTAGAAAAAAAAAGGACTGCAGAGCTTTCAAAATTACTTTCAGCTTGTCAAATGTCTTTGTTTGAAGCATGCTGTACAAGGGAAAGCTATCTTTAAGTTTGCCCTGCATCATTGTGTGGTGTTTCAAATTCACCTTTTTACTTATCAATGTACTTTGGTGACATAAGGCAAATGTTATGAACAGAAATTTGTTTTCCCATTCTGCTTGTAAGTTGGACATTTTTGCTGCCTTATTGGATGTTCTTGGTTTGTGACTTATTGCTTCAGCTTATAGTTCATAAAGTCATTCTGCTATGATCACACAGCACGTAGGCCTCTAGATCTGTGCCTCTGGAGCATCCACAGTATTGTTGACTACTTTCAAGTGTGGAAGCATTTGAGATCACTTATATGGTTTAACCACTCTTTGTTTCCGGTAACCCTACATGGTTTGCATTGCTTGGATATTGGATATGGTAACAATCCTTATAATTTTTATTTGTACTGTGAGATAAGCAGCTGAAGAAAATTATAGAGAAAGTGCAGAGGAATGCTACTAGATGAGCTGTTCTTGAGTCCACATGTACACGATGGGCTGAATTGCTTCCTGTGTGTCTAGTGCTATAATATACTGGTTTCACATCAATTCATAGTATATGCTTTATAACTTGTTTGCTTTACAACTTGTTTGCTTTACCCTGCGATGATAGTCCATCTGAACCAAACTGAAACAACATACCACAAGGTGGCAAAGCCTGTTAAGAGCATGAACTTTGCTGTAGCCACATGGTTCTGGAATTGAAAATCTTACAGTAGTATGATGATAAAGGTGTACACTAGGGAATGTAGGTGGGTAATGTGGTCACCTGTCAGACTCTGATTGTGATCGCCATCCATATGTTGGTAACCATGGTTCTAGACTGGATTGGACAGTATTTTATTGGATTGGATATATCCTATCTTTTGAGCCAGGAGGTACCGAGGCAATCGTTCACATTATTGGGGAGATAACTGTTTTAGTTGTACTGAAGTAGTTTGGGTAAGGGTGTGACTAGCCATGGCAAATTAAATAAATATCAAGTATTGGAGCGTTTTTTTAATATTTGTTTCTTGCATCATGATTTCAATTAATTGGGGAGTTGCTATCACGGGACTAAATTAATTATGGAATATTGCAATCCCAGATCACATGATGAAAGTAATAAATGCTTGCAAATAGAGATCCTCAGTTCCAAAGTTATTTAATTTTTAGTGAAAATGCAGAAATCTGGTAGGATGACTCTTAAGTGTTATATTCAATTAGAAGCCGGATTTAAAATGGGAGATAAAAGATTTAAGCTTGATGTACATAGTAAAGCTTGCAGTTTCTCTTAAGTGTGTTTCTTAACTTAGCAAAGATTCAGTTGCAAAGGTCTTAAAATGTAACTTATATTCCATGCTTTTAGGAATGTAAATTTATTATCTTAATGACATTGTTTAATTTACTCTTTTTTTTTTGTTTCCAATCTCTGATATTTACATTTTATGAGTTGCTCTAAAAACATAATTTCTTCAGTTCTTTTTCATCAAACGTTTTCTTTTTGAGTTGACTTCTGTCAAGTAGTGTCATTTCAAGCTTAACAGTGTAAAAACAAGCTAGAACTGCAGATGCTTTGATTCACTGTCTCCTGTGATGTTTCATTTTTTTGGAAACTGCTTCATAACTGATGAGCTCCCTCTCTGGCGAATGTTTAGTGCATGGTTCACAGTTGTATGCTCATGACCGATATTAAGATTTAGAAGTGCTAATTGATTTCATTCCTGAATTATATTTATAAAAAACTAGCTTTCTTTCATCTACATCAATGATGCAAATATAAACAATATAAATCTGATTTTTAAAATTTCATTTGTGTCTGAGGTGCTACTTGGGTGTTTTGACTGAGATAGAAAAAAATAATAGTACACAGTTACTGTAAGGTCCTCTGAAGTGGTGCATGATTTGGCAAACTAAATGGATGGAATCATGAGAATTACTTAAAAAATCAGCAAGGCTTATTAAAGTTGTCAGCAATGATTAGGAAATTGGTAAAAATGGTATTTTGTGTGAAAGACTATTGTGTCATTAGTTGTAATATTTTTGTGTGTTTTCAACCTGTCTGTGAACCAGTTGCTTTTGTGTATTCTGAAAAATGTCTTCTGCAAAAAAAAGCATTTAAAAAGCAATCCTGCAGTCAGTTTTATAGATGGGGATGAATTTCTTTTGCCATTTTACTTGCATTTTATATAATGTTACAGATTAAAATAAAAATAATTGTATTTCTTAAAACAATAAGGAAGTTCTATTGTGCACCCTCCATATTTGTCACTGTTAACATTGTTCTGAATTATCACCATGTGCAAGTGTATAATTGTCGTCCTCTCTTACATCAATGGTTCAGGATTTTCTAAGCATTCACTAAATTCAGGTCACATTTAGAAATTAGGAAAATCAAGGCTTTTTTACCACTTGGTCTGCTTGGTTTGCAGCTTTCATATCACAAAATTTGTTATGTTAAGAAATCTGAATCAAGCAAAATTGCTTTTTCTTTGCTGGCTATTTAGGATTTGCATTGAGGAGAAATTGCTTCACTCAAGGTGGTTCTGGAATTTTGTGCTCCAGAGGGTTGATGTTGCTCGGTTAGATTTTTTGTGCATTAAGAATTTGAGGATAGGGCAGTAAAGAGTTGAGAAAGGTTCAGATGTGATATTCCTGAATAGTGGATTAGATGTGAAGTGGCATATGTTTCTTATGTTGTTATCCTCAAGTGTTTCTTTCCATGTGAATGTAATTATACAGGCATGAATTATCTTAAACAGCTTTGAATCATATTTCTTTTAAGCTTTCATGCAGAAAAATTGCTGCACTAAGGGCAAAAATGTACCTTTTAAGATTGATGGTGTGGAGTTTGAGGTTCCAGCTCTTATATTTTAAGTAAAAACATTTTTTCCCCAGGAAGCATTTTAGTTTCACATTCTTGTGAAATTCTTGTTTTTAAAGGTCATGAGTTTCCACCAAGACATGTATATCCTATAGATTAAACATTGCCTAAAAATATACACGTCAGAGCTTTTCATGTTGCACTTGTAAGGACTGAGATGCAAGAAATCAAAACTTTGAAGGGATTATCAATTTGTAAAGCATAAGGAGGTGCTGATTGGTAGACATAGAGATGCAGCAGGATTTGTTGATAGTTGATCTTAGCTGATTAAGTTGATCTTAGAGTTTGCAGGTGGAATCTGATTGGACAGAGTTTTGACATGCGGCATGTAGCTGAGATTGGCTATAAGACCATAAGATACAGGAGCAGAATTAGGCCAGTCAACCCATTCAACTCTGCCAGTTTGATCATTCCTGATACATTTCTCAAACCTATTCTCCTGCCTTCTCCCCACAACCCTTGATTCCCTTATCAATCAAGAACACATCCATCTTGGTTTCAAATACCACTCAATGACAGCCTCCTCAGCTTTCTGCAACCATGATTTCCACAGGTTGACCACCCTCTTCCTGAAGAAATTCCTCTTTGTCCAGTTCGAAAGGGTCATCCCTTCACTTTAAGGCTGTGCCACCGGGTCCTTTCTGTCCTACTAGTGAAACATCATCACTACGTGCACTCTATCCAGGTCTCTCAGTATTCTGCAAGTTTCAATTCGTCCAAAGCGCCACTGTGTACAGACCAAAAATCCTCAACGGCTCCTCATTTTTGTAAACTTCCTCTGGGCCCTTTCTATTTCCAGCATGCTGTTCCTTAGATAAGGAAATTTCTCTCAGTATACCAAATGCAGTCAGTCCAGAGCTTTTACAGCCTTAGCAGTGCATCTCTGCTCCTGTATTCTAGTCCTCTTGAAATGAATACTAACATTGCATTTGACTTCCTAATTGTCAATTGAATTTGCATTTTAACCTTAAGAGAATCTTGAACCAGTCCCTTTGTGCTTCAGATGTCTAGTATCCTTCCCCATTTAGAAAATACTCTAAACCTATTCTTCCTACCAATGTGCATCATTTCACACTTACCTACATTGAATTCCATCTGCTACTACTTAGCCCACTCTCTAGCTTGTCCAGGTCCTTATGCAGCTTCTCTGCTTCCTCAGTGCTACCTGAACCTCCACATGTCTTTTGTGTCAGCTGCAAATTTAGCAATAATTTCCTCTGTTCCTTTGCCCAGATCATTAATGTATATCTTGAATAGCTATGGTTCTACCGATCTCTATGGAACTCCTTCAGTCACTGGCTGCCATTGAGATCCCTTTTATTCCCAGTTTCTGTCTTCTGCCAATTATCCAATCTTTGTCAACTATTATAGAAATTATTTAGATATGAGCATAAGAGATATACTTAGTAAGTTTGCAGATGACGTCAAAATTGGAGGTGTAGTGCACAGTGAAGACGGTTACCTCAGTTTTCAACTGGATCTTGATCAGATGGACCAATGGGCTGAGAAGTGGCAGATGAAGT
The DNA here is from genome assembly GCF_037043375.1 of Chiloscyllium plagiosum. Classification (NCBI taxonomy): domain Eukaryota; kingdom Metazoa; phylum Chordata; class Chondrichthyes; order Orectolobiformes; family Hemiscylliidae; genus Chiloscyllium; species Chiloscyllium plagiosum. Next base: position 41,739,292 of record NW_028270141.1, read on the forward strand.
TTAATTTAGATAAATGCGAGGTGTTGCATTTTGGGAAAACCAATCTTAGCAGGACTTATCCATTTAATGGTAAGGACCTAGGGAGTGTTGCTGAACAAAGAGACCTTGGAATGCAGGTTCATTGCTCCTTGAAAGTGGAGTCGCAGGTAGATAGGATAATGAAGGTGTTTGGTATGCTTTCCTTTATCGGTCAGAGTATTGTGTACAGGAGTTGGGAGGTCATGTTGTGGCTGTACAGGACATTGGTTCAGCCACTTTTGGAATATTGCGTGCAGTTCTGGTCTCCTTCCTGTCGGAAAGATGTCGTGAAACTTGAAAGGGTTCAGAGAAGATTTACAAGGAGGTTGCCAGGATTGGAGGATTTGAGCTCTTGGGAGAGGTTGAATAGGCTAGGGCTGTTTTCCCTGGGCATCGGAGGCTGAGGGGTGACCTTATGGAGGTTTATAAAATCATGAGGGGCATGGATAGGATGAATAGACAAAGTCTTTTCCCTGGGTGGGGGAGTCCAGAACTAGAGGGCATAGGTTTAGGGTGAGAGGAGAAAGATGTAAAAGACACCTAAAGGGCAGCTTTTTCGCACAGAGAATGAGCTGCCAGAGGAATTGGGGGGGGCTGGTACAATTGCAAAATTTAAAAGGCATCAGGATGGGTGTGAGAAACAAAGCCCACTCACTAAACAATTGTAGTCCGAGACAAAAATCTGAATCAGTAGTGTCCTTTATTTGTACATTTGCAAGTGGGTGCAATGTCTAATGCCAGGTAAGGCAATGACAAATACACATCAAATTCAACAAACTCTCGAAATTTATACAGTTTGAGTCCCTATATTTTTTCTTATTTCATTGTTGCCCCCCCCCCGCCGCTTACGTCACTCATTTCCCTAAGACCGATCCCACGACTTCTGTTTATCCGGCCTTGTCCGTGACAAATGCCTATCTCTGGCCCCATAAGGTCGTTTGATGTCATCTCACTACAGGTCATCGCTAGGCATATCCTTTCTTTATCAGTATTTATTCCTTCCATCTGGGCCCCTCCGGAGGCCACTCTGACCTTCATGACCTCTTTAATTAGGGTTTGTTCCTGTGTCCCCGTACAAGTGGGAAAACAGATGTTTTTCCTACTGTCTTATCTGTTCGCCCATACATCTACCATTGTTTTGTAATCACGTCTCATGCTGACATACCATTTTTAATGGATTATATACTTCCTCTATGTAGTCCCCATTCTTGTTAACTCAGCTCTTAGCCGAGAAACAATCACAAACTAATGTGAATTCATTTACTCTGTATCAGAACTTATAATTGCAGAAATAACATTAACTCACCTATATCCCACAATGGGTATATGTATAGGAAGGGTTTGGAAGGATATGGGCTGGGTGCTGGCAGGTGGGATTAGATTGGGTTGGGATATCTGGTCGACATGGGCGAGTTAAACCAAAAGGGTCTGTTTCCGTGCTGTACATCACTATCCATACCTTGCCCCTAGCACCACAGGCTCTTATCTTATTTAGTCGTTTCCTCAGTGGCATTTTGTCATTTGCCTTCTGGAAATCCAAATAGATAATGTCCAATGGCTCTCCTTTGCCTAACTTGCTCATTAATTCCTCAAAGACTTGAGGTTGAGCATGGTCAGCATGTTACATGCTGCAGACAGAGATGCGATGTTTAATATGGCCCTCCAGTCATTGAGACATATGGCCTATATCCAATGTGTGACCTTGGCACTGAAACCCATAGCACATGTTTGTGTGGTGGGCAAACCATCATTTTGGATTGATGGAAACATCCTTTTAGTATTGGTATGGCTAGCTTCACCTATTCATTCAAATTTTTGAGGCATCTTTTCCTTCCAGGGTAATTTGAAGATAGATTGGGTATCTTTTAAGGACAATAACTGGCTTTTATGAGTTTATGGTATAGAGCAAGTGGTGATTTGCAACATACTGCAGATGAGTTGACAGCTTGTGATTTATTTAATGCTGCTGCAAATTCAGTTGTTTACACCTGACATTTTCAATGTCCACCTTCCAGAATGACTCAGCAGCAGTACTACAGATCGAGCTGGTTGGGTACCAAGGGACATAGCTGCTCGATTGGGTCTGTGGCAGGTGGTGAGGGAACCAACAAGATGGAAAAACATACTTGAGCACATCCTTACCAATCTGCCAGCTGCAGATTGTAGGGAGTACTGGGTTGGTTTATTGCACACCAGCTCCCTGGTTCTGACAGTAACATGTGGTGTAGTGTAAAGCACAGGAGGCAAATGCTTCAGAGGCAAACAAAGCTCTGATTTTTATTAAACCAAGCAAATTGAAAATATGTACAATAACTGAAAAAGAAAATTAATATTTCAAAACCAAATGTAATGGATCAAGCGAAGTGAATCTTACCCAACAGCTAATTAGCACCCCAGTTAACCCTTGCAGTCCTGCCTTGGTACTGTGGGTTTAAAATTAGAGAGCTGTTACTTGGTGACTGGGAAAGGGACGAGAGAGGGGGAAAAGCTAGTCCTGGGGTTCTAATAGTCCAAAGCCCACCTTTCCTACCCTATCTAACTGAGCTGGGACAGAAGGTCTCAATAACATTATGCTCTCCCCTGAAGTGGAAAGACGGTTCAACTTGCGCTTATCCGTAGTGTCTCACTGTAACTGGACTGTGCTGCGGGAGTGAGTGCTGATTCTTCTGTAGGCTTGGACAGTGGTGGATGTTGCTAGTGCTGCCTTGGTTGGTATCTTGGCTGTCTAGTTGCTTCTCATCAGTATGTAGAGGTTTGTGGATAAGAACATTTGCTCTTTCTTTTCCTGAATCTGGTGAGTCTATGACTCACTGTGATTGGTTGTGGTGGATTCTCTTGATTCTGGCTGAACCTCTTGGTGAACTGAACCTTCCTTAGAGATCAGAGTTCACGATTTATACAGGGCAACCTCAATTATCTGAACGACACGGACGTGGAGTATGTTGTTCAGATAACTGTTCACGCTCCCTCACCCTCTGCTACAAGGTACCTGCTCCCTTCAACACGTCACTCGCACATTCCTGCCAGGGCCTCTGTGCATTTGCAGGTGTTGGTAGCGGTTTAACGATCAGGCTGTCTGTTGGGGTGCCTGACTTCGATCGGTGTCGGTAGCTTGTGGGCAAGCTACATTGTGAGGAAGGGCAGGAGGGACAAACTGTTGCCGAGGTCCGCAACCCACCACAGCCATGGGCAGGCCGGGCGGTTGTCACTTAGGACAGTGTGGCCCCTGTCACCACAACTCCTCGCAGACGCCCTCTCGCAATTGTTGTGACTCTGTTTAAATGATTTCCCAAGGGAGTGAATCCGGGGCTTCACACCACCTGGGTGATGTCCAGGCCGGCTAGCGGTGCCAGATTTGGTCCGGTCAGTGAGCAAACAATATGCCCAAATGGGACCTTAAGATCTTGTTTGGTTAATCCAAAATTTGGATAATAGATGTATGGATAACAGAGGTTGTTCCTACCGATTGTTGGTTCCTCTTATCTCCAGCTAAATTTGGATTTTATTACTGAGCTGTTATTTCTCCACTCAGGGCTGAATGAGCCTCTTGATTACTGGATGAGGTATGAATGGTTCTCTGCTTATAGTGAATGGGTTTCAGATAGTTTTGAATATCCAGTATTCCTCTTGGATGTATGTTAGTTTACTGGTAGTGAGAAGGCCTTCACATTTGAAGGCAGGCAGGTAGTACAATAGTGTGGAATGTTCAGTATCTGTGTCCGAGCAACTGATTTAAAAGTTGAATGGTTTATATTTTGTAGGCTCCAGAACGTCTCAGTTGTTTGCTGCTCCTGTAGGCTGGTTTTCATTGAATTTAGCGGAGGCATTTGTGCAGGTCTTCCTTTAGCTTTACAAGCACAATCGCCATTCCAGAACGCTGTCCCTAGGCTAGCCTACTGCCAACTTGTAGAGCGTTTCAGGAAATATCTCTGGGACACACGCACCCAATACAGGTCGCCAACTCGCAGAATATCTCTGGGACACAAGCACCTAACAACCCCAACGCTCTGTGGCCGATCACTTCAACTCCCCCTCCCATTCCCTGAAGGACATGCAAGTCCTGGGATTCTTCCACCACCCAATCCAAGCCACTGGACAACTGGAGGAAGAACGCCACATCTTCTGCCATGGGACCCTTGAACCACGTAGCGTTGACTTCACTAGTTTCCAAATCTCTCCTCATCACAGATCCAACTTTCTAATGACACTGCCCTCTTGACCTGTCCTACCTGTCCATTTTCCTTCCCACCTTTCTGCTCCACCCTCCCACTGACCTATCGCAATTACGCCCCCCACCTGCATTCACCTATTGTCTTCTCAGCTACTTTCCCCGACTCCAATTATATCTCAGTCCCCTTCCACCTCCACATTTCTGATAACTGGCTTATGCTTGAAATGTTGATGTACTGCTCCTTGGATGCTACCTGACTTGCTTTACTTTTCCAGTGCCACACTTTGCCTGATGCTGGCAGTGTTGAAATCAGTCAGTGCTTGCACAACACTCAGCCTGACATAATCCATAAACCAGATTTGCTAATAAGTATACCATAACCTAATTAGGATATGTGGAACAATCCTCCTTTAGCTACACTGGCACCATCCCCCACCTTTTTCTTTGCTACATTGATGACTGTAGTGCTGCCACCTTGTGCTCTCACGAGAAGGTTGAACAGTTCATCAACTTCACCAACACAATACACCCTGACCTCAAGCTCATATGGACCATCTCCAACATCTTCCACTCCTTTCTGGACTTCTCTCTCTGATGACTGACTCAACACTGATATTTGTTTCAAACCCACTGATTCCCATAGTTACTTTGACTACACTTCCTCCCACCTCCCCTCCTGTAAAAACGCAATCCCTTATTCCCAATTCCTCTGCCTTCATCATATCTGCTCCCAGGAGGAGAAATTCCACTCCAGGACATCCCAGATATCCTCATATTTCAAGGACTGCAATTTCCTCTCCCATGTAATCATCAATTTCCCCGATCGTATCTCCACTTCCCACACCTCCGCCCTTGAATCCAACTCCCCAACCGCAACAAGGGCAGAACCACCCCATTCTCACATTCCACCTCATGAATCTCCAGATACAGCGCATTATCCTCTGCCATTTTTGCCACCTCCACTCAGACCCCACTATGGGAAATATATTTCTCTCCCCACCCTTATCTAAGTTCCCCACTAACCCACACCTGCGATCTACCACCACCACTCTGACTGACTGCCTGTATTTCTGCTCTGCTACTAATCCTTTATAATAAACTCCATCTTTTCCCATGACAGATGTTAAGCTAACTGGCCTATAGTTACATGTTTTTTTTTCTAATCTCTCCATCCCTTTTAGAATGAATGTGTTACATTTTTAGTTTACTAATTCTTTGGCACTTTTCCAGTATCTAAGGATTCTGGGAGGATTATTACCTGTGCAGCCATTATCTCTATAACTCCTCCTTTAAATATCCTCAAATGTACCACATCAGGTTCAGCTTTGCGTTTTCATATAAAATAGAAAGTCTTTTGTTGCAGAGGTCCATAGAATAGAATCCCCACAGTGTGAAAATCGACAATTCGGCCTGATAGGTCTACACTGACTATGTGACAAACATCCCACCCAGAATATCCCCCTACCCTATTCCTGTGTTTTCCATGACTAATGCACCTAACCTATAGATCCCTGGACACTATATGGGCAACTTTAACATGGCCAATCCACCTAACCTTCATATCTTTGATCTGTGGGCGGAAACTGGAGCACCCTGCAGAAACCCAATCAGCCATGGGGAAAATGTGCAAAGTTGAAACTTTATTGCTGGAACAGCACAGCAGGTCAGGCAGCATCCAGGGAACAGGAGATTCGACGTTTCGGGCACAGGCCCTTCCTCAGGAATGAGCAGAGAGTGTTCAGCAGGAGAAGATAAAAGGTAGGGAGGAGGGACTTGGAGGAGGGGAGTTGGAAATGTGATAGGTGGAAAGAGGTCAAGGTGAGGGTGATGGGTCGGAGTAGGATGGAGGCGGAGAGGTCAAGAAGAAGACTGCAGGTCAGGAAGGCGGTGCCGGGCTGGAGGGATCCGGCTGAGACAAGGTGGGGGGAGGGGGGATGAAGAAACTGGTGAAGTCCAAGTTCATCCCCTGCGGTTGGAGGGTTCCCAGTCGGAAGATAAGACGCTCCTCCTCCGACCGTCGGGTTGTTGTGGTTTGGCGGTGGATGAGTCCAATGACCTGCATATCCTCGGTGGAGTGGGAGGGGGAGTTGAAATGCTGTGCCACAGGTTGGTTGGGTTGGTTCGTCCAGGTGGCCCAGAGGTGCTCTCTGAATCGCTCCGCAAGTAGGCGGCCTGTCTCCCCAATATAGAGGAGGCCACACCGGCTGCAGCGGATGCCGTAGATGATGTGGGTGGAGGTGCAGGTGAATCTGTGGCGGATATGGAAGTTTCCCTTGGGGCCTTGGAGAGAAGTGAGGGGGGAGGTGTGGGCACAAGTGTTGCACCTCCTGCGGTTGCAAGGGAAGGTGCCGGGAGTGGTGGTTGGGTCGGTGGGGGGTGTGGATCTGACAAGGGAGTCGCGGAGGGAGTGGTCTCTACGGAAAGCTGATAGGGGAGGGGAGGGAAATATATCCTTGGTGCTGGGGTCTGTTTGGAGGTGGCGGAAGTGACGGCGGATGATGCGCTGTACATGGAGATTGGTGGGGTGGTAGGTGAGGACCAGTGGGGTTCTGTCCTGGTGGCGGTTGGAGGGGCGGGGCTCAAGGGCGGAGGAGCGGGAAGTGGAGGAGATGCGGTGGAGGGCACCGTCGACCACGTCGGGGGGGGAAATTGCGGTCCTTGAAGAAGGAGGCCATCTGTGTTGTACGTATTTTGAACTGGTCCTCCTGGGAGCAGATGCGGCGGAGACGAAGGAATTGGGAGAATGGGATGGCGTTTTTACAGGGGGCAGGATGGGAGGAGGTGTAGTCCAGGTAGCTGTGGGAGTCGGTTGGTTTGTAGTAGATGTCCGTGTTGATTCGGTCGCCTGAGATAGAAACAGAAAGGTCTAGGAAGGGGAGGGAGGAGTCCGAGACTGTCCAGGTGAATTTGAGGTCGGGGTGGAAGGTGTTAGTGTAGTGGATGAACTGTTCGACCTCCTCGTGGGAGCACGAGGTAGCGCCGATACAGTCATCAATGTAGCGAAGAAAAAGATGGGGGGTGGGGCCAGTGTAGTTGCGGAAGATGGATTGTTCCACATACCCTACGAAGAGGCAGGCATAGCTGGGGCCCATGCGGGTGCCCATGGCTACTCCTTTTGTTTGGAGAAAGTGGGAGGATTGGAAAGAAAAGTTGTTCAGGGTGAGGACCAGTTCGGTCAGTCGAAGGAGGGTGTCGGTGGAAGGGTACTGGGTGGTACGGCGGGAAAGGAAGAAGCGGAGTGCTTTGAGTCCTTCGTGATGGGGGATGGAGGTGTACAGGGACTGGATGTGTTTGGAGAAAGTGGGAGGATTGGAAAGAAAAGTTGTTCAGGGTGAGGAAAATGTGCAAACTCCACACACAATCACCAGAGGCTGGAATTGAACTCTGGTCTCTGGTGCTGTGATGCAGCAGTGCTAACCACTGAGCCACCATGCTACTCCAGTCCTGTTTAGGCAACATGAGTTTGCATGCACTGCACCTTTTTGATTGAGAAAGGGTTATGGAAACTGTCAATCGCAGCTGCATTTCCCTTGGCAGTGGCCTGACCAGAGTCCACCTGCCTGGTCTGAGTTTTTCAACTAGCTAAGATTTACAGGAACAAATCTGCTGTATATACATGTCAACTATGATCCAACCAATCAGCACTTTCTTTTCATGTGATATAAATGGAGGTTCCTTTTCAAAACTTGATTTCTTGCGTCTCAATCCCAATGAGAGATGAGAAGTTTTGACTTTGTCTTTTTCGTATTGTTTATGTTTTACCAATCAAAGGTTTCATGATTTTTTTCGGTACATTGCTAAGTATCTTTATACAAATAAACTTCATTTTACTATAGATAAAATCTAAATTTTCGTGGAAGTAGTGAAAAGTGAGAAGTGTATCAAGCCAGATAATGTTTTACTGAGAACTACTTGAACACCTATCTTAATGGAATGTATTATTTGTTTATTAGCCTGCACACTCAAACACAAATTAATCCCAGTATAATTTCTTATGCTGACAGTTATGAATTTTTTTTAGATCAGAGTTGACTGTCTGGAGCGGTTCCTCACACTCTTCCACTGCCACAGCCATAGGGAAAATATGGACGGAGTAGAAGTCATCAGATTCTGGTTAGTATTTTGAGAGAGTTGTGCAGTGTTTGTCAGTTTTTTTCAAAAGATGGTTAGATTGCATCAGATAAGAATGTCTTTTTTCCAATTTGCCACGGCCTACATAAACCTGACTAGTTAATGACTACTACTACCTATGCCATATCCAGTCTCAAGTTTTACACTGCTTACAAACCATTGACCCCTGGTTTCCCCAGTATTTCAAATATAAAATTCCCAGCATGATTCAAGTCACTTCATGGCTTCTCTCTTCCATATTTCTAATTTTCAATTGGTTTATAATTCACGTGAACTGTGTTCCTGTGATTCTAGTGTTTTCTGCATGCTTTTCCACTTGCTCACTGGTGAAAATGAAGAGTAGAAATTCACATGGGAACAATAGGATTACTATACTGATTTTTAAAAACATGTTCTTTCAATATTGAGACAGTAAAGAGGAAATTGTTCAAATTTGGATTGCCTTTAATATTTGTTTTCTGTCTCATGTAAGAGGTTTGTTAATTATTTCCATATGTGAGAGAGCAGAACTGAACTGTCTCTGGAAACTGTATCTGCAGGAAGTGTGTTTGGATGAAGCTTATATCAGACTGTTTGGATTGTCTGCAGAGGCAGCTGGAGTCACTGAGGAGCATACAGGAGGCACAGTGTGTTGGATAGTCACTTCAGAAAGATTGTATCACCAGAGGTACAGTCATAAAGATGGGTGACTATCAGGAGAGTTTGGAAGGTAGTGTAGGAGTCTCCTGTGGCTATCCCTGTCTCAAACAAATACACTGTTGGGGGAGGGTAGCTTTTCTGAGGGAAATAAATGGCAGCCAGGTCTTGGGTACTAAGACTGAATCTTCTGTTAAGCGGTGTTTGTCAAGGTTCAAACAAACAATTGTTATGGGTGACTATTCAATTGGGCACAGACAGGTGATTCTGTGGCGATAAGTGAGACTTCAGGATGGTGTGTTCCTTCCCTGGTGCCAGAGTCAAGAATGCCTTGGTGCAGTTGTAGCACATTTTCAAAGGGGAGAGTGAGCAGTCAGATGGCATTGTACACATTAGTACTAACGAAATAGGTAGAGAAAGGAATGAGATTCTGCAGGGGGTATATAGGAAGTTAGGTGGTTAAAAACAGGACTTCAAGTGTAGTAATCTTTGGATTACTTCGGTGCCACATGCTAGTGAGAGTAGGAATAGGACGGTAGTTGGATGAAGGAATGCGTGAAAAGATGATACAGGGAGCAAGGATTCAGATCTTTGGGATCTCTTCTGGAGCAGAAGAGACCTGTACAAAAGGGATGGTTTCACCTGAACTGGAGGGGAACTAATATTCTATTGGGCAGATTTCTTAGTGCTATTTGGAAAACTTTAAGGGAAGGGAAGTGGGAATCCTAAGCAGTGAGAATAGAGAGAAAACATGGGACTGGGATATCATAGGTATTAAAGAAATATAGCTGAGGAAGGGGTGGGGGGTTGGTTTGATTTGATGAGGGAAAACATTACTGCTGTACTTAAAGGATATACCTGGGGTATCGTTTCATGAAGCTATATGGGTTCGGAAGTAAGAAATAAGGGAATGATCACCTTGAAGGGATTGTATTAAAGGCCCCTCAAGTATTCAATGGGAAACTGAAGAGCAAATATAAAGAGAGATCTCAGATACCGATAAGAGTAGTAGGGTTGTTTTGTAAGGGATTTTAACTTTGCTAACTGGGACTATCAATATGTCGATGTAACTTCTAGAGAAAGGGCAAAACGTGACCTCTTAGGAAATAAGGCAGGGCAAGTGACTAAAACGTTAGTGGGGGAACACTCCTGATGACAGATTTAGTTTTAGATACTTCTGGAAAAGGATAGGCCTTATATAAAAGATAAAGCTTGAAATTAGAAGAAGGCCAACTTTGGTATGAGATAGGAACTTTCAAAAGTTGTTTGGGGTAGACTGGAGTGGAGCAAGGGTGCCAGAAGACTGGAAGGTGGCTAATGTTGTCCTTTATTTAAGAAAGGCTGCAAGGAGAAGCCTGGAAACTATAGAATGGTGAGTCTGATGTCAGTGGTGGGTAAATTGTTGGAGGGGAGTCTGAGAGATAGGATTTACATGCATTTAGAGAAGCAAGGACTGATTGGGGATTGCCAGCATGGCTTTGTCTGTGGGAATTTATATCTGTCAAACTTAAGTTTTTTTGAGCATGTGACCAAAAAGATAGATGAGGGCAGGTTGGTAGACATTGTCTGCGTGGACATTAGCAAGGCCTTTGACAAGGATCTGCATGATAGACTGATTAGTAAAGTTAGATCTCATGGGATCCAGGGAGAGCTTGCAAGTTGGATACAAAATTGTCTTGACTATAGGTGACAGCACTGGAGGCCTGTGACTAGCAGTGTTCAGCATAGACTGGTGATGGGTCAACTGTTGTTTGTCATGTAAATAAATTATGTGAATGAGAATATAGGAAGCATGGTTAGTAAGTTTGTGGATGACACAAAATTGATGATATAGTGAACAATAAAGAAGGTTATCCAAGACTACAGCAGAATCTTGATCAATGAGCTGGCAGAGGAGGTGGTGGAGGCTGGTACAATTGCAACATTTAAAAGAGATTTGGATGGGTATATGAACAGGAAGGGATTAGAGGGATATGGGCCAGGTGCTGGCAGTTGGGATTAGATTGGGTTGGGATATCTGGACGGGTTGGACCGAAGGGTCTGTTTCCATGCTGTACATCTCAATGACTCTATGACTGTATGATTCTATAACTGAGTAGTGACAGATGGAGTTTAATTCAGATAAATGTGAGATGTTGCATTTTGTAAGACAAACAAGGGTAGGATTTACACAGTTAATGGTAGTACCCTGGGGAGTGTTGTCAAATAGAGAAACCTAGAGGTGCAGGTACGTAATTCCATGAAAGTTGTGCCACTGGTAGACAGGGTGGTGAGAAAGAGATTTAACACGCTTCCTTTCCTTAATATATGAAAAAAACACTTGGTCCTCGCAAACCAACTTTCTGTGCTAAGACTCAGCTTTTAGTATGGCATGCAAATACTTTTAGCAGAAATTCTAAGAAAAGAGGTTTATAATGTCAAAGCTCTTTTTTTAGTGTTTTTTGTAAGTCTGCCATATCTTTCCTATTTGTACAATTTGGATAGTTCTAACAAAGCACAAGATTGACTAAACCCAGCTGCTGTCAATATCCCTGATTTTTTTTCCCTATTTGCGGTAGCAACATGGTGTTGATACTTCAGTGTTTTTTTTTATTCTGAAAATATCATTTCTGTAATCCAACAACAATACCAAGAAGTGACCACTTTTTTTTTCAAATACAAGTCTGACTGCTGATTCCAGGGTTGATACAAGCTGATGTTGTTTATATCTTGGTCTTCACTATGTGCAGCATGTTACACCCTTGATCCAGAATCCACAATCAACATATAGCTTGTTTGTTGGAGCTTTATTGTTTAGAAAGAAATACTACGCTTCTTTCTCAGAATCTAATTAAATTTCAGTTCTGTTTTATGATAAATCAGGAATTTCTTTGTCAATATATTTATAGTAGCAAGTAATTCTAAGTTCATTCCAAAGTTTAGTCAAATGGTCTAGTGTAAACCTTGTGATATCTGGAGTGTATTTTTAAAATTAAAGAAAGATATTGCTTATGTTCTGGTTTTTACATTCTCTTAGTATTGCAAGTTGACCCACCCTCTAAAAAAGGCTTGAGTTCTGAATCTATACAGCATTTAAACCAAGGACTGTTCAGGTGGAGGTTGAAAATCTTATTTGAATAAAATAGGAGGATCCAAGATGGCGACCTAGGAGAATCTGGTTTGCTGGGCTCACGCCACAACACAACAAAACAGAGCTAGAACCCATTCCATCTATTTGACCGGGTCGAGTGGCCATATCTTTTTTATTCTTTAAAGTGGTTTGGCTTGGGTGAGGTCTTTATCAGATGGGTAAAGGTTTTGTATAGTGACCCTCTTGTCACAGTCCTCACCAATGGTGTGCGGTCAAGCAATTTCAGTATCATTAGGTGCAATCAACAGGGCTGTCCCTTATGACCGCTGCTTTTTACATTGGTGATTGAACGACTGGTAGAAGCAATACATAGGGATCCCAATATATCTGCTTCAGAGGCAGAGACAAAGTCGCATAAGATTGCATTGTATATAGATGATATTCTTGTCTTTTTATCGAACCCAACAGTTTTGGTGCCTCATCTGATACAATGCATTAATTCATTTGGCGGTTTTTCGGGTTACAACATCAACTTTTCAAAATCGGAGGCCATGCCTATGAGGGGGTCTTCTTAAAAATACCTGGTCCTGAGGACGAATCTCAACTTCCCTTTAGATGTTTGCATGAGAGCTTTCTCTACTCATGCCTTTGATCGACTATTTAAAACCAATTTTGCCCATTTGTTTGACAGAATCAAAGACGACCTTTTGAAGATGGGAGGCGCTTCTGACCTCTTGGTTAGGTCAGATAGCCCTCGTTAAAATGAACATTCTCCCCCGTCTGTTGTATCCTATGCTTTCTCTGCTTTTTACTAAGCAAGCATTTAGAAGACTGAACGGCTGGTTCAGTTCCTTTATCTGATATCACAAGTGACACCTTATTAAACTGACTAAACTGCAGCCTCCACGCAGACTGGGAGGAGTGGACCTCCCAGATGTCAAAAACTATCAACCAAGCTCATTGCTATCTTACGTGAATGATTGGGCCCGGGGAGACCCTCACTCACTATGGTTGGATATTGAAGCATCTTTGGCATGATGTCCCCTTCCTAGCTTGCTGTTCTTGGACAAAGAGGACAGTTAAGGAGTATTGCCATACCCTAATAGGTATTAGTACGGTTAAGGTGTAGAGGGCAGTGAGGGCAGTATTATCAAAACATCATTTTTTACACCCATAGTTGGTATGCTGGGTTTTCACCTGGGGATGATAGACTTTGGGTTTAACCTATGTGTAGCGAGGGCTGTCTCTTGCCTGGATGACTTATTTGAGTGGGATATACTGATGTCTTTTGACCAGTTGGCTCGGAAATAAGAGTTGCCCAGGAGGGACCGCTTCCGTTTCTTTGAAATTAGAAATTTCATACAAAAAGAGACCACACTTCTAACTGATCCCTAGATAACTGACACTGAGAAGAGGGTACTAAGTGCTGAGAACACACTTGCTGTCAGCAGTGTCTATCACCTATTGGGAGAGGGTCCCTTGAATGGCTCTGTAAGGTGTGGGCGAGGGAGCTGCATGTTGAGATCTTTTCTGAAGTATGGGAGAATATCTGGGAAAATACATGAGGGATCTTGATTTGCAACAGGACCCATGCCTTGCAATTGAAAATTCTCCACAGGGTTCACTTGGCTTCAGACCGCCTTTCAAAGTGGAAGTGCCTCCAATGTGTCCTAAATGCAAAATGAGTATGGGTAAGCTCCCACATTGTCTCTGATCTTGACACAAGCTGTGGGCATACTGGAGAGATGTGGTAGGTGTGGTAGGTCTTAGGGACAGAGGTGGAGATGGACCCAGGATCTCCTTCTCTTGGTCTTGTTAACCTACTTCCATTAGATGCGCATAAGAGAGAGTTTTTCAGTATCCTCACTTCTTGTGCAAGAAAGGAATATTCTATTCGGGTGGGCGTCTGAAAAACCCCCCAGGGCTGTAGGATGGCATAAGCTAGTCATGGAGCACATCCCCTTGGACTTTCTTACAAGCATGCTGCACCATAAAACAGAGTTTTTAAAAGATATGTTGGCCCTTTTTGGACTACTTGGGTACAGATTTGTCTGCAATACTAATAAGGGCCTTTATATATCCATGACGATTCTGTTTAATGAGTCTGGAATCCAGGGAGGAGGAACTACGAACACATGAATATGTTTAAATTTATGCTCTTTGTTCAAGGGCTATTACTATGTTTCTTTGAACTGTATTATTATTACTATTTCTGTCATTGTTTTTAGTTACTTGTTATTATTTATTTATGTAATTTTGTGGGTTTCTTTGTTTTGGCTTGAATTGCTTTTTGTATTTTGTTATGAAGATGTGGGTGTACTGTACCTTTGAGAGTTAAAAGCTACCTGACAGCACTAAGTGTTCTGAAAAAAGATACAATGTAACATGTGCTCCAGTTAATGAGGTAGCTATGGTAGCTGGTTGCCTGGAAACAACAAAACAGATTTGAATTAGGCCAATAATCTTAAATTATGCCCCGAAAAATACCAAATTCCAATACACTTTGAATTTGGCATATTGACAATCTTAAAAGCCAATGACACAATCTGATGCTTTGGGTGTATAAGATCAGGGAAAATTGAACAGTTGGGAGAAGAACTGCCAAGCTACCAGCATGTAAAGACTGTCTGAAAAATAGCTCTCTTAAAAGGTACCTTTATCGATCAGTAACCTATGAAGCAGAATTCCCAAAAAGAAGAAAAGACAACATGAATACAGAGAAAACTGAAAGCTGCCTAGCTTTGAAATAAGTTTTGTTTTGTAAATCGTAATCGGGTGTTTTATCGGACTAGTATTATAGAAGGAAAGGTAAAAGATAGGTTAGACGAGTTGTAAATAGTTAGTTAATTATTCTCTGTTATACTTTAAGAAATAAAGTTGTTAATTTTTACTTTAAATAGTTCTTGGCCTTGAATTTTCACAGATTACTGCAGCGGATAAATCTTTTCTGTGTTGCTGGTTTACAATAAGCAGGAGAGTTTACCTCGTCATAACAATTTGTTATAATATTCAAAAAACTCTTTTTTTCTTTAATAAAAATATATTTAAAAAAAAAACAAAAATAGGGGAAATCTTCTTTCTGGCAAATATTCTTCCCTTAACCAAACTTGACAACAGGTTTATAAGACTTTGTTCTACAACAGTAATGCTGTGACTATTTTTGTATGACAGACTGCTGTGATGGAGAGGAGGTTAGGGACAACAATGTCTGTGGGTTTCACCCTAACTGAAGTGGACTTTGGTGCCAATCATCTTGTTATCCCTTCTGTTGAATGAAGATCTTGCTCTGCCAGGACACTATGGTAATTGGTGTGCCGTGGTTACACCACTTTGAAGGAACCCATACATAGGCGTCTTCCGACTCTTCAAAAATAAAGTTTGGTTCTGGAACATCAGGACTCTGTTGGATAATCCCAGCAGTGAGAGACCTAAATGTGGCATTGCTACCATAGCCCAAGAGGTCTGGCACTATAAAATTGACTTCACTGCCATGAATGATACATGGCTGGGGAAAGTCAGCTCAAAGAACAAAATGGTGGATAAATCATTTCTGGGGGAAAAAAATGTCAACACCACAGGATTAGTTTGCCAAGAGGGATAAACAAATGCATCTTGACCTTTCGGTTCACCCTAATCTAGAAGCATTGGACCTAGGTGCAGGACCTGGAGTGTAGGGAGGTTAGGAACATGGCATCAATTTCAAAGGAGGGTGCCTGTAAACAGGAAAGTGGCTTGAAGTGTGTATACTTCAATGCAAGAAGTATACGAAATAAGGTAGGTGAACTTGCAGCGTGGGTTGGTACCTGGGACTTCGATGTTGTGGCTATTACGGAGACATGGGTAGAACAGGGACAGGATTGGCTGTTGCAGGTCCCAGGGTTTAAATGTTTTAGTAGGGTCAGAGGTGGGGGTAAAAGAGGGGGAGGTGTGGCATTGCTTGTCAAAGATAGTATTACAGCTGTGGAAAGGACAATGGATGAAGACTCGCCATCTGAGGTAGTTTAGGCTGAGGTTAGGAATAGGAAAGGTGAGCTCACCCTGTTAGGAGTTTTTTACAGGCCTCCTAATAGTCCTAGAAACGTAGAAGAAAGGAATGCGAGGATGATTCAAGAGAAGAGTGAAAGTAATAGGGTGGTTGTTATGGGGGCCTTTAACTTTCCTGATATTGATTGGGAAAGCTATAGCTCAAGTTCGTTAGATGGGTCAGTGTTTGTCCAATGTGTGCAGGAGGGTTTCCTGACACAATATGTAGATAGGCCAACAAGAGGTGAGGCCATACTGGATTTGGTTCTGGGTAACGAACCAGGCCAGGTGTTAGAATTGGAGGTAGGTGAGCACTTTGGGGACAGTGACCACAATTCGGTGACTTTTACTCTAGTGATGGAGAGAGGTAAGTGTGCACTGCACGGCAAGAGTTATAGCTGGGGGCAGGGAAATTATGATGCGGTGAGGCATGACTTAGGATGTGTGGCTTGGAAAAGTAAGTTTCAAGGCAAGGGCGTAATTGATATGTGGAGCTTGTTCAAGGAGCAACTATTGAGTGTCCTTGATAAGTATGTACCCGTCAGAAAGGGAGGAAAGGGTCGTGTGAGGGAACCGTGGTTTAATAAGGAATTGGAATCCCTTGTTAAATGGAAGAGGGCGGCCTATGTAAAGATGAGGCGTGAAGGTTCAATTGGGGCGATTGAGAGTTATAAGGTAGCCAGGAAGGACCTGAAGAGAGAGTTAAGAGCAGCAAGGAGGGGACATGAAAGGTCCTTAGTTGGTAGGATTAGGGAAAACCCTAAGGCTTTCTATAGGTATGTCAGGAATAAAAGAATGACTAGGGTAGGAATAGGTCCAGTCAAGGATAGTAGTGGGAAGTTGCGTGTGGAGGCTGAAGAGATTGGGGAGACACTGAATGAATACTTTTCGTCAGTATTCAATCAGGAACAGGACATTGTTGTCAATGTGAGTACTGAGTCACAATTAAGTAGAATGGATGGCTTTGAGGTATGTAGAGAAGAGGTGTTGGAAATTCTGGAAAGGGTGAAAATAGATAAGTCCCCTGGGCCTGATGGCATTTATCCTAGGATTCTCTGGGAAGCAAGGGAGGAGATTGCAGAGCCATTGGCCTTGATCTTTATGTCCTCGTTGTCTACAGGAGTAGTGCCAGAAGATTGGAGGCTAGCAAATGTGGTTCCCTTGTTCAAGAAGGGGAGTAGGGATAACCCTAGTAACTATAGGCCGGTGTGTCTCACTTCTGTTGTGGGCAAAATCTTAGAGAGAATTGTAAGGGATAGGATTTATGAACATCTGGATAGGAATAATGTGATCAAGGATAGTCAGCATTGTTTTGTGAAGGGCAGGTCGTGCCTCACAAACCTTATTGAATTCTTTGAGAAGGTGACTAAGGAGGTAGACGAGGGGAAAGCGGTAGATGTGGTGTATATGGATTTTAGTAAGGCGTTTGATAAGGTTCCCCATGGTAGACTACTGCAAAAAATACGGAGGTATGGCATTGAGGGTGAGTTGGAGGTTTGGATTAGGAGTTGGCTGGCTGGAAGAAGACAGAGGGTAGTAGTTGATGGCAAAGGTTCATCTTGGAGTTCCGTCACTAGCGGTGTTCCGCAAGGATCTGTTTTGGGACCATTGCTGTTTGTCATTTTTATAAATGACCTGGAGGAGGGGTTAGAAGGTTGGGTGAGCAAGTTTGCGGATGATACGAAAGTCGGAGGAGTTGTAGACAGTGAGGAAGGATGTGGCAGGTTACAGCGGGATATAGATAAGCTGCAGAACTGGGCAGAAAGGTGGCAAATGGAGTTCAATGTAGCTAAGTGTGAGGTGATTCACTTTGGTAAGAGTAACAAAAAGATGGGGTACTGGGCTAATGGTCAGATATTTGGTAGTGTGGATGAGCAGAGGAATCTTGGTGTCCATGTTCACAGATCTTTGAAAGTTGCCACCCAGGTAAATAGTGCGGTGAAGAAGGCATACGGCGTACTGGCTTTTATTGGTAGAGGAATTGAGTTCCGGAGTCCTGAGGTCATGTTGCAGTTGTATAAGACTCTGGTGCGGCCACTTCTGGAGTATTGTGTGCAGTTTTGGTCGCCATACTATAGGAAGGATGTGGAGGCACTGGAACGGGTGCAGAGGAGGTTTACTAGGATGTTGCCTGGTATGGTAGGAAGATCGTATGAGGAAAGGCTGAGGCACTTGGGGTTGTTTTCATTGGAGAAAAGAAGGTTTAGGGGTGACTTGATAGAGGTGTACAAGATGATTAGGGGTTTAGATAAGGTCGACAGTGAGAATCTTTTTCCACGTATGGAGTCAGCTATTACAAGGGGGCATAGCTTTAAATTAAGGGGGGGTAGGTATAGGACAGATGTTAGGGGTAGGTTCTTCACTCAGCAAGTCGTGAGTTCATGGAATGCCCTGCCAGTAGCAGTGGTGGACTCTCCCTCATTATGGGCATTTAAGCGGGCATTGGATAGGCATATGGAGGATAGTGGGCTAGTGTAGGTTAGGTGGGCTTGGATCGGCGCAACATCGAGGGCCGAAGGGCCTGTACTGCGCTGTATTCTTCTATGTTCTATGTTCTATGGACCAATGTTATGCTTATCCCCAACTCTAGAAGCAATGATGGGATCCGTGAAATTCTACTTCTGTGTACAAAACTTTAAAGAGCATGTCTTTTTCATTTTGGATTGTGGATTTTGAAGTGGACAAAGGACTATTTTAAGTGGGATTATTTTGATGAAGGGGATTTGCCCAAAGCATAGACTCTCCTGCTTCTCTGACCCTGCTTGACCTGTTGTGCTTTTTCCAGCTCCACATTTAATTGACTGACGTTCCAGTATCTGCAGTCCTCACTATCTCCAAAGGACTATTTTAAACTAAGGACTGTGGAAGAAGTTGTTGCTGCTTTTATAAGCAAGTTACTGGAACTCATAAGTTGTGTTTGCACTGTTGTTTTGCTCAGACAATAAGGGAGAGGTATTTAAGGTGTGTGTGTGTCTTGCTTGCTCTTGCTCTTGCTCTTGCTCGTGCTCTTCTCTCTGATAGATTGCTGATTGTTTGTTTCACGCAATCAGGACCAGTTATGCAGAGAAATCAGTCCACAATTCAAAATAAAGAAGACTTAGAAGATGTGGTTTTTAAAGTCTCCACTGTGTTACTGTTTTCCTGTAGAAAGAAGCTACTTGGCCCTTTGTGTGTACACCATCTCACCCATTTACCTCAATTGGTTCAGCTTCAACGACACTTAAACTTGACACTATCCAGGAAAAATTAGCCGGTTTTATGTGCACCTCATCAACATCTTAAGCCTTCACTCCCATGTCCTATACCATCTTTTAAGGATGCGGATAACAGATACACGGGGCAGTTCCATCTGCAAGTGCTGCTCCAAGCCACACAACATCATTCCTTGAAACTGTGTCACTGTTCTTTCACTTTTTCTGGGTTACCACCAAATTCTCAAGGGCAATAAACACTGGTTTAGCCAGCAAAGCTCATATATCCTGTGAAGAATTACAAAAACCATCACCGCAACCAAAATATCCCACATTACATTTATTATTTATGCAGTAGCTCAACAAATAAGTAGCGTTGGATGGTTCAGGTTTTTGTCAGACCCATTTTTTAATGTAAAAGCAAGCCTTCCTGTGTCCTTTTCAAATAAAACCTCCTTCACTCAATCTTTTGAATGTAATTGAATTGCCTTCCAGCAGAATATACATGTCGTTACTCAAGTCTCCAAAACCTGACTATTTCGCCATCTCACGAAACAGAAACTAACTTACAAATATTTGCCCTCATAGCTATAGCTGGAAACACAACAGTATCTTCCTTCCTCCCTGGGTCTCTGAGACTAAATCTGGCAACAGTGAAGCTAGTTGTACCTTCCTTTTTGTCAACATGCTGAATACAGCGTTTCACCTTACTCAGTTTTTGTTGATCTGGGTTGCTATCCCAATCTCAATTAGGTCACATGGATTTGTTTCTGGGCAGAATGAGTTTGGACTCAGGCTAGTCCAATACTTCACGAGAGAAAGAAAATTGCAGATGCTGGAAATCAGAAGCAAAAAAGGGAATTGCTGGAAAAAATTCAGGTCTGGCAGCATCTGTGGAGAGAAATCAGAGTTAACGTTTTGGGCTTAGTGATCCTTCAGAACTGCACTCTAATACTTTGCTTATCATAAAGTGGGCTAAGAGTTATTTATAATGCATAACATTTCCTTTTCTTGCTAACCTACAATTGAGCATGTTGAAAAAAAATTAATTATTGCCACACCTGTTTTTAACCATATTAGTTTCATTTGAACAAATATTTTAAGAATCCTATCGTGTGATCATTCAGTCTAATGATGTGGAGGTGCCGGTGTTGACTCCACCTGATGAAGGAGCAGCACTCTGAAAGCTTGTGATTTCAAATAAACCTGTTTGAACCACAACAGACTAAGGGCCGTAAATAGCAAGCGGGACAGAACACCAGTGCCCACCCCGCACCCCCCACACACACACACTTCTCCACCTCTTGATGCTGCCTGTGTTATTCCAACCTCCTGCTAGTCTGTCATGTGACTTCAGGCAAAAGCCAAAGCAGAGCACTGGTAAGCAGGTTATTACTAAGTCAGTGTAAATAGACTTTCAAACAAACCTGTTGGACTGTAACCTAGTATCATGTGATTTTTGACTTTGTCTAACCCAGTCCAACACCAGCACTTCCACAAAAATTAATAGATTGTGTCATTGACAGTGCAATATTTATTTTGTCTTTAATGATACTTTGTTTAATCACTTTGCAGATGATTGAGAGTATTTTTGTGGAGTGTTAATTGGCTGGATTGGTATTCTAATGCTTTGTTTTGTGGTATCTCAACATTGTTGGCAAGGCTATTGTTTGTTTCCTGATTACTGTGAACAGCTTCTTGAATTGCTGCAGTCTATCTGATGTGAAGCTAGTGCAGTTAGGGAGTTCCAGTATTGACGAACATTAGTAAATACATTTCAATTGTTGATATACTTTGAAGTGAAGTCACTGGCTTGTTAGGGACTTCTAGGTGGTGATATTCTGATGCACTGGTTGCTGTTGTCCTTTTAAGTGGTTGGGGCAGTTGGTTTGGTGGGTACTATCAAAGGAGTCTTGCATGTTCTGTAATTCATCTTGTATATGGTACAAACACTGCTACTATGTGGTATCAAAGTCACAAATGGACCGTTTTGATAGTGAGAGAATGGAGTATGGAATAGGGACTGAAAATAATGACTTTAGTCTTCCTGTTATTCAGTCGGAGAAGACTGTTCTCATACAGGACTAAATGTTGGATGAGCAGTCTGATAATTTCGCAGCACTGGAGGAATTAAGAGATTACGATGAAACCTAGCTGGGTGTTGTCAGCATATCTGTTACAGGGTTTGGCATATAGGTGGCATAGAGCCAATGTTCAATTCTTGAGGGGTACACTATTTTAAACCATATAATGTGGAAGTATTGAGTTAGCTTTATTGCCAGATGTGCTCAATTAAATACAGTGAAAAGTTTACAGGTGGCCACACTATGGTGCCATCCTAGGTACAAAAGGTGCTTGAGTACAGATTCTTAAATTCTTGGCAGGAAAAAAATAGAAGAGTAAGAAAAGGTGCAGCATTACAGATAATAGGAATAAATTAGAAAAATAAAGAAACAAAACGTTCAGAATAACAATCTTTTCAACCCATTGCATGCCAGCTCCTACTGTCCACTAACTGAAAGTGAAATAATTGCACAGAGGCTAGTATTCCATCACCAAATCACCTTTTATTTACTTGTACACAGGCTGTGGTCAGTCAGCTCAGAATAAGTATCCTAAATTGAGGAGATTCCAAATCCCCTGTTAATAATGGTCAGCCAGGGTTTTCTGGCCCAGGTTAATCACTCCATCTTCTAGTCAACAAGGTCCACCTCGCTCCAATCACTACACCCACCCTCAGCTAAGACCGGAGATGTAGGTCTGTTCTTTCTCTTGTAGGTTTTTCTGTGTCATTTTATCCCCAGGTTCGGTTCATCTGATTTGGACTGTGACATGGGCATTGTATACAGGACTGTAGCATGTCGCTTGCATTTTGAGCATCTTGGGAGAATTTCCACTTCTGGCAGTAATTGTATTCAGGCTGCATCTGCCTCAGACTCAGGTTTCCTCGACACTCGACAGAGGGAGAGAATCCATGATTTCTGACTACACTTTCGGCCTCATTTGAGGGTCCAGGGGTGTTTTGTTCCTGCCCCGTTTACGAGGTAACAGCTTTCAGGTGATCCAGTATTTGTTCAAGACTGCCTCACGTATTTGAATTTTGTAAGTCATGGGACTTGACCTTGCCTCACCCATACAGGACCATTTCCATAGTTCTGGCACCAAAGTTCGTCCCCGAATTAAACCCCCTCTCTCGCTTAGAAGAGGCATGTGGTTGGGTTTTGACATTCCTGTTGCCGCTCCTCCAAGCCAGCTCAGAAAATATGAGCTTTAGCCTTGGGTGGAATCTTCTCCCCATCAGCAACTTGGCTAGAGCTATCCTTGTTGAATGAGGAGTGGTCCTATAATCGAACAGGACCAGACAGTTTGATGTCGACTGATGCTGTAGGCTGCTGCTTTAAACCTGCCTTCAACATTTGGACCGCTTTTACTGCTAGACTGTTGGACAATTGATAGTATGGAGCTGTCCTTATGCTGAATGCCACTAGACTTCAGGAAATACTCTAATTCCCTGCTGGTAAATGGCACTCCATTGTCCATGATGAATACTTCTGGGAGTTCATGTATCACAAATGATGCTTACAGCTTCTTAGTCATCACCCCTGAGTTTGCTAAATGACTTTAATGCACATCCAACCATTTTGAATGGGTGTTCACCATGACCGGGATTATTGAGCCCATGAAAAGGACTGGCATAATTGACATGCAACCGAGTCTAGGTTTAACCTGACCATTCCCACAAATGTGGGGACACTGGTGGTAATTTTGTTCGCACTCTGGGAACTGCCACACTAAATTAGCTATGTTGGCATCCCACCCTGGCTAGGAGACCAAGCTTCTTGCTAGAACCTTCATCTTGGAAACCCCTGGATGACCCTAGTGGAGATCAGCCAGTATCTGGCAGTAACCTTTACTCCGAATAATCACCCTTGTTCCCTATAGTAAATGCCATTCTCTATGGTCATCTGGTTTTGTTGGGTCCAGAAAGGTTTCAATGGTTGAGATGGCCCTTCTGTTTTCCCCCATTACCATCTGCTGTTTTAGTTTTGCAAGGGCAGTGTCTTTTTGTGTCCATAGTCTGATATTGTCAGTGGTGGCCAGAAGGGTATCTGGGAAGTTTAAAACCAAAACTGACTCTTTGAGGCACTACCAGTCTGTGAGGTGACTCACAGCATCCACATTAACCACTTGGCTTCCTGGACAGTGTTGTAACTTGTGCACCCTGAGAATAGGGCCCACTGCTGAATTCTACTGGAAGCTATGGGCGGTGTCCCCCCCAAACACAGGTTTGTGGTCTGTTACTATGACAAATCCTCTCATACCAAAGATGACCGTCAATGCATCCTTCTCTATCTGAGCGTATTGCATTTGGCATCAGCCAAAGTTCGGAAGCCCACGTTATTGGGTGTTTCGCTCTGGGCCACCAGTGAGCCAACACAACCCTGATACCATATGGTGCGACATTGCATGTCACCACCACCTCTTGCTTCAGATCATAGGGAGCCAATAGGATTGCTTTTTCACTTCCCTAAAGGCTACTACTTGGTTATGCGACCATTTCCAAGGCTTACCCTTTCTCAATAGTAGGTGTAAAAATACTGACATGAAGGCCAGGTTACAATATGAATTTTCCATAATAATTCTCTAACCCGCGGAAACACCTAAGCTGTAGTACAGACGTGGGAACCAGGGCTCCTTTGATTGCCCCCACTATCTTCCAACAGATGTTCTTTGGTTTTGTCAACTCTAACCCAAGTAGGTCACTTGGGGTATCTGGAACACACATTTTTCCCTTCCAAGTCATGCGCCCACCTGGGAGAAACATTTAATTACTGTCTCAAGTTCTCAAAGTGCTCTTTCCAGTTATTAGCACGTCATCCAGATAAACAGTAACCTGGAGTAGCCCTTGTAAAATGTTCTCCATGGTCTGCTAGAATAGGATGCCGGCTGATGATATCCCAAATGGCAGTCTTGTATATTGATATAAACCTTTCATCAGTGTTAATTGTGGCGTACTTCTGGGACTCCTCATCCAGTCGCAATTGCAGGTAGGCATGGCTCATGTCCAGCTTCGTAAAGGATAGCCCCAACCCCCCCCCCCCCCCCCCCCCCCGCCAACTTCACAAACAAATCCTCTATATGAGGGATTGGATATTTACTCAGCTGCAGGAAGCAGTTTTCCTATTTCCTTAAAATCCCCATACTCAGGCTTCACAATTGGCACAACCAGTGCTACCCATTCCACAATCTGCAATTCCTTCACTCTCCAGTCTTCTGATTTCCATCTCTACTTTTGCCCGCAAGGCAAATGGTACTAAGTGGGCCTTGCAAAATCGCAGAATTGCATCCTGGTCAACATGTAAAGTGGCTTTGGTCCCTTTGATAGCCCCAATCCCTTTTTGAAAATCTCCTGAGTATTTCATGAGGGCTTCATGGAGGCAGCCATTTTTCAATTGACAAATGTTGAGCCAATCTAGATCAATCTTTCTCGACAAATTCTGCCCCAACAGGCTTGGGCTCGAGCCTCTTACTAACATCAGTGGTAGCTGTACCAACTGTTTCTTATAAGAGACTGGAACCGAAGTCTTGATCTTCAATGGTTGTCTAGTGTTCTTAGTCTGGCTGTGGTCTTACGCAAACCTAAGGGCTGGGGTCCTGAACGAATCTTGTTACAGATAGCAAACACAGCTGCCCCAGTGTCAACCTCCATGGGAACTGGTAACCATTTAACTAAACTTTAATTTTAATCGGTTCCGATTTGGATGTTGCTGTGCAATTTAATTGTTGCAACATACACACATGGGGAATTTCTAGGGTGTGCCCCCTCCTAGATACCAGATGACAGTTTTCTGAAGTCAGGCTCTGTAGGACTCCTTTGTCTCTCTGCATACCAGCAACAACTACAATGACTTGTTGGCCCAGATCCTGAACTTTTTAGCCACTTTGTTCTGCTTCGTTTTGGGATTCTGCTGTGGGTGGGCCTAAGGTCCCTCTTCTTAGGAAATGCCCTAAGTAAGGCCGTGCAATTGTTTCCACTCCAGTGATGTTCCCCAAGCTCAGTCTGACAGTTAACTCCCATGCTCCACTTGCTGCATTTTCAAATGACAATGCCAATTGTAGTGCCTGTTGGAAGTCCAGTTGGGCTTCAGCGAGTAGACACTTCTGCATGCTAAAGTCAATGATCCCACAAGCCAAACTGTGTCTCAGTATCTCATTGAGAGATAACCCAAAATCACATGCCTTGGCAGTTGTCTTAACCTTGTTAAAAATCCCAATATGGATTCCTCCAGTTCTCTAAAATCCAAAAAAAGCCAAAAGTGTCTCACTTAGTGGAAGCTTGGGATCATAATATTCCTTAACCAACTCCATCAATTCTTGGGAAGATTTGAATGTCTGGTGGGAAAATTAAGCTTCTTATAACCGAAAATGCTATGGGTCCACAAGCAGTCAGAAGGATGACTCGTTATCACATTCTTCTAACATACTGGGCCCAGTCTTTGAAAGCAGGGTACGATGAGTCAGGCTTCCCAAATAAAGGCAGAATTAGAGAAGTGCTTACCCCAACTCTAGATGACTGTTGCAAGCAAATGTTCTTCAGGCAAGTCCTATTCTCTCCCATTGCCACTGAAATACCTGCACAGAGGTCAGTCACCAAGTCACTCTTTATTTACTTGTGAGCAATACGCTGGCTGCAGCCAGCTGACTCAGTCAGTACCCTGAACTGAGGAGATTTAAAAACCCCTGTTAATATTGGTCAGCTTGGGCTTTCTGATTGTCCTAGGTTAACAATCCCAATCAAGGAACTCATAATCAACAAGGTTGACCTAGTTTCAATCACGAAAGAAAGGGACTCCTCCACTACCTCACTGCCAACTGCGCCAGACCGTCCAATATAGAAGTTGCCACAGTTCTTGTGCCATCCCTTTGCTGCTGTGCCCACCTTGCTGACATGGGTGAACCCAGTCACCCAGCAACCAGACGTCCCCATTCTGGGCCTACTGCGACCACAACCAAGAGTCCTTGGCTCTGCTGCTGCCTTTGGCACTAGGCATAATGTGCTGGTGCTGCCACGCCACGCCATACCATGCCAGGGCTTCCTCCTTTGGGTCCACTGCAACTAGGAGTCCCTGGTTTTGCTGCCAGGCCAGGCCATTGTTGCACCCAAGGGTCCTGCTTTGGCTGCAGATGTTGCCATCTTGAACTGTCCACTGCTGCCGGCGCCACCTCCCACAATCGATGGAAGGGCTTAACTGCCCCCTCCAGTCCCTGGGAGAAGCCATATTCGCCATTCTGCATACAGCCTTTGCTTACTGCCCCATCAATACTGCTAACCAACCAACCACAAAACTGAAAACAAAAAAGAAAAAAAAGGAATGGCAAGAAGAAAAGATTTTTTTTAAACAAAAGAGAAAGCAGAATGGACCAGATGAGCCTTGGGCAAGAACCTGCATGCAGTCCTCCTGTTCCATTGCTATCTTGAAAGAATCGAAAAGAAACTATAGAAAA
This sequence comes from Chiloscyllium plagiosum, assembly GCF_037043375.1. NCBI lineage: Eukaryota > Metazoa > Chordata > Chondrichthyes > Orectolobiformes > Hemiscylliidae > Chiloscyllium > Chiloscyllium plagiosum. Next base: position 41,766,038 of record NW_028270141.1, read on the forward strand.
TGAATTTCTGGCTGTAATTAGATAAAAAACAGAACCAGGTGAGAATTGTCCATTTGGATGATGTCAGTGGAGAGGTTTTAGAGGAAGATGATGTTGTCAGTCACATAGACTGAAATGAGAAAGTTTACCTTTGTGACAGCTCATAAGATGTTTGTGGTTTTGATTAGAACTATTTCTGTACTATGGCAGAAGTCATGTTGTGGGGGGGAAGATTCAACATGTATACACTTGAAAGATTGGAATAGTCTTGGAAGGTGAGAACGCTTTCAGCTTTGGAGAGGAAAGAGTAGGGACGTATGTATGTATTTTATACATTCCTAATGTTTCTGTTTATATGGTTTATCTGAGCTCTTTAGTTTATTATTATTATTATTATTAATAATAATGATGAAACAAGTCTCAGATCCTGAAAATATGGAGTAGTGACTTTCCATTCCTTTAGCTCATCAATCTTGTTCTTTGTGTACTTCAGACAGAAACTCTGTTCAGCAGAACTGTGCGGTATCCCTATTTTCAATTAAATAAATTGAGAATCACTGATAACGTGAAATGACATTCTTGTAAATGTTAATTATGGGTGGTATCACAATCGTTAAGTCGTAATTTTTACAGTTGAGAAAGAGGTGCTTCAGACCATTGTGTCTCCAGCCATTTTAATCCTGTTTCCATCACTTGACCCATGGCTTTGTATGGTCAAGTGATGGAAACAGGATTATGGCTTTGTATGGTATGGTATTTCAGATGCTCTCTGCTGTAGTCAAAAACTCACTTGTTGAATCATGTATGATGATTGTTGTAGTGAGGTAGCTGTGGAGCCATACCACTTTATGTGACTCTATTTTTGAGACAAAGACACATTTGAGTCTAGGTAGAATGGCTAATTGCATTGCTACATAATTGACTTGCTGACTGGTGTTATTAGTGACAAGTTCCAGCAGCTGATTAGCAAGGTACTGAGAAAACATTTGTCAACTCAAATAAATGTTTTTGACACCAAAGTTAATACATTTGCATGTTAATGTGAACTGTCTTATGATGTAAAAACGAGTGTTATAAAATGCAGTAATCTGTTCTTTCTTCGTTGATAAAGAGAAGTGTTACAACACCTAACAACATACTCAATAAATTTGTCCTTAATCCAATCTGGGTCTGGAGATGGTACTTTGAATTCATAAATATGGGATTTATTTCACTTTTGAAATAACGTCATCATAGAACATATTGGATAAAAAATGTGTATCAAAGTTTTAAAGTTTCTTTATTATATTAGCATTTCAGCATAAATATGCTGATGTTTGGTGCTATACAATATAGAATAGTTTCAAGCTATACTTTTAAACAGACTTCTTTGTCACAGTCATGCTTCCATTATTGGGGAGCTACAGTCTTTTATTAATAAATAAACATGAATAAAACAGTGTCATGCTTTTTGGAGAAGAGATCGTCCATGTGATATCACATGATGCCGTGTGATTTTACCATTTCTGAGCCTACAGCTTAGTTTTTTCATATCATTGAGATTTGAGGTGGAGAAGTTTAATAATTAGCTCTAAATAAAAATCAGGATCTGTGAGAGAGCTGGAAGCTGCAGATAACCAGTGAAACAAGAAGCCTGAGTAATATGAAAAATAAAATGTTTAACTTTGATAATCTTTTATTGCTTTGAAATTTATATGGTTGTATATATGATAGCAAGGTAAAAACCAGGGTAAGTTGCAACCTTTTTGAATGTGATTTCAGATATTGTTTAAATGGCATGTACTATGAAATTTAATTTTTGATGCAGAGATTGTTTGTTTGAAAGACTGACATTTTGATCAACTACTGTCTGTCAATTAAGTTAAAGGTTGAACATTTTATTACTGTAATTACTACAAAAACCAAATCCTTCATGTACAGCAGCAAGGTAATTAGTATTCTGACAGGAGATTGTGATGTTTACTTATGAAATGTTCTGAACAGTCTTGCTTCTTTCCACAGCTCAGACATGAGCAGTGCCTGTAACGCATTGGCACGGGAATTCCTGACAGATGTGCACCAGCTTTGCAATGCTGTGGTTCAGAGATCTGAGTGTAAAGAAGAGGAGGAAGAAAGTCATGTGGTCGCATTGGGAGAATATCTAGTTCGGGGTCGAGGATACTTGCTACTTAGTACCTTGGATTCCATCATTGATCAGGTGCTGAATTGGTTAGCTTCATAATAATGGGTGTCTTGCATACTTGTCTTAATAATTCTTATTTCAAGAACAAGTTTAGAGATTGTATCAAGACACACATAGAGTCCTCCTTTCTGGTTTTTCTATATTATTTAGCTTTTGAAGCACTTGACCATCTCAAATATCTGGTTTACTAATCACACCTTAAGTTATTGATTTTAAGATGTTCCAACAATGATATTAATCTTATTAGACTCATTTTATGAATGGGATGTTTTGTTGCTATGCAAAGCATAAAGGTGTAAAAATTAAGTGTTTGTATTAATGTGCCAGTTGGGTATTCGAGACAACAATTAAATTTTCAAAATAAAGTTCAGTCTGAAATATAAGAACTGGTGCTCTGCACAGATTTGATTTTATAAACCAATTCAGTCTTTTATTCTGGATTTCTCTTGTGGTTTTATTTATTAGTGAAAATATCTTGGTGAAAGAGTGACTGGAACAACAGTTGGATTAAAAGTTTATTTATTTTAGAGAAGTGTAAGTTTAGAGAAGGTTTGATAGTTTTTAAAATGTTGACAATGCTGGCTTTAATCAGGTTAGATGCATAAAGGTGGTAGAATTGGAGAGCATTCAAACAAAATTCATAAGCGTAAAATTATCTCGTGTCAGATTGTATTGTCTTTTGAAGAGAGATATTGCTCTGAATGAACTGATTGCTTAAACACATAATGGATAAGGTTTTGCAGCTGTCCTTTAAAAAGGAGCTTTATAAGTTCTGAGTAAAGACGGCACTTTTGATTTTAAGGAATAAGCATTTGAGATTAAGAGAATTTGTGGAGACTGCAATGTGTTTAGGGTGTAGGAGGGGTACTTCAATGTTTCAGATTTTGCATTTGTTAGGAAATTGCATGGTTAGGTTTTGGACTATCCTGTACTTGGTTACACATGTCTGGATTGGACATTATTGGAGGATATCATGTAAATGTAGCTGGAAATAGGCATATTCAATGTTAATGGCTAGAAAGGAGTATTCAGCTACTAAATTGTGAGCTTTTAACAGGACACATAGCTCCTAAAGTACTGTATCCATTCTATTAATGCTCCCTTGCTTACTACTGTAGGGACTCACTGAGCATGACATAATAATTCGATGTCTCCTCCTGCAAAAGAGTAATTAGAAATACATACCCACATCCCATGATTGAACTAAAAAAGGTCTAAATAATGGGGAGGTGGTTTTGGACCAGGACACGAGTTTTGAAAGGACTTTGAAATTTCAGGTCCCAAATGGTAAGATAAATATTTTGAACATTTTCAGGGTATCATGCTCCTGGGGAGTAAAATTATCAGATGAAAATAGTACTCAGCTTTTTCTCCATCAGTAAATTGCAGTGGGTTAGGAGACATGGAACTCTCCACATTAAATCCTGTTTTAGAGTAGATGGAAGATCTGTGGAATTAACACAGTCCATCCCTGTGTGCAATAAAATTAGTATCTCCTTTTTGAATGATCAGCCTGTATAAAGTAAGACAATATTTTACTCTCTCTGATTTAAGCTAATAGCTCCTTTTAAATGCTGAGCTATTTTCCTCAATGAGAATCTAATGCTGGCTTAGAAACGTGCCATGCGTCTTCAGGTCTGAAATAAAATGTTATGATAAAAATATTGTACTGTTAAAGAATAATTATCTTAGAGAAGTGAAGGATTGGATCAAATTGTTTTCCAATGAATGGAAAGCTATAAAAGATATATACTTTACAATTTAAAGAAGCTGTCTAACAGTGAGGATAGTGACCCAGCTTGTTTGACAGTGAAGGACAAGCAGACGGATCTTGCAAAATATGAAGATGGTAGCATATGTATTTATCATGGCCATATGATAATATTTAACTACAATATAAATGATTCTTAGGATAAATGAGAAATGGAAATAACATGTCACAGCTCCTAGAGTAGTGCTGGAAAGCAAGCCCCACTAAAACCAGAGAAGTGACAAATGTGAAAATTTGAGTAAGCACTGAATTGCCCAAATTTACTGAACTGTCTAATTCAATTTGCAAGAAAGTGTACACCAGACCTTTTCATTAACAAGAAAATCACACTTTATTGCAACTAGATGGCTTTAAGGAATGGCATGAAGAAACACAAATTGCTAACTTCTACCTATAACTTAAACTCTTCTCCCTTCTTAAAAAAAAATTGCATACACACAAACAGGCATTTCACAAATATTTTGTTAGGAAAAGAACAAAAAAGTCAGTGAAGTACAGTTTTGGCACTAAATCTGATTATAAACATTGATGGGAGAGAGTTTACCTTTCAGCTCTTTAAGGACACAAGGTTGTAAATATAGCAACTCTAATGTCTCTGAAGGTGGTTTTTCTACTTTCTCTTTCAAGAAGAGAGTTTGCACAGAGAGAGAGAAAGAGAGGGGAGGGGGGCACGGGGGAAGGTGGGAAGGAGCCAGCTATTCAGAATCTTTTACTTCTGCACTCTTGAGGAGAGAGCGGGATTGAGGTTCTTTCTCTTTGACAAACTGGATGTTTTTGCTGTATTGTGCAAGTACTACACTGTAGCCACTTGTCCAGGAGTCGGTCAAGAAGTTATTATAATTGATTTTGTCCTGAATAACAGTCAGTCAAGTAAATTGATCATCGGGGTGATCTAATTGAAGTTTGTTTATTCGCTAATCAACCTATTCAAGGTATCATTACACACTTCCGGAGCAGGTGGGGCTTGAACCCAGATATTTTGGCTCCAAGGTAGGGGTATTACTATTGTGCCATAAGACCTTAAGTTGTTGTTATATTGAGCACTCCTGAACACACAATTGGTCCTCATTGAAAAACCGATCAATGTCTGTCATTGGGCAAAACTGTCCCAACATATGCCTATAGAGACCAGGTGTTTAGTATTCTTGCCCCACCCAGAGTTAACATTTCGAGTCCACATGATTATTTGGAACTGAAAGGAGCAGGAGTATAGTGTTTTGTTTGAGATGTAGATGGTGTGTGTGTGTTTGCAGAAACAAGTAGAACAAAATGGAGGATGAGAAAAATTTCTGGCTGTAAGAGCTGCTCCTTTTTTTTGAGGTATTTTAGGTGTTGGAGGTGATTTCCTCGAATTCCAGGAGTAGCAATTACTGTTTTATATGCTGTTGCATTGTTTTGGAACTTTGGAAAAAAAAGTCAAAACAACAGCAGTTTTAAAAGGGAGAAGAGCAGACAAAGGAAGCACATGGTGAGGGCAGGAGAGAGAGAGAGAAAAAACCTGCACAGTTACCGCCTTTGCTGTTTGAATTCGTGTATCCCTGGACTTTGGAGTGCATCTGGGAAAATTAACAAATGCTGAAATTCACAACTAAATTTGGAAGAACTATTGGCCGAAGTTCACAGCACAGAATCAGATAAGTTAATTGTTGTTTTAAGTCTGTCCAAGAGAGAGACTGCAGTAGTGAGTATAGTGGATTCTTTGTTGAGTATATGTTTTTGGAGATAAGTCTCTTGATTAAACTTAAAATATAAGCCATAGCTATTAATTTAACCTGGGGCAGTGTTTGTACAGGAATAAGACGGTGTTATTTTCTGGGTCCTGGATTGTGAAGGAGCAAAAAAGGCCTTTGCAGTGATATGTACTACTTGTCAGATGTGGGAGTTTAAAGAGAGTTTAAGGGTTACTGCGGATTATATCTGCCATAAATGCTGTTGGATGCGAATCTTATCAGATCGAGTGGACTGGTTGGAGAGACAGATAGAAGCGATGAGGAATTTGCAACAGCAACAGATGTCAGAGTATGGGTGGGTTGCGCTTCGGCGGGGCGGTGTGGACTTGTTGGGCCGAAGGGCCTGTTTCCACACTAAGTAATCTAATCTAATCTAATCTGTAAGTAATCTAATCTAAACAGTATGTGATGGATGGCAGTTATAGGAAGGGGGCAAAGTCTCAGATACAGTCACATAGATGGGTTAACTCCAGGAAAGGTGAGAGAGGTTGGCACCTTGGGCAGGAGTCTTTTGTGGATATACCCATTTCAAACAGGTATGCTGTTTTGGAAAATGTAGAGGGTGATGGATTCTCAGGGGAACGTAGCACGAACAGCCAAGTTTCTGGTATTGAGACTGGCTCTAATGCAATGAGGGGATGCTGTCTTCCAAGAGATCAATTGTGTTAGGGGATTCTGTAGTCAGAGGTACAGACAGACATTTCTGTGGCCAGCAGAAAAAAAGCAGAATGGTGTGTTGTTTCCCTGGTGCCAGGATCAGGGGTGTCTTGGAGAGGGGCCAGTAGGAGGTCATTGTCCACATTGGAACCAACGACACTGGAAGGGAAAAGGTTGAGATTTTGAAGGGAGATTAGAGAGTTGGGCAGAAATTTAAAAAGTAGGTCCTCAAGGGTAGTAATATCTGGATTACTCCCACTGCTATGAGCTAGTGAGGGCAGGAATAGAAGGAAAGAGCAGATGAATGCATGGCTGAGGAGCTGGTATATGGGAGAAGGATTCACATTTTTGGATCATTGGAATCTCTTTTGGGGTAAAAGTGACCTGTACAAGAAGGACGGATTGCACCTAAATTGGAAGGGGACTAATATACTGGCAGGGAAATTTGCTAGAACTGCTTGGGAGGATTGCTTGGGTGGGGGATGGGACCAGGGAGATAGTGAGGAATGAGATTGATCTGAGACGGGTACAGCTGAGAACAGAAGCGAGTCAAACAGTCAGGGCAGGCAGGGACAAGGTAGGACTAATAAATTAAACTGCATTTATTTCAATGCAAGGGGCCTAACTGGGAAGGCAGATGAACTCCTGGCATGGTTAGGAACATGGTACTGGGATATCATAGCAATTACGGAAACATGGCTCAGGGATGGGCAGGACTGGCAGCTTAATGTTCCAGGATGCAAATGCTACAGGAATGATAGAAGGGAGGCAAGAGAGGAGGGGGAGTGGCATTTTTGATAAGGGAGAGCATTACAGCTGTGCTGAGGGAGGATATTTCCGGAAATACATGCAGGGAAGTTATTTGGGTGTAACTGAGAAATAAGAAAGGGATGATCACATTATTGGGATTGTATTATAGACCTCCTAATAGTCGGAGGGAAATTGAGAAACAAACTTGTAAGGAGATCTCAGCTATCTGTAAGAATAATAGGGTAGTTATGGTAGGGGATTTTAACTTTCCAAACATCGACTGGGACTGCCCATAGTGTTAAAGGTTTAGATGGAGAGAAATTTCTGAAGTGTGTACAAGACAATTTTCTGATTCAGTATGTGGATGTACCTACTAGAGAGAGTGCAAAACTTGACCTACTCTTAGGAAATCCTTAGGATTCCTGAAGAAGGGCTTATGCCCGAAACGTCGATTCTCCTGTTCCCTGGATGCTGCCTGACCTGCTGCGCTGTTCCAGCAACACATTTTCAGCTCTTTAGGAAATCAGGCAGGGCAAGTGACTGAGGTGTCAGTGGGGGAGCACTTTGGGGCCAGCGACCATAATTCCATTCGTTTTAAAATTGTGATGGAAAAGGATAGACCAGATCTAAAAGTTGAAGTTCTAAATTGGAGAAAGGCCAGTTTTGACGATATTAGGCAAGAGCTTTCAAAAGCTGATTGGAGGCAAATGTTTGCAGGTAAAGGGACGGCTGGAAAATGGGAAGCCTTCAGAAATGAGATAAGAATCCAGAGAAAGTATATTCCTGTCAGGGTGAAAGGGAAGGCTGGTAGGTATAGGGAATGTTGGATGACTAAAGAAATTGAGGGTTTGGTTAAGAAAAAGAAGGATGCATATGTCAGGTATAGACAGGGTAGATCGAGTGAATCCTTAGAAGAGTATAAAGAAAGTAGGAGCATGCTTAAGGGGGAAATCAGGAGGGCAAAACGGGGACATGAGATAGCTTTGGCAAATAGAATTAAGCAGAATCCAAAGGGCTTTTACGAATACATTAAGGACAAAAGGGTAACTAGGGAGAGAATAGGGCCCCTTAAAGATCAGCAAGGTGGACTTTGTGTGGAGCCATAGAAAATGGGGGAAATACTAAATGAGTATTTTGCATCAGTATTTACTGTGGAAAAGGATATGGAAGATATAGACTGTAGGGAAATAGATGGTGACATCTTGCAAAATATCCAGTTTACAGAGGAGGAAGTGCTGGATGTCTTGAAACGGTTAAAGGTGGATAAATCCCCAGGACCTGATCAGGTGTACCCGAGAACTCTGTGGGAAGCTAGAGAAGTGATTGCTGGGCCTCTTGCTGAGATATTTGTATCATCGATTGTCACAGGTGAGGTGTCGGAAAACTGGAGATTGGTAAACGTGGTGCCACTGTTTAAGAAGGGTGGTAAAGACAAACCTGGGAACTATAGACCAGTGAGCCTGATGTCGGTGGTTGGCAAGTTGTTGGAGGGAATCCTGAGGGACAGGATGTACATGTATTTGGAAAGGCAAGGACTGATTAGGGATAATCGACATGGCTTTGTGCGTGGGAAACCATGTCTTACAAACTTGAATTGAGTTTTTTGAGGAAGTAGCAAAGAGGATTGATGAGGGCAGAGCAGTAGATCCGATCTATATGGACTTCAGTAAGGCATTCGACAAGGATCCCCATGGGAGACTGATTAGCAAGGTTAGATCTCATGGAATACAGGGAGAACTAGCTACTTGGATACAGAACTGGCTCAAAGGTAGAAGACAGAGGGTGATGGTGGGGGGTTGTTTTTCAGACTGGAGGCCAGTGACCAGTGGAATACCACAAGGATCAGTGCTGGGCCCTCTACTTTTTGTCATTTATGTAAATGATTTGGATGCGAGCATAAGAGGTACAGTTAATAAGTTTGCAGATGACACCAAAATTGGAGGTGTAGTGGACAGTGAAGAGGGTTACCTCCGATGGACCAATGGGCTGAGAAGTGGCAGATGGAGTTTAATTTAGATAAATGTGAGGTGCTGCATTTTGGGAAAGCAAATCTTAGCAGGACTTATACACTTAATGGTAAGGTCCTAGGGAGTGTTGCTGAACAAAGAGACCTTGGAGTGCAGGTTCATAGCTCCTTGAAATTTGAGTCGCAGGTAAATAGGATAGTGAAGGCAGTGTTTGGTATGCTTTTCTTTATTGGTCAGAGTATTGAATACAGGAGTTGGGAGATCATGTTGCGGCTGTACAGGCCACTGTTGGAATATTGCGTACAATTCTGGTCTCCTTCCTATCGGAAAGATGTTGTGAAACTTGAAAGGGTTCAGAAAAGATTTACAAGGATGTTGCCAGGGTTGGAGGATCTGAGCTACAGGGAGAGGCTGAATCGGCTGGGGCATCGGAGGCTGAGGGGTGACGTTATAGAGGTTTACAAAATTATGAGGGGCATGGATAGGGTAAATAGACAAAGTCTTTTCCCAGGGGTCGGGGAGTCCAGAACTAGATGACTTAAGTTTAGCATGAGGGGGGAAAGATGTACAAGAGACCTAAGGGGCAACTCTTTCACGCAGAGGGTAGTACGTGTATGGAATGAGCTGCCAGTGGATGTGGTGGAGGCTGGTACAATTGCAACATTTAAGAGGCATTTGGATGGGTATATGAATAGGAAGTGTTTGGAGTGATATGGGCTGGGTGCTGGCAGGTGGGACTAGATTGGGTTGGGATATCTGGTCGTCATGGACAGATTGGACCGAAGAGTCTGTTTCCGTGATGTACATCTCTATGACTCTAAATTGCAAGTGTGCCCAGAGCAAAAAAAAATCAAGATGATTAATGCAAGATAGAGATGTAAAATAAGTGTAAATGTTAGTTGCAAGAAGGATAAAATGGATCTGCTCTGTTGAGAGTAAAGCAAACAATGCACAGATGGGGAGATGTCAGGTAAATGGAGATTAGGATCATACTGAGGTTGTGGGATGCAAGTTTGATCCTCGAGGCTATAAAGTGGAAAGTGAAGTATTGCTTCTCCAGCTTGCATTGAGCTTCAAGGACACGAAAATTAGCACAGGCGCAAGGTCACTTATGGAAATGGCAAACAGCTGGAAAGATAGGATCATCCTGATACACAGGGCCGAGGTGTTGTACAAAATGGTCACAGACTGTGTTTGGTCTTAACAATGTAAAGGAGACCGCATTATGAGCAGCATATACAGTAGACTTGATTGAAAGAAGTACATGTAAAAACCTGCTTCACCTGGAAGGTGTGGTGGGGAGAGAGAGGAGATGAACAGGCAATCATTACTATTTCTGTGATTGCTGGATGGGAAGGTGACATGGGCGAGTGGGGAAATTTGGACCAGGATGTCATGTGGGGAATAATTCATGCAGAATCTTGACAGTGGAGGGAGGGGAGTTGAAAAATGTAGTGCTGGAAAAACACAGCAGGCCAGGCAGTATCTGAGGAGCAGGAGAATCGACATTTTGGGCATAAGCCCTTCTTCAGGAATCCTGAAGAAGGGCTTATGCCCGAAACATCGATTCTCCTGCTCCTCGGGTGCTGCCTGGCCTGCTGTGTTTTTCCAGCACTACATTTTCAACTCTGGTTTCCAGCATCTGCAGTGCTCACTTTCTCTGAGTGGAGGGAGTGGAGGTGTGTTTGGTTTTGGTAACCTGGAGGTGGAAATGGCAGCAGATGTATGGAGATATATTAAATGTGGAGACTGATGGCATTGAAATTTGCTCTGGGAAGGGTAAGGGCAGAAGTGCCAGAGATGGGTTGGAAATTGTCTTTCCACAAAATTAATAAGGATGCTCTTTCTTTCTTTGTTACTTTCAGTTGCCTTGAAGCCACAAGCATTATGTCCAAAGCTAATTTTAAAGTGCTCAAGGAACCAAAAGATATTCATGATGTCAATATCCCAGAAGTTAGCCTTGCTAATGTTGTTGTGCTTTTGGAAGCTTGAGTTCTGATGTGTTAAAATATGTCCAACACAATTATGATATATTAGTGGGGTGATAGCAAAGCTTTCTTTACATTAGCACATTTTAAAGAAGAGTTTCTGGTCCATACTGATTCCACAGACAGGTAGAAAGGGAGATATTCTGCAAGCAGATTTCAATGAGTTAGGAAGTACTTGAACAAACAATTTCAAAAGTAGTAAATTTCAAGGTTAGATTAGATTAGATTAGATTACAGTGTGGAAACAGGCCCTTCGGCCCAACAAGTCCACACCGCCCCGCCGAAGCGAAACCCACCCATACACCTACATTTACCCCTTACCTAACACTACAGGTAATTTAGTATGGCCAATTCACCTGACCCTGCACATCTTTGGATTGTGGGAGGAAACCGGAGCACCCGGAGGAAACCCACGCAGACACGGGGAGAACGTGCAAACTCCACACAGTCAGTCGCCTGAGGCGGGAATTGAACCCGGGTCTCTGGCGCTGTGAGGCAGCAGTGCTAACCACTGTACCACCGTGCCGCCCACAGTACCACCGTGCCGCCCACATAGAGTTATAGAGTTATACAGCACAGAAACAGATCCTGTTGTTTGATCCATATCCCTCAAACTGTTCCTATTCATGTAACCTACCAAATGTTTTTTAAATATTGTAACAATACCTGGATCAATCAGTTCCTCTGGCAGTTCATTCCACATATGTTATCTGAATGATGTCTTGGTGATTATAAAAATAGGAGGACAGAGCATATAAATACATGGCTGGACTGATGGTACAGTTGGGAGGGCTCTCCGGTATTGGCAACTGTTTGTCAATAATGTTGAGAGTTTAAACTAAGCAGAGGTATATTAAATGTAAATTTACAAAAGCTAAACAAGACTTTGGGATAAGTTGACGGTACTAAAATGAGAGATAAGATATTAAATAGGGTGAGATTATGAGGTAATACAGTAAAATCTAAATTAAGTTTACTCTGCACTTCTGCAAGCACAAACATGTAGAAACAATTAGTGAACAACAGGGACCATCAACCACATTGAGAATAGAATAGTAATTTATTGTCACTTGTAAGTTCACAAAAAAGACAATGAAAAGTATTTAAAGCACCCTACTCTGGTACATATATATATATATATATATATATATAAAACAATAACAGGGCAGGCTTGAGAAGTTGAATGGCCTACTCCTATTTCTTTTATTTTTGCAACTCATAAAAGGGCAGGGTTCTGTATTATCTATTCCTAAATACCGGTATTTAAGTAAGATGGTGAAGGGAAGAAAAGTGGAGGGGTGAACTCATGTCCTTCATTGTCTGTGTAGTTGGAAATGAGTTTATGCTGGTCATGCCTGTGGCGAGCTGATGTTCATGCACTCGTATAGTTAGTTTTCTTTCTGTTTGTCCTATCTAGTGTTTTTCACAGTCTTTGTAGGGTATCTTATAGATAATGTTCATCCTGTTGGATGTGTGTGTCGGGTCTTTAACCTTGGTGAGGAGCTGATGGAAGGTCTTTACTGGTTTGTGTGCCACGAAGATTCCCAGGGGTCTGAGTAGATTAGATTAGATTCCCTACAGTGTGGAAACAGGCCCTTCGGCCCAACAAGTCCACACCGACCCTCCGAAGAGTAACCCACCAAGTCCCATTTCCCGCTGGCTCATACACCTAACACACGCTATTGGCAATTTAGCATGGCCAATTCACCTGACCTGTACATCTTTGGACTTGTGGGAGGAAATGGGAGCACCCAGAGGAAACCCACGCAGACACTGGGAGAATGTGCAAACTCCACACACAGTCGCCCGAGGCTGGAATCGAACCTGGGACCCTGGTGCTGTGAGGCAGCAGTGCTAACCACTGAGCCACCGTGCCGCCCAGTCGGGTATTATCTCTATATATGGTATGGTTGCTAGCGTGTCTGGTCATGTAGTGTTTTCTTCTTTGGGTTCCTTCCATAAGTACCAGAGGATAGTGCTCTTTGGGTATTCACTTTGTTAAAGTCCTTTGAATAGTTCTGCTTTCTGGAGTTAAAAGGATTTAATCGAAATGGGTATCCCAAAAGATTGATCCTCTAGTACTTGGGGACAAACCTAAAGAAGGAAACACTACACAACCTAGAAGGACAAATTCAACTGGGATGATGTAACCATCCTAGCACAGACAAAAGAGATATGTGAAAAAATTCCTTGAAACCTGGTACTCCAAAAAGAGCTCAATCAATAGACACATTGAACTGGACCTCATATACAAATAACTCAGATACAGAAATGAAAATAAAACCAAGTCATATAAATACCAGGTGGATCAGACCACCAATACCTTATCAAAGATGCACTGATGATGTCACCCAGTGAGGCGACGAAATGTTTGGAGAGAAACACATTGGCTCAGCGAACGAATCCACAACTTAATTCTTTTTCTCTCACCACCTAGTCCAAGGATTAGTCACTGAGCATCACCCCTCATTAATCTGCCACCAACTCGGGAAATGTAAAGAGTGCGCTCCCAGTAGCACTGCTATTGTGTGCAGACTACAGAACCAGACTGTCTCCTTGGATGCTTCCATTGGCTGCAGGACAGCTAAATCATCTTCTCCAGTTACTAGTCAAGTAACTTGGTACTGACCAAACTGCAGGCCATCACTCTGGCTGCAGCCCAGGTGGGAGTTTCCAGTTTGGCTAGTCCCGACCAATCCTGCTCTTGGCAGAAATTGTTGCTTTGCACTGCCTCTACCTTGGCTGTTTTGTGCCTTTGCCTACTGGACTCTTATTAGATTAGGATGTGCTCCCAATTCCTGGCAGGTATGTTGAGGAACTGCAGTTGCCATTGACTTCAGGGAGGAGATGGTGCTGCAGGTAGAAGAGTAGGTACTTTGGGAACCGTGATGTGCTGCTGGGCCGGTTGCAGGTTGGGGATTGGAGGGAAGAGAGGAATTAGGGGAGAGAAGAGTTGGGGGCATGGCGCGGAGCTGAAGCACGGAGTTTGAAATCTGGCTTTTTATCCCCCGAATAAATCAATATTTCATAAAAACATAGGAACCAGAGTTGGCCATTAAACCCCTCGAGCCCACGGCCCTCCCCATTCAATATGATCACAGCTAATTAAACACTTCAACATTTTTTACCCATCCCATCCCCTGTATGCTATTGGTAATCAGAAATTTATCAATCTATACCTTAAACGCGCTCAAAGAATGAGCTTCCCCTTTGAGGTTGAGAATTCTAGATAAAAACTTGAATATTTCTAAAGATCAGAAAATGATTCTAACTTTTATATATCATCTTTGTTGTTAACTTACCATACATCAAAGAAGTTTCAGAAATGTCAGCCAGACTACTAAGACCCTTCGGATTCCTAGTAGCACACAAGCCCACCAACTCTCTCAAACAAAAACTAACAAACTCAAAAGACCCAGTACATCCCATGGACAAATTCCATGCAAGGACTGCCAGAAACACTACATAGGACAAACAGGAAGAAACTTAGCCACCAGGATACACGAACACCAGCTAGCCACAAAAAGACACGACCCTCTCTCCCTCGTAGCTACACACTGAGGGGAAAAAAACCCACCATTTCGACTGGGACAGGCTAAGCAAAGACATGCCAGAGAATTCCTAGAGGCCTGGCACTCCAACCACAACGCCATAAACAAACACACAGATCTAGATACCATCTATCAACCCTTCAGAAAATGAACAGGAAATGACATCACCACAAACCCCAGGACCCCATCCAGGACAAACATATAAATAGAAAGCAGGAGACAACAGCTTTGCTTCACTTGGAGGTCGCCATGATGATGTTACCTGGCCAGGTAACGAAACTTCTGGATATCAAACCTACAGCTCAGCGAGCAAACCTACACCCCATAAGTAGTGGAATGGAGAGAAGTGAGTAGGGTATATAGTAGGATGGGAACGCATGAGCGAATGTGGACTGGATAGGGATAAGATGTATGGAGGTTAAATGTGAGAGTCGGAATGCAAGTGGTGAGAATGAACGGGGGAAAGCAGGTTGGGGGAAGTGTTATGGCGGACATGATTTGGAGATGCCCGTGTTGGATTAGGGTGTACAAAGTTAAAAATCACACAACACCAGGTTATAGTCCAATAGGTTTAATTGGAAGCACTAACTTTTGGAGCGCCGCTCTTTCATCCGCAACCACCCAACGAAGGAGCAGCGCTCCGAAAGCTAGTGCTTCCAGTAAACCTGTTGGATTATAACCTGGTGTTGTGTGATTTTTAACTTTGTTATGGCGGAAGTAGTGATTCACTGAATTTTCTGTCACTGTAGAATATGGAAAGCAAAGCATTTAAAAGTCATTTTTACATATTTTATATGTGTTGATGTATAATGCTTGAATTTTAATGGCATACTGTGTTATAGTGCTACTTTGAGATTTTAGATTAATTTTTTAATGCATACATTTGTTCATGGGATGCTGACTCTGGTAAAGGCAACTTGTCATCCATTCCTAATTGCCCTTGAAAAGATTATGGTGAGTTAAAATAGGGTTTTATAGAAAATGGGTTTGTGAAATATGCCATAGTCTAGTGCTTCCCAAATGTTTTCTCTCATGAATAAAACGAAGAATTAGAGATACTAAAGATCTGACACAAAAACAGAAATTGCTTGAGAAACTCAGCAGACCTGATTTCTTCAGCAATTTGTTTTTGTTTTCTCTCTCTAGCTCCATTTTGAATCTTGAAAATTGTCACAATCCTTATTCAGAACTGAGTGAAGACCTGTTGGAACAGGAGGATGGTTGTTGTAACTTGGTCAGAGCTCTGTGATGGCCGTTCTTGCATTGGATCTTGCAACTCCAAAATCTTAGCTTATGACCCCAAACGGCTCTGAGTTCTGACCCCAAATTTGGAAAGTCCTGCCATAGTTCTTCACTCTGCATTGCATGCACATAATCCAATGAAACTGTGTTCTGCTGTGGATTTAATTCCTTCAATGCATGCAGCGAATGTAATAAATTCTGAAATGCTGAGGTTCCTTTGGTGATTTTTTTTATATAAATGATTTGCTTCGCAGTCTTAATGGAATAAAAGGTAACAAAGGGAAAACTAATGTCACTGTCCAGTTGAAGAATAGTCTGTCTGAAATGGCCTGGAAGGATATTAATTTAATTACAGATCAGAAAGAAGTTCTGTAATTACATAATTCCTTGCCACAGTAATTTTTCAAATCTTATTTGGTTTTGTTGTTTGTGTCCTTGAATGATTAAAGTTGAAACTTTATTGCTGGAACAGCACAGCAGGTCAGGCAGCATCCAGGGAACAGGAGATTCGACGTTTCGGGCACAGGCCCTTCTTCAGGAATGAGCAGAGAGTGTTCAGCAGGAGAAGATAAAAGGTAGGGAGGAGGGACTTGGAGGAGGGGAGTTGGAAATGTGATAGGTGGAAAGAGGTCAAGGTGAGGGTGATAGGTCGGAGTAGGATGGAGGCGGAGAGGTCAAGAAGAAGACTGCAGGTCAGGAAGGCGGTGCCGGGCTGGAGGGATCCGGCTGAGACAAGGTGGGGGGAGGGGGGATGAAGAAACTGGTGAAGTCCAAGTTCATCCCCTGCGGTTGGAGGGTTCCCAGTCGGAAGATAAGACTTATCTTATCTTCCGACTGGGAACCCTCCAACCGCAGGGGATGAACTTGGACTTCACCAGTTTCTTCATCCCCCCTCCCCCCACCTTGTCTCAGCCGGATCCCTCCAGCCCGGCACCGCCTTCCTGACCTGCAGTCTTCTTCTTGACCTCTCCGCCTCCATCCTACTCCGACCTATCACCCTCACCTTGACCTCTTTCCACCTATCACATTTCCAACTCCCCTCCTCCAAGTCCCTCCTCCCTACCTTTTATCTTCTCCTGCTGAACACTCTCTGCTCATTCCTGAAGAAGGGCCTGTGCCCGAAACGTCGAATCTCCTGTTCCCTGGATGCTGCCTGACCTGCTGTGCTGTTCCAGCAATAAAGTTTCAACTTTGATCTCCAGCATCTGCAGACCTCACTTTCTCCTCCTTGAATGATTAGTAAAACTAATAAACTGTCAGAAAGAGATGATTGGTCAAAGACTGAATCACTAAGAGTTTAAATTGAATAGAGCTGCCATTACATAATTTTGGTATTCTACAGGCCAACAACCGGTGGGGAAGAATATAGAGGAATGTGTTTACAAGGATAATTACAGAAAAGTGCAATGACTAAAGAATGATGTTAATGGCTGACTTCAGGATATTTTCGGATAATTAAGAATGCTAGAGTAAGGAACAGAGGAGAGGAAAAGCTCCTGAATTATGTTCAAGAGAATTTTTTTGATTTCCAGCAGAATGAGAAAATAGCATTGTTGGTTCTGGGGAATGGAGTGCTCTGAATGGATCAAGAATACAGTCGTACTGATAAAGACATATCATATTTCTAATTGCTAAAATATGTATTGGAATATTAATGGAAGTAAAACTTTAACAAATGCCAAGTGTCAGAAAATGAGATTGGAATAGTAAGGTGGTTGTTTTTGTTGGGCTCAGACTCTGAACCAAAGGACTTTTTTCTGTGTTGAAGACATCTGTGACTCTCTGACATTAAGATGCTGCATGATGTAACCTGCAAAGTCTTCTGATGCAATCTATGGATTCAAACTCTCACATTGTTTTGAAAGAGCAAAAGGACATATTCTAGTCTAAGGAGGTGTCAATACCCAATCCTGAGATGATCAAAAAGTGAATTTTCGTAATTGTATGGGTGAGTACCCCCTCCCCATCTGCATTTTCGTAATTGTACGGAAGAGTACCCACCCCCTGACGACAACCACCACATTTAAGCCCCAGCATCCTATTTGGAAAACAGTAAAGCAGCTGTATTGGCTTCTGTATTTATTCTTTACATGCATTCTGCCAGTCAAAAGCAGCAATACTTGTTTCTTAAGAACTGGAGGCAGTAACCTTGTGACATTTTATAGCTGTAAATTTGTACTTTTTGAGTCCACCAGTATAGCAATTGTGAACTCTAGTAACATAACTAACTATGAGACCTGCACAAAACTCATGTCTTTTGGAAAATACTCCAAGAATTTTAAACTATTCCTTTTTAATTTTAACATGTAACCATACATGGTGCGTGTGCACTCACCATCTGCTAGATTTGCTACTGTCATACTCTTTAAATGTAATAATATACAGGCCGCTTGATCTTGTGTGATTGAGGAAATCCACTCATTTGCCTTATTAGAAGAGGCTCCTGAATTGAAGATAGTAATTTATTGCATGTGAATAACTAGTAACAAGTTACATTGATATGGTAGACGTTGGTATACAGACTGAGAAAGATCTGAATGTTAGGTCTTGCTCCTCTGCAATCCTAAGCTGTTCTGCTCACAAGTACATGTGACACAGTGGGTAATGCTTATGACATTCCTCAATATTAACCCTTTTAGTCTCATACAAACATCTCCCTCCATGCTTTTTCCTCATTATTAGTGTGTAGATTTGTGTGCTTTATTTAATTTACCACTACATCCACTGCTACACCTCTACCCCCAAAAAATATGATTTTACAATCAGCAGATTTGGAGGTTTCAAGATCACATTACAATGTGTTTTCTTTTGACTTAGAAGACTGGTGTTATACTGGATTAAAAACTGATGTCTTTGATTCTTTTCCTGATAGTCTGAGGTCTGTAGGTCCCTTTAAAACAGGAGGACCTTTTAATCTCTTGGTCTCCATCATAAAGGATGTCATTCCTGATTAGTTTATTTGCAGTGACTGGACAACTTTTATTCCCTTGGGTTTCTTTCTTGGAGAGTGCCTTTTTTTGGTGGAACAGGTAATCTCTTGTTTTGCAGTATCCTAAATCTTCAAAAAGGTATTTTCTTCCTCACTGTTTCCTGAATCACCTGACATTGGTTGTCACTTCTCAGTGATATTTTTCATAAAGAAAATATGGTCTTCATTGCCTATTCCTAATTGCCCTTGAGAAAATGGTAGTGTGCTGTTTTCTGTCAGTTGGTGTATGTCTTCCCACAACACTGTTAGGGAGGGATTTCCAGAATTTTGACATAGTGACAGTGAAGGATCATGTCTGGAGAAGAACTTGGAGATGGTGGTACTTCCATGTATCTATTGCCCTTCTCCATGTTGTAGTTGTCAGTTTGGAAGGTGCTGTCGGTTTGGAAGGTGCTGTCTAAGGAATCTTGGTGAGTTTTTCCGCTAGCATATACTGTTGATACTGTACCTTAGTGGTGGAGGGAGTGACTAACACCACACCCAAAGTCAAGTGGGCTGCTTTGTCCTGCGTGGTGTCAAGTTGGAACTGCACCTATCTAAACATGTAAGGGGTACCACACTACGAACCTTTGCTTTGTAAATGAAGAACAGGCTTTGGGCAGTCAGGAGGTGAGTTAGTTGCTGCAGGATGCCTAAATCTGACCACCTGCTCTTGCTACAGTATTAATATGTTTAGTCCATTAATATGTTCAGTATCTTCTCATGATAACCCCCTAAGATATCATTAATAGGAGACTCATCAGTCGTAATGCCGTTCAGTGTCCAAGGGCAATGGTGAGATTCTATTCTGTTGGAGATGATCATTACCTGGCAGTTGTGTGGTGCAAATGTTAGCCTAAGCATGGGCAATGTCCATGACTATTTGCAAATGGGCATGACTACTTCACTATCTGAGGAGCCATAAATGATACTAAATATTATTGGATTATCACCAAACATCTCTACTTATCACCTTATTGATGGAGAGAAGGTCATTGATGAAGCAGTTAAAGATGTTGGGCCTAGATTATGACCGTGAAGAACCCGTGCAGTGATGTCCTCAGCGAAGGTGACTGACCTTCAATCACAGCCATTTGAGTAATGACATAGTGCATTGTTACTCAGCTAGTAATCCAAAGACCCAAGCTTATGCTTAGGGAACACTGGTTTGAATCCCACCATAGACGATGGTGAAATTTGAATCAATGAAAAATCTATAGTTATAAACGAGCCTAATGGAAACCATTTAAACATTGACAATGATGTAAAAACCCATCTTATTTACTAATGTCCTTCAGTGAAGGAAATGTGATTCTTATCTGGTCTAGCCTACATGGCACTGTTAGTTCCACAGCAATAATGTTGCCTCTTAATTGCCCTATGAAATGGCCCTAGCAAGTGACTTAGTTCACAGTCAATTAGGGATGAGTCCTTAAAGCACTGTTTTCTTTCTTTCAATTTCATGCTATCTTTAACTTCCCTGGTTAACTACAGCTAGCTTATCCCTTTCCTGGAATCCTGCTCTCACTGGAATATATTTTCTGCGGTGAGCTATGAACTATTTTCTTAAATGTCTGCCATTTTTCCTCAACTGAATTTACAACTAAATTCCTTTCCCAGACCACTAAGCTAGCTGTACCTTCATTACTTTGTAATGACTTATGTAAGCTTACTACCGCTGTTTCTGACCCAAATTCCTCCCCCTCATTTGAATGCCAAATTCTACCATTTTACAATCTCTGTTTCCTCTGAGAGATTTTATTTTGTGACATAATTTATTAAACCTGCCTCATTACACCTCACCAGATCCAAAATAGCCTGATCCATGGTTGGATCCACACTATATTGTTCTAGGAAGCTGACCTGAATTCCTTGTCATGGCAACCTCTGCCACTCCCAATCCTCTTGTCCCACAACTAACTGATGAAGGAGCAATGCTCCGAAAGCTAGTGCTTCCAAATAAACCTGTTGGACTATAACCTAGTGTTATGTGATTCTTAACTAAATCTATATGAAGATTAAGTTCACCCGTGATTAATGTGCTGCCTTTTCTTAATTTGCCATCATTATCTCCTTTTCTTAATATGCCATCATTCTTGGTCCTGCAGACGAGATACTGTTGGGGATGGGGCCTGTAGTCTACTACTCCCCTTGTTATTTATTACCTCCACTCATTGGATTCTATATCTTCTGATCCCAAGATACTTTCTTACTGTAGTATACATTTCATCACATGCTAACAATTTTAGTAGCAGAAGCCTACAGAGAATGTTTCAGGAATCCTAAGGAGGGACCCTGGTCAAACGCACATTGAGTTTGAAAGGATCAAATAAAGTAATTTTGAAAGGTGGTTAAGAGTATTGAAAATATATCAAACATATGATGCTGTTAGAGAGCAAAAATTCACTTCCTGAAGTAATGAGATCTCGTAGAAGAGCAGAGAGTTAGATCTGCAAGATTAGCAGCGGAAATGACCGATGATTGAGTTGTTTCATAAATCAAAGTTTCCCTTCCGACATCACTTTCAGTCTTTGAAGAATACAGAGTGAGAAAAAGAGAAAAAGGTGAAAGGGCAAAGGAGATTTCATTGAAGATAATAAAGAAAGTTTACCACAGAATAAAAAGGAAACACAGTAAGGGGAATGATTTTTTAAAAATCAGGTGTTTATCACTGCAATAAAGTAGGCCACGAAGTTGCAGTGGCGGTATAGAAGAAGCACTGGGAAGACTGATATGGGAAAATACATCAAGTAGTAAAGGAAGGCACGGTGGAATCTAAAATGCAGCAACAGAATGTACAACATGATCAGGGATTGGATGAGATAAAAGTGCCAGATCTCTTGCAAGAGTGAGAGATACTCATGTATGCCAGGAGGAGCAGGTAAAGAAATTAAGATTTTGAGGGGTATGGGAGCAAGTCAGTCTTTGGTGAGAGATGACAGATGTAATTCAGAAGGAGTATTGCCAGAAAAGATGGTAATGTGTGGAATTCATGGTGAGAAAAAGTGTTCCATTATGTAAAGTGAGGTTGGAGAGTCCGGTGAAAATTGAAGTTGTGGTAGTAGTAATGGCAAAATTCTCAGTTCCAGGAATACAATTTGTCTTTGGTAATGATGTAGCTGCATCACAAATAGGAGTAATGCCTTCTGTGGTTGAAAAGCCAGTGGAAAATCTGGCAACTCAGGTATTACAGAAAGTATGTCCTTGGATTTTTCCTGATTCTCTAAGGTCACAAAGGCTCAGGTTGAAGCAGGAGGAGAAATCAAAGAATAAAGAAAAGGAAGTTGAAGTTTATTTGTCTGAGATTGTTTGATCAAATGGTTGGAAAAAAAACAACAGGTAAAGAACAAAACGAATATCTTTAGTTATGAGAAGTTAACTGAATTACAACAGAAAAATGAAAAACTAAAGCAAGTTATGTTAAAATTCTATTAAAAAGAATCTAGATATATCCCAGAATGTTACTATCTTAAAAACAAGTCTTGATGAGGAATTGAAGACTATCAGGTGGTTGAAGTTCCTAAAGTTGTATTAGATCAGTTAGTCATAGAAAAGTATTGCTGTGGCTAGCACATGAATTACCAGTAGGTGATTGTTTGGGAGTAAGGAAAACTCGAGCCTAAATACAAAAACATTTTTAATTGCCTGGACTGTGTAAGGATATGATTGAATTTTGGACATGTCATACATGTCAGGTAATTGGAAAACATCAGGCAGCGAGAAAACTAGCACCCTTAATGCCCATTGCTGTATTTGAGGAACCTCAAAGTTGGAAGCTGCAGTAAATCTCTCCTGGCTGCGACATTCACTAAGAGTTTTATCTTGACGCTTTTTTCCTCTCCCTGAGCTGCTGGAGTTGCATGTGAGACGGTCTGTTTTCTTGATTTGCCTTTTACCAAGAGTGTGATTATGGGATGTTACTATGTTGGAACAGTTAATTAGTAATGGTTACTGTATCTATTATTCTGTTAAGTTTTCCAGTAGAGTTAAGTTATTCCAATTCCTTCTTTCCTTTCTTGTACTATATTTAAAACACAACAATAAAGTGTGTTTTGCTTTCAAGCTAGTATTTTGACCAGTTGAATTGCATCTAGAATGCAACACCTTAAATTTACCTTCAAAATAACAAAAAGAGTTAGAATCCCTACTGTGTGTAAACAGGCCCTTCGGAGGGTCAGTGTGGACTTGTTGGGCCGAAGAGTATCCCACCCAGAACCATTCCCTACATTTACCCCTGACTCATGCACCTAACCTCTACATCCCTGAACGCCATGGGCAATTTAGCATGGCCCATTCACCTAACCTGCACATCTTTGGATTATGGGAGGAAACCGAAGCACCCGGAGGAAACCCATGCGGACACTGGGAGAATGTGTAAATTCGACACAGATAGTCGCCTGAGGCTGGAATCGAAGCTGGGTCCCTGGTGCTGTGAGGCAGCAGTGCTAACCACTGAGCCACCCTGCCCCCCCCTTTTTTAAAAAAGAAGTTAGTCTAGACTGTCTTCTGAATACTTTGAGGGGGTTTGGTCTGGCCCATATGTCTGACTAACTTGTTAGAATATATTTGAAAATGTAAAGAGTTGTTTAATGAGGACTTTGGAACTAGAAAACCATAGAAAATATGAGCAAGAGTAGACCAGTCAGCTCACTGAGCCTACTTATAGAGTCATAGAGATGTACAGCATGGAAACAGACCCTTCTGTCCAACCCGTCCATGGCGACCAGATATCCCAACCCAGTCTAGTCCCACCTGCCAGCACCCGGACCATATTCCTCCAAACCCTTCCTATTCATATACCCATCCAAATGCCTCTTAAATGTTGCAATTATACCAGCCTCCACCACTTCCCCTGGCAGCCCATTCCATATACGTATTACCCTCTGCGTGAAAGAGTTGCCCCTTAGACCTCTTTTATATCTTTCCCCTCTCACCCTAAACCTATGCCCTCTAGTTCTGGACTCCCTGACCCCAGGGAATAGACTGCCTATTTACTCTATCCATGCCCCTCATAATTTTGTAAACCTCTATAACGTTACCCCTCAGACTCTGACACTCCAGGGAAAACAGCCCCAGCCTGTTCAGCCTCTCCCTGTAGCTTAGATCCTCCAACCCTGGCAACATCCTTGTAAATCTTTTCTGAACCCTTCCAAGTTTCACAACATCTTTTCAATAGTAAGGAGACCAGAATTGCATGCAATATTCCAACAGTGGCCTAACCAATGTCCTGTACAGCTGCAACATGACCTCCCAACTCCTGTATTCAATACTCTGACCCATAAAGGAATAGATACCAAACACTTTCTTGACTATCCTATCTAACTGCGACTCCACTTTCAAGGAGCTATGAACCTGCACTCCAAGGTCTCTTTGTTCAGCCACACTCCCTGTGACCTTACCATTAAGTGTATAAGTCCTGCTAAGATTTGCTTTCCCAAAATGCAGCACCTTGCATTTATCTGAATTAAACTCCATCTGCACTTCTCAGCCCATTGGCCCATCTGGTCCAGATCCTATTGTAATCCACTACACCTCCAATTTTGGTGTCATCTGCAAACTTACTAACTGTACCTCTTATGCTCACATCCAAATCATTTATATAAATGACAAAAAGTAGAGGGCCCAATACCAATCCTTGTGGTACTCCACTAGTCGCAGGCCTCCAGTCTGAAAAACAACCCTCAACCACCACCCTCTGTCTTCTAACTTTGAGCCAGTTCTGTATCCAAGTGGCTAGTTCTCCCTGTATTCCATGAGATCTAACCTTGCTAATCAGTCTCCCATGGGGAACCAAATACTTGATCGTGGCTGCTCTTCTATCTCAATGCCATACTCCTATATGCTTCACATAACACTTGACACTGTAGCCTCAAGAAAGAAATAGATTGCTAAAGTATGTTCAGTCACTTGGCTTCCACGGTTTTCTGTGGTAACGGAATCCAAGGTTCACCTGAGTGAAGAACCTTCTTCCCATCTCAGTCTGAAGTGGCCAACCATGTAACCTAAGACTCTGATCCTTTTGTTCGAGACCCACTGGCCATGGGAATCATTTTACCTACATTCAGCTTGTCCTGCCCCCACAGACTTTTATATGTTACAATAAGATCACACCTCATTCCTTAAACTATGGGGAATACAGGCCCAGTCAACTCCAATCTCTCTCCAAGCAACAAATCTGGCAGCCCAGGAATCAGTTGGTGAGCTTCTGTTGCACCCCTTTTATGGCAAATAAATGTTTTTTTGAGTAAAGAGACCAAAACTGTACACAGTTCTCCAGTTGTGTTCTCACAAAGGCATTGCACAGATACAGTCAGACTTCCTTGATCCTGTACTTCAGCTCACTTGTAATGGAGGTCAGCATGTCATTTATCTTTCTAACTGCCTGCTGCACGTGTATACTTGCTTTCAGCGACTGATACAACATCACCCTCAGTATTTCCCAAAATATCACCATTTAAATAATATTCTGCTATCTGTATTTACTGATGAAGTAGACAGCACCACACTTATCCATATTATTCTGCATCCATCATGCATTAGATCACTCCCTAGTTGTCTAAATTGCCTTGAAGTCTCTTTACATTCTCCTAATCACTAACAATCCCCTCTAGGTTTGTTCACCAACAAACTCAAATATTTTATTTGATTCCCTCATTGAAATTATTACATATTCTGAATAGCTGGAACCGAAGGACTAATCCGTTTGGTCCTCTACTTTTCACTGCCTTCCTCTTGGAAAAAGATCCATTAATTCTTTGTCTTTGATTCCAGTCTGCTAATCAATTCCCAATCCGTGCTAGTATTCTTACATGCTTTGATTCTGCACCACATTCTTTTATGTGAGATGTTATCAAAGGCTGTCTGCAAATCCAAATGAATTATGTCCACTGGTTTCTCCTTATCTATTCTTATAGTTAGGGCCTTCTAAAACACACTTCAGTAAGTTTGTCAAATACCTCTCTAAAATCTATGTTGACCGTGTGTAATTCCATGGGATGCAAGTGTCCTGTTATTAATTCTTTTATAATAGTCTGTAGTATTTTCCCTATTACTGATGTAGCTCTCCTCTCTCCTTTTTAATTAGGGGAGTTTAATTTACCAGCCTCCAATGTGTCAGAACTGTTCCAGAATCTACAGATATGCAGATGAAGTGGTGTATGTGGACTTCCAAAAGGCATTTGATGAATTGAGTTTATTGCCATGTGTATCGAGGCACAGTGGAAAGCTTTGCTTTGTGAGCAATGCAGGCAGATCATATAGTTAACTAGCATAGATAAGTAAATAATAGGTAAACAGTGGCGATAACAAAAGCACAGGTACTGTTAGAATACTGATTGAGTTCATTTAGTAGTCTAACAACAGTAACGTAGAAACTGTTTCAAAACCGGCGGTGTGTGTTCATGCTTCTGTACCTTCTCCCCAATGGTAGAGATTGTAAAAAGAAAAATGCCAGGGTGGGATGGATGGATCTTTGAGAATCCTGGCGCCTTTCCTTGACAGCGGACCTGGTAGATGGATTCTATAGATGGAAGGTTGGCCTTTGTGATTGTCTGGGCCGAGTTCACCACTCTCTGTAACCATCTCCGATCTTGAATGGTACAGTTGCCATACCAGGTAGTGATACATCCAGGCAGAATGCTCTCTGGCGCACCTATAAAAGTTGGCAAGGGTATTTGCCGTCATGCCAAATTCAATTCATATTATAGGCCCAAGTGTATAAAGGATGCAGGAATACAGTTCCCTCTGCATAAACAGTTGAAGATGTGGTTGGTTGAGAAAGTGGTGCAGTGATTCCTGTGGAGACCTACAATCTAATTCCCACTCAAATAAGATGACAAGATGTTCCATTTTAAGATTTATACTGTAATAAACAAAATAAAGCTACAATTAAATAAACTTAGCAGGCCACTAATATATTAAACTACTAAAAGGTATCCTCCTTTTACTAATTGAGACTGAGTACCCGATGCTACATTTATTCATTGCATCACATTTTCAGCAGAACTACAGTCCTTACAGTTGCAGTCTAAAGTTACTCATAGTTTCCAACAGTCATTCCCATCTCGCTAAGTCATAATGTTCAATGATGAAAATTGTTTCCCTCAGTCTTTTGGGAATCCTTGAACTGGTTTGTCGCCATACTGCCTTGCATCCTTAAATTTCTGTGGATCTTATTTCTTCAACCAGAGGATGAGCTCCAATAAGTATCCCTCATGTTGGCTGACTGAAAGTAATGCCTTTTTCCTCCGGTATTCAGTGCAACCACTATTTTCCTGTCTCCTCCTTTAGGGCGCACTCTCAAAGTTGAGACTATCTAGGTCAGGCAGTCTTAAGAATTTGCAGGTAATGGGGCAAAACTCTTTTACCCTCCGTCTTTTAAAAGTTGACACCTTGCTTTGAACAGGATTTGACGTGGACCCCGTCTCCATTGCAACCAGCACTGGGCAAACATTGACTGACAGCTCTCTCCATAGCAGTGGCACCAGGTGGGAATGGTGGCCACTGCTGATGGTGCAGGTAGGCCAAGGAGGGTTTGCTCAGCCAGGTTCCAGGACATTTGGGTAATTGGAGATACAATCAGCACTGAGTGACAGGCCCCAATTACAAGGTGATGGTGAGAAACAAGCAGGACCTTGGTGGAGTAGATTCCCATTGAAATGGGATGGACTGTATGTAGGGTTAAACCTGTCTGGCCACATTGTGTGTGGAGGCCTCTCCCGATGCTTTTTTTTGTAGTTTATGCATTTATTAACATAAAACATGTGTTCAGGTTATTTTATCAACACTCATTTATATTGGAGCAATGACAGGGTGATGCCCTTAATTAGGTATTAATTGCTCATTTATAGGTGTAAAACCCCCCAGCATCTTCACAGCAGCTCAAAATTGTGGAGGCATGCACCAGATAAAACAGTGTCAGTTATGTTGCTATTGGCATGGCACTTTAATTTAGGAGAAAGTGAGGACAGCAGATGCTGGAGATCAGAGTCGAAGAGTGTGGTGCTGGGAAAGCACAGCAGGTCAGGCAGTGTCCGAGGAACTGGACCGACGGCGTTTTGGGCATAAGGCTTTTATCAGGCTAATGCCCGAAATGTTGACGCTCCTGCTCCTTGGATGCTGCCTGCTGTGCTTTTCCAGTGCCATACTTTTTGACTTTAATTTAAGGTCTACCTTTCTATTTTCTAGGCAAAAGTGAGGACTGCAGATGCTGGAAATTAGAGTGGTGCAGGTAAAGCACAGCACGTCAGGCAGCATCCGAGGAGTAGGAGAAACGTCGATTTTCCTGCTCCTCTGATGCTGCCTGACGTGCTGTGCTTTTCCAGCACCACTCTGATCTAGAGTCTGATTTCCAGTATCTCAGTCCTCACTTTTGCCTAGTTGATTTTAACCTTACTGTGAATCCTCTTGCAAGGATGCCTACCTTGAAGAAGTTCTCCTCTTCTCTCTACAAGAATCCGGTGAGTCTCTCTTTCTCACTGCAACTCCAAGGTCATCTCCTTTCCACTTTCTAGCCATTGGTGGCTTGTAAAATACTATCCATGCAGTACCAAAGCAAATGTTTTATAATCAGCCTTTCTAATACACTCTTTCAGCCTCAACTCGAGTATTGTATCCAATTCTGGTTATCCTGCTTTGGGTAGGATGTGAAGATTATAGAGACCATAAACAATAAGTTTATGAGAATAGTTTTAGTAATGTGGTCTTCATTGAATAGATTGGAGAAACTGTTTTTGTCCTTAGGAAAGAGAAGTTTGAGTCATTAGATTACTTACAGTGTGGAAACAGGCCCTTTGGCCCAACAAGTCCACACCGACCCGCCGAAGTGCAACACACCCATTCCCCTATATTTACCCCTTTACCTAACACGACAGGCAATTTAGCATGGCCAATTCACCTGACCTGCACATCTTTGGACTGTGGGAGGAAACCGGAGCACCCGGAGTAAACCCACGCAGACAATGGGAGAATGTGCAAACTCCCCACAGTCAGTCGCCTGAGTCGGGAATTGAACACGGGTCTCTGGCACTGTGAGGCAGCAGTGCTAACCACTGAGCCACCATGCTGCCCACAAAGTCATATATCAAACCAAAAGATTAAAGCTGTTAGAGAGAAGCTGTTCCCATTGGTGGAAGGGCTCAGTACTAGATAACACTGAGTAATGATCATTGACAAACGAAGCAAAGGAAACTGAGAAGAAACTTCTTTATGGATTGAGGATCTGAAACATACTGTTATGTGAAGGTGGCAGATACAACAGGGGGCATTACAAAGTGAATTGGATAAACAAAAATTGTAGGCCTACAAGGAAAGTTGAGAAGTAGTTTAACTGAATTGCCGTTGCAAAGAGCTGGCACAGAAATTATAGGCCAAATGGCATTCTTAGTTGTAACCTATGAATGGATAAGTATTTAACACACTGTTATTAGCCTCCGTAGCAGCCGAGCGTGGAAATCCAAAAATAGCCACTTCGTTATGTTTCATATTTAACCTTGCTTTCAGCACACGTATTGTTTATTTTTAATTTTCACTTGATGTCTCTTTTCACTTCATAGTGAGGAATTCTTTTAATTTGAGAGGTTTGAACTGCATTGTTATTATTAGTATTCACAGAAGTGTGAAATGCCAACTGCATATTTAGATTGGTTGATATGCTTGAGTCATTGCTTCTGATTCCAGGCTGATTTGGAAAACTTTCAGACAAGTGATTGGAAGCTCACTTTGGATATTATCTAATTGCTCAAGTCGTGTCATTGGTTACTGTCTTTTGATAGGAATTAACCTGCAGAGAGGAATTGCTTACTCTACTCCTGTCTCTTCTCCCTCTTGTCTGGAAGATGCCTGTTCAAGAACAGAAAGCTCCAAAAGGTCTGTCTTACTATTCCTATTTGTTTATTTGAATATTGTGTTTCGTAATATTTATGGAATGCTAACAAGTATTCATTCTTGCTTTTGTTGTGAGATTCGTTTATTTAAAGGCATAATAGATGCATTATATGAAACAATAAAAACTAGCATGCCTTGGTGGAGTAACTCAGTTCAGATTTGATTGTTATGTACTTAAGAAACTGGTCTTTGCTACGTAAGTAAAATTAATTATATATAGATTTTCATTCTTTAGTTATGGCAAAAGCTCAGAATTTCTATTATTTTATTATGTCAGTAGATTTGATTTGTTTTAACCTGGATTGAAATATGGTTTAGTGCCACGGATTCGTGCAATAATAAATTCAATGAATAAACTATCACATGCTTAATTTGCAAGTGTGGTTGAAAATATATTCTACTAAAGAGCAGAAATTGGACCATAATTTTTCATTCATGCCAGAAAATATGTAATACTTCATGTCTCAAAAGAAAGACAGTGATTTTGCAATCATTTGAGACTCCAGCAACTGAGATTATGATGGAAGCAGTTCTACAGTGCTTCAAAATTACTAAATTAATTTGAAATCCATTGGATCTGTAACAATCTATCACTCTTAAATACAAACCAATGCTCTTCTGTTTGTGCAGATAAACTGCATAAAAATAGCGATGTTACTGTGGTTTTTTTTCATAAAGTGAGAACATACCTCCAAATTCTATGTTTTTAATGCACTTGTTTAATTAAACTATGTATATAAAGAAGTAAATTCTCCAGCTGAACTACCAAGCCAATGTAATTCATAATAAATGGACTGGGAGGATATTTGCCATCTATTTCCTGTTCAAGAGGCAATAAATGACCAGGAGGCATTTTAGTGTGATAAGAAGTTAATAAAAATGTATGCACACTTCATGTATCCAACATTATTGCTACATTTTGTAATAATAAATTAAATCTGAAGAAATAATCAGTTTTTGATGCATGTAATTGTTTGAGGTGATTTCATAGAATTGTGCAGAAATACAGTTAGTCTGGGACACAATAGTAATTAGAAGTAGGAATTAACTTTTTTTAAACAGTGATTATAAAACTATGGAGTACAATATTTTTGTTCAATTTGATGTTTTTGAGAGAAAAGTTATTTATCATACCATCTGGGTGGCACGGTGGCTCAGTGGTTAGCACTGCTGCCTCACAGCACCAGGGTCCCAGTTTTGATTCCAGCCTTGGGTGACTGTCTGTGTAGAGTTTGCGCATTCTCCCTGTGTCTGCGTGGGTTTCCTTCAGGTGCTCTGGTTTTCTCCCACAATCCAAAGATGCGCAGGTCAGGTGAATTGGCCATGTTAAATTGCCCATAGTGTTAGGTGCATTAGTCAGAGGGAAATGGGCCTGGGTGGGCTAGTCTTCAGAGGGTCAGTGTGGACTTGTTGGGCCAAAAAGGCCTGTTCCACACTGTAGGTGATCTAATCTAATCTAAAATAAAATAGTTTAATGAAAAGGTTGAGTTAACTTCAGATACATAGCTCAAACTCTGAAACAAATACTCAGTGAGAGCTAATTAAGTGATTTTATAATTGTATATGAAAGAGGAAAACAAACTGAAAAATAATTCTTGTGATTAATGTCATCCATCGAAGTGTATCAATTGTCAACTCTGACTTTTAAAACAACTAAAATCCACAATTACATTTAGAAATTGAGCAAGTGTAATTGTGGGTTTAAACTAGTTTGGCAAAGGGGTGGGAACCAGAGCTATACATCTGAGAGGGGAGTAGTTGTGTTGGGGAAGTGATAGGATGTTCCGAATCTGTTGGAAAGGTTTTTCATGTGGTGAAACAAAGGGATCGGTTAAAGTGTGTCTGCTTTAATGCAAGGAGTGTCAGAAATTAGAGTGATGAACTTAGAGCATGGATTATGACTATGATGCCATAACAGAGAAGAGGGTTTCACAGGAGCAGGAATGGTTGCTAGATGTTCCAGGATTTAGAACATTTAAAAAGAACAGGGAGGGGGTGTAACATTGCTAATTAGAAGTGTGTCACAGCTACAGAAACTAAGATGATCGAGAAAGATTTGACTACTAAGTCAATATGAGTGTAAGTTAGGAACAGCAAAGGAGCAGCCACCTCATTGGGGGTTTTCTATAGACCCCCTAATAGCTGTAGGGAGATCAAAGAACGCCTAGGCTGGCAGATTTTGGAAAAATGCAGGTATAGCAGGGTTGTTGTTATGGGTGACTTCAACTTTCCTAATGTTGACTGGAATCTCCTCAGTGCAGATGGTTTGGATGGAGCAGTTTTTGTCAGGTGTGTTCAGGAAGGTTTCAGGAGTGGCTCAGTATATATGACAAGAAGTGAACATGCAATAAGAGTCCTTTATTTGAACAAGTGTGTTGAAAAAAATAATTAGACTGAAAATCCATGGAATATAAAGAGATAAAGTGAAATTGGAAATACTTTATTTGAAATAATTTACATTTTAGGCATCTACACAAGATTATTCACTGATTTGTGTTATCTTCTGCCTAATCTCTCACTTATGGGAAACAGGTTTGTAACATTATCCCCTTTACCAACACAGCAGCTACGAAACATGCTGGAAGTTGTGAAAGGCGCACTATAAAAGCAATATTGCATCTATTTAAAACCTGCAAAACACACAAGGACACAAAAGTAAGATAAAGGTCCAAAAGGTAGTATTGATGCAACTTTAAGTTCTGTTGTCACTTACACCTCCCATAACACAGGACACAGGATCCAGTGATTTAGTACCATCTGCCCTTTCTTAGGCCTTGACTGTATATTAAACTGACCAATGAGGAATGGCTGGTTGCC
The DNA here is from genome assembly GCF_037043375.1 of Chiloscyllium plagiosum. Lineage (NCBI taxonomy): Eukaryota > Metazoa > Chordata > Chondrichthyes > Orectolobiformes > Hemiscylliidae > Chiloscyllium > Chiloscyllium plagiosum. The sequence goes on from NW_028270141.1 coordinate 41,798,524, forward strand.
TGAAAATAATTAAAAAGAGTAAGTCACAGGTAGATAGGATAGATAAGGCGTTTGGTATGCTTTCCTTTATTGGTCAGAGTATTGAGTACAGGAGTTGGGAGGTCATGTTGCGGCTGTACAGGGCATTGGTTAGGCCACTGTTGGAATATTGCGTGCAATTCTGGTCTCCTTCCTATCTGAAAGATGTTGTGAAAGATGTTCAGAAAAGATTTACAAGGATGTTGCCAGGTTTGGAGGATCTGAGCGACAGGGAGAGGCTGAACAGGCTGGGGCGGTTTTCCCTGGAGCGTCGGAGGCTGAGGGGTGACCTTATAGAGGTTTACAAAATTGAGGAGCATGGATAGGATAAATAGAGGTCTTTTCCCTGGGGTCGGGGAGTCCAGAACTAGAGGGCATAGGTTTAGGGTGAGAGGGGAAAGATATAAAAGAGACCTAAAGGGCAACTTTTTCACGCAGAGGGTGGTACTTGTATGGAATGAGCTGCCAGAGGATGTGGTGGAGGCTGGTACAATTACAACATTTTAAGAGGCATTTGAATGGGTATATGAATAGGAAGGGTTTGGAGGGATATGGTCCAGGTGCAGGCAGGTGGGACTAGATTGGGTTGGGATATCTGGTCGGCATGGACGGGTTGGACCCCGAAGGGTCTGTTTCCATGCTGTACATCTCTATGACTCTAATAATAGAAGTATCCCTGTTTAAAGATGCATGAATTAAAAACTAAATTAGATAAAGCCAAAGAAACTTAGAGTTAAATAATATTGTTTCTACTGAAATGTCGAGTACTCTAATTCTTGTGGGGTCTAAATATCGATTTTGCTAATGTTGATCTTACACTGTGCACCTCCTGTGCAGCCGTAACCTTGTATGCCTCACTCTGTCTAAGCATCTTATGATCTTTATTTCCTTGTTGCTATGATCTGCCTGTACTGCTCGCAAAACAAAACTTTTCACTGTACTTGGGTAGATGTGACGACAATAAGTCAAATCAAGCTGCCTGAAGTGTGCCCATGAATACCTTTTGCCTAATCTTTTGTAATAAGCATTTTAATAAAGCAGCCATTACTATGGGAAAATAAATGCATTGTGCTAAATGAATTCCACAAATATTGAAAAGTATGTTGTTTGATGTTGATGAATACAATTTCACTGAATATTCTGATCTATTTTAACATGCTATCTTTAAAAATATGCAGATGTTTTTTACTTCAGGTCAGTGTTTATAATGTTTAGCCTTGGCTCATGCAGCACCTTTGCTTCTGAGTCAGAAGATGTTGGCTTCACATCAAACTCTAGATACATGACAGCAGCATGTTGGCTGAGTACCACTGAGAATTAATTGCAGTATGGAGGGAGTGCAATGTTGTTGAGCGTGTCATCTGTTGGATAAAATTTTAAATCAAGGTGCAATATCCTCTCCCAAGTGAATACAACCTATTCTTTATTTAGAGAGCAGCAGTGGCTTTCATCCGATTGTTAAAAATCAGTGTATTTTCAACCATCATCGCTGTAATAGATTGATATTTATTTTGGTGCTTTTTAGGACTTGTCATGCGCACGTTAGTTCTGCGTTTCCTATACGAAGGTGATTACACTTCAAAAATATTTCAAATAGAGTACTTCACAGTATCCTGAGGATGAAAAAGGGCCTGTGTAAATGAAAATTGTTATGTAATGTAATTTTTTTCAGTTTAAACTGAGAATTGTTCTTATTTGGCTTAGTTTTGTACAGGAGGTCTTAGTATTCAAATATTCACTGCTTTTGTTCCTCACCTCTGATTTTACTTTTTATTTTAATCACTTGAATTACCGCACTGAATAATGAAAGGAGTGATTAAAGCACAAACATTTGAGATTTTCAGTGAAATAATTTTGTTTTTTAAATATGCATTAAATTCATTATAGGCATTTCTCAGTGATGATGATAGAGATGTAGCAATGGCAGTTAGTAGAGTGGAGTGGTAAGCTCCTCCAGTGAAATGTGGGAGATCGGGGAGAAATCAGATGTCCCCGCAACTATATGTCTGCAGGAGTGTGTCCATATCCTCTCAGACCACCTGCTTGGTGCGGCATCTTTACTCACTGAAGAGCATACAGGAGACAAAGTTTTATCAATAGGAATTTCAGGGATTTGGTCACACCAAAGCTTCAGTCAGACAGTTGGCAATGCGGGATTTCCCAGTGGCTACTCCGCCCTCAAACAAGAAAACTGTTTTGGTGGGAAGTGGCCTCCCAGGAGAAAGCAATAGCAGAAGCTAGATCAGTAGCACCACAATTGGCTCAGTTGTACAGGACAGAGGGTCAAAGTATAGGTGAGCAAAAGTGATAGTAAACACTACAGTTGGGGCACTGGGAGGTCTTTTTGTGGCTGCAAGTTAGACTTCAACGTTGTGTATTGTCTCCCTGGAGCTTGTGTCAAAGATGTCCCTGAGTGGGCACAGGATATTCTGAAAGGGAAGGAAGAGTAGCCAGTGGTCGTGGTCCATATTGGTACCAACGAAATAGACAGGAAGAAAGGTGAGGTTTTGCAAAGAGAATTTAGGGAGTTAGGTAGATAAGTAGGACCTCTGAATTGGTCTCAGATTTGCACCATGTGTCATGTGCTAGTGAGCCTGAAATAGGAAGATAATATAGTTGAATATGTGGCTAACAAGTGGTGTAGGGAGGGCTTCAGATATCTGGGACATTTAAGATCTCTTCCAGGGCAGGATGGACCTGTCCAAGAAGGACGGTTGTACCTAAACTAATTACAACAGTATTAGGCAGGAACTGGAGATGTTAGATTGGGGACTGCTGTTTCAGGTTCAAGTCACATCTGACGCGGGAGACTTTTAAAGGCCAGTTGATCAGGGTTCAGGACCAGCATGTTTCTGTGAGGATGGCTAGATTCAGGAACTCTAGATAACAACAGATATTGAAAGTTTAGTCAAAAAGAAAAAGGAAGCTTATGTCAGATTTAGGAAACTGAAATCAGACAAGGTCCTTGAGGAACACAAAGGAAGCACGAAAGAACTTAAACGAGGAATTAGAAGTAGTAAAAGAGGCCATGAAATGTCCTTGGCAAGTAAAGGCAGTTCTTGTATAAAGCATGTTTTGGCAGTGCGATTTGGCTATAACGTCGCTGAAGAATTAGGGCACAGTATTTTTGAGAGTGCTTACCTCTGTTCACAACAGCGCGATTCCAGCAGTGATCGTTTCGCATGTTTCGTTCTGCACGTGCCCCGAAGTTTCCGTGCCATTCTACACATGCGTCGATGTCAGTTGCTTCACAGCATGAGAGAGGTACTATACATTGAGCAGCTTCATCCCTGTATTAACAATAGTTTTTCAATGTAATGTGTTAACTTTACTTTATTTGATAAATATGATTGTATACATTTATTCAGGCTGTACTATACTTTGTGTTAGGCGTTTGGGTGATTTTTGAGAGATCATGGGTGATATTTCTTGTTGGTATGCCCCTAACTCCCACTTTTCTTATAGGCCCCATTATTTCTATTAAGCGAGGTTTTGCTGGAATGAAGCTATGGTGTTATAGGAGAACTATCCTTCGGATTAAGGAGAAGCCTTGAGGCAATTTATATTAGGAGCAAGAGGGTAGCTAGAGAAAGGGTAGGTCCACTTGAGGGCAAAAGAAAGAGTTTAATGCATGGAGCTAGAGGAAGTGGGTGAGGTCTTCAATGAGTACTTTGCATTGGTATTCACCAAGGAGAAGGACATAGATGATGGTTAGATTAGGAGGGGTATGTTCATATTCCAGGGCATGTTGATATTAAAAAGGAAGTGGTGTTGTTTGTCTTGAAAAATATTAAGATAGGTAAGTCCCCAGGACCTGATGGGATCTATCACAGGATACTGAAGGAGACAAGGGAGGACATTGCTGGAGCTTTGACCAAGATCTTTGTATCATCTTTAGCTAAAGATTTGTAGCTCGGATGCTTGTTGTTGTGGTTCTGTTCGCCGAGCTGGGAATTTGTGTTGCAGACGTTTTGTCCCCTGTCTAGGTGACATCCTCAGTACTTGGGACCCTCCTGTGAAGCGCTTCTGTGATGTTTCCTCAGGCATTTATAGTAGTTTGTCTCTGCCACTTCCAGTTGTCCGCTGCAGTGGCCGGTATATTGGGTCCAGGTCAATGTGTTTGTTGATAGAATCTGTGGATGAATGCCATGCCTCTAGGAATTCCCTGGCTGTTCTCTGTTTGGCTTGTCCTATAATAGTAGTGTTGTCCCAGTCGAACTCCTGTTGCTTGTCATCCGCGTGTGTGGCTACTAAGGGTAGCTGGTCATGTCGTTTCGTGGCTAGTTGGTGTTCATGGATACGGATCGTTAGCGGTCTTCCTGTTTGTCCTATATAGTGTTTTGTGCAGTCCTTGCATGGGATTTTGTACACTACGTTGGTTTTGCTCATGCTGGATATCGGGTCCTTTGTCCTGTGAGTTGTCTGAGAGTGGCTGTTGGTTTGTGTGCTGTTATGAGTCCTAGTAGTCGTAGTAGTCTGGCTGTCAGTTCAGAAATGTTCTTGATGTATGGTAATGTGACTAGTCCTCTGGATTGTGGCATGTCCTCATTCCATTGTCTTTCCCTTAGGCATCTGTTGATGAAATTGCAGTGGTGTCCGTTTATGGCGAATACATTGTAGAGGTGTTCTTCTTCCTCTTTTTGCAGCTCTGGTGTGCTGCAGTGTGTTGTGGCCCTTTTGAATAGTATCTTGATGCAACTTCTTTTATATGTGTTGGGGTGGTTGCTTTCGTAGTTCAGGACTTGGTCTGTGTGTGTGTGGCTTTCCTGTATACCTTTGTTGATAGGTTTCCCGTCTTGTTGTCTGTTCTGTATGTCCAGCAGGTTGGCTATTGTTTCTCTGGCTAGGGTTTTGTCGATAGAGGTGAACAGTGCCATTACCATACATCAAGAACATTTCTGAACTGACAGCCAGACTACTACGACCACTAGGACTCATAACAGCACACAAACCAACAGCCACTCTCAGACAACAACTCACCAGGACAAAGGACCCGATACCCAGCATGAGCAAAACCAACGTAGTGTACAAAATCCCATGCAAGGACGGCACAAAACACTACATAGGACAAACAGGAAGACCGTTAACGATCCGTATCCATGAACACCAACTAGCCACGAAACGACACGACCAGTTACCCTTAGTAGCCCCACACGCGGATGACAAGCAACATGAATTTGACTGGGACAACACTACTATTATAGGACAAGCCAAACAGAGAACAGCCAGGGAATTCCTAGAGGCATGGCATTCATCCACAGATTCTATCAACAAACACATTGACCTGGACCCAATATACCGGCCACTGCAGCGGACAACTGGAAGTGGCAGAGACAAACTACTATAAATGCCTGAGGAAACATCGCAGAAGCGCTTCACAGGAGGCTCCCAAGCACTGAGAATGTCACCTAGACAGGGGACGAAATGTCTGCACACAAATTCCCAGCTTGGCGAACAGAACCACAATATCTTTGGCTGGTCTTCATTCTTCTAGAACCTTGCCTTTAGCTAATGTTGTTCCTTTAAGAGGGGCATCAACAATAATCCAGGTTATTATACTCCGGTGAGCCTGACATCAGCCGTAAGGTAATTATTGGAGAAGATTCTTCAGGATTTACTTGCGTTTGGCAAAGAGTTAGAGATGGTCAGCATGGATCTGTGTGGGGTGGTCTTGTTTGTCAAATTTAGTTTTTTTTTGAGGATATGCCAAAGATGATTGAGGGTAGGGCAGAAGTAATGTCTCCATGGACTTTGATAAGGTCCCTTGTGATAGGCTGATGTAGAAAGTTGAGTCAGATGAGCTCAACAGTGAGTTGGTAAGTTTGATACAAAGTTGGCTTGGTGTTTTTCCGACTGGAGATCTGTGACCAGCACAGATCCCTGTGGAACACCACTGGTTATAATTGTCCATTTTGAGAAACTCCCTTCCACTACTACTACCTGGCTCCTGCTGCCCAGCCTGTTCTATATCCATCTAGCTAGTACATCCTGGACCCCATGTAACTTCAGTTTCTGCAATAGCCTACTAGGGGAACTTTATCAAATGCCTTACTGAAGTCCATGTATATGATAATTACAGCCCTTTCCTCATCAATCAACTTTGTCTCTTCCTCAAATAATTCTATTAAGGTGGTAAGACATGATCTTCCCTGCGCAAAACCATGTTGTCTATCACTGATAAGCCCATTTTTTTTCCAAATGGGAATCGATCCTGTTCCTCAGTATCTTCTCCAGCAGGATTACTACCACTGACGTCAGGCTCACTGGTCTATAATTACCTGGATTATCTCTGCACTTTTTAAACAAGGGGACAACATTGGGACCTCACCCATGATCAAGGCTGCTGCAACGATATCTGTTAAGGCCCTAGCTATTTCTTCTCTCATTTCCCTCAGTAACTTGGGACAGATCCCATCTGGACGTGGGGACTTGTCCATCATATTGCCTTTTTGAATACCCAACACTTCCTCACACCTTATGCGGACTTGACCTAGAGTAATCAAACATCTATCCCTAGCCTCAACATCCATCATGTCCCCCTCCTCGATGAATACAGATGCGAAGTACTCATTAAAAGTCTCATTTGTTTTCTCTGAATCCATGCATAACTTTCCTCCTTTTTCCTTGGGTGTGCAAACCCTTTCTCTAGTTACCCTCTTGCTCCTTATACACGAATAAAAAGCATTTGGGATTTTCCTTAGCTCTGTTTGCTTAAGATATTTCATGACCTCTTTTAGCCCTCTTAATTCCTTGTTTCAGATTGGTCCTACTTTCCTGATATTCTTCCAAAACTTCGTCTATTTTCAGTCTACTAGACCTTATGTATGCTTCCAGTAGAATATAGATCTATTGGAAAGTTGGATGGAGAAATGGCAGATGGAATTTAATCCAGACAAATTGGGGGTGATGCATTTTTGCAGGTCAAATGCAAGAGGAAACTCTCTGCAGTAAATAGGACCCTAAAGAGCAGATACACAGAGGGATCATGGAATGCAAGTCCATCGTTCCCAGAAAGTGACAACACAAGTGGATAAGGGGGTAAAAATTCATATGGCACACTTGCCTTCATTGGTCAGGGCATTGAGTATAAAAGTTGTGGTCATGTTACAGCTGTATGAAATTTAGTCAATTCACATTTTGCGTATTGTGTGCAGTTCTAGTTGCCACATTATAGAAAGGATGTGGAGACTTTGAAGAGGATGCTAAAGAGATTTATCAGATTGTTGCCTGGATTGGAGTGTATTAACTATAAGGAGAGGTTAGGCAAACTTGGTTGCTTTCGCTAAAGTGTTTGAGAGATCACCTGAGAGAAATATATAAAATTGAAGGGCATGAATAGCTGGTGTCTTTCTCCCAGGGTAAAAATATCAAATATATGGGCATAAGTTTAAGGTGAGAGGGGGCAAGGTTAAAGGAGATCTGCGAGGCCAGTTTTTATGCAAAGGGTTGTGGGTGCCTGGATTCCTCATGGTAGGGGAGTCCAAAACTAGAGAGGATAGATTCAAGGTGAGGGGGGAACGATTTAAAATGCACCTAAGGGTCAACTTTTTCCATGCAGAGTGTGGTGTATGTATGGAATGAGCTGCCAGAAGAAGTGGTGGAGGCTGGTACAAGTACAATGTTTAAACGACATCTGGATGGGTATATGAATAAGAAGGTTTAGAGGGATATGGACTAAGTGCTAGCAAAAGGGACCAGATTAATTCAGGATATCTGGTCGGTGTGGGTGTGTTGGACCAAACATCTGTTTCAATGCTATACATCTCAATGACTCTATTAATACATTTCCATTTATACTCTTATCATCTTTTAGGTGAAATCTTAAAATTCATTCTGGTTCTTTTTCCTTGAAAACAAACCCAAATATTGAAAATATGTTTCAGTTGCTGGAACAATATACTTTGCATGTTCATTTTTCACCTATTTGTAAATGATTTTCACAGCGATCTGTTAAGATTTCAGATGTGTTGGTGACTGAGTTGAATGTTAAATGAGCTCATCAGTTAATGGTGTGTCAGCATGGTTGTGTGAAAACCTGAGTCACTGTTTTCATGTTACAGTTTGGAGTTTTTCCAGTAAAACACGAATTATTTCCTGGTGAGAAAAACTTGATCTAATGCTCAAATTATAGTCGTAAACATAGGAGAGAATGAAAAAGTCACCAGGTATATGACCCCGGAAATAATAATTTTGAATGTCCACCTCTTGTAGTGTCTTATTGTATGCATAGAATGCTAACTCTGATTTGTGCTGCATTAAATTCAGTTAGTTCAGATTAAAATTTGGCATTTATTATGCAGGAACGTAAAATTGAGGCTACAAGATTAGCTATGATCTTATTGAATGTCAGGTTTTAAGGGGCAATGGCTCATTCTTCCTCCAGTTTCTTTTTTCTTTTAGCTTTGGTGTAGAATTTGAATTTTCAGGTGTTTTTCTCTTCCAAATGTGGTTAGATTTGGTGGTTGTACTGAAGTCACTGCACCTCTTGCTCCTCATGATCAAGAGTGTCTTTCTTCCTTCACCTCCTTTTAAACATTTGTCTCTTTAACATAAACCACCGACTGATCAGCTTGACCAAAATCGCAGCTGTTCGAAACTTGTGATTTTTGCAACAAGTGCCATATTTTTAAGCTCTGTTGCGAGTATTCTATTTTGTTTTCATTGACATAACGTCCTCTCCTTTTATTTTCAGCTGGAAAAGTTGTGGTTTAGTTTATGTCAGTGTTACTTGAAACTCCTACTCTCAGACTATCAGTGTAGAGTTCTTTCTCAGGGTATTGACAGTCTTTTACACTGTATTTTGTAATTCCATGTTGAGGACCTAATTTTCACACTACTAGAGTTTTACCACCTACTTCTGCAAGAGCAAACAAGATTCGGAAGGAAAAGCTCAAGAAAATAAACTTCTGTATAATATAGTCATAGTCTCCAAGAACAACAGAATTGATCGTACTGACAGCCTTTAGGTTACGTTTTTTTGGGTTAGGTATAGTTACCATTTATTTAGAGGAGCACCTGTTACTGTTTCTTGACCTGAAAATAGCAGCTGTGCAGAACACAGTTCTCGGAAAGCAAGACCTATTGTTGTTCAGAATTCCTATGACCACATTTTCTGTAATATCCTACCCATTACCTTCCTCCAAAGGTGTTTTGACACACATTGCTGAAGATGCAAAATTATACTTCTTGGACATGCAAGCTAGGTGTTAATTTCCGTTGATGACTGGCCATCTGTTTTCTTCTACGGGTCAGGTTAGCCTCTTGCACCAACTCAGACAAACCTCCCACCTGCTCCAGTGGTGTGTAATAACATCCCTGAAGAATATATCTAGAATCATAAACAGTTAAAAGTTTGCATGTGATCAGAACAATTGTACCATTTATACAGGAGCAAGTGAGGACTGCAGATGCTGGAGATCAGAGTTGAGAGTGTCGTACTGGAAAAGCACAGCAGGCCATGCAACACAGAGGAGCAGGAGAGTCAACGTTTTGAGCATAAGCTCTTCATCAGGAATTTTGATTCATTCTCATTGATCTCATTCCTGATAAAGGGCTTATGCCTGAATTGTTAATTCTCTTGCTCCTCGGATGCTGCATGAGCTGCTGTGCTTTTCCACCACCACACACTTGACGCTGCACGTTTTATATAGGCTCATATACATAAGGTAGAAGTTTATAAAGTTGGGGTTGAATTAGAATGGATCAGCTGACCAGGTTCAGGAAGGTAGATTTTAAAAAAGTCGGTGGATTCTGGTTGATTTGATTTGACCTATTTAAATATAGTGGATGAGCTGGATGTAAAGGCCAACATGAGCCACCTTGTGCAATATTTTCTTAATTAGATCACTAGCCATTTTGCAGTATCCAGTGTCTGAGTGCTCACGTTCTGTTATTCCATTTGATTGAGAAAATGTAAAACTCATGCTAAACTATTGAAATCAAATTCACTGTAAAAATAGATAGTTCTTAATTATTGCCAGAATGGTAACTATGGAATTGTAAGTATGAATGTAATCTTATTTGGTGTAGAACACAGTGTCACTTAAATGTGTTGCACTTATTCAGTGGAACATCCTAGGGATGGTTGCAAATAATCTCAAGAATGAAGGTTGCAAATGGAATGCCAGTTCAGTGATGATGCTAATATCATCTTGTGAATGTTAAACTTCTGCTTTAAATCTAGTCAGTGTGCAATTGGGTGATGAGATGGTTTTAAATATTTTTTTAAAATAAACAAACAATCTGGTCTAGCAACATTTTGCATAATAGCTTTTTATCATGTTTTTCTGTTTTTTAGATTATAACCTATCTGCACTAGAACACCTATTGTTTACCAAAGAGACCAAGTATTCTGCAACTAAATCTCCTCAGGAAAAAGCAACACTCATCCCAGACAGAAGCTCAGTTTTATACGCTCAGGTACCATCACAATGCAACACCAGCAACTGGAAGACCAGACGACAACGTAGAAACACTCACTGCTATTCCTTGAGGGAAGCCAGGAAAACAGCACTTTCCACATCTGATTCTGAAACCAATTCAGATGACAAGAATTCAGTCATGATCAGACAAAGACGACAGCAGACTTTGCAGCCTTTTGTAACCTGCAAGTCAAGAGAGGACTGTAATGCTTCCAAAGACAGTTTTCTCCCATCTTTAAAAGTTGGAGAAGTTGCTCAGCATGACTTAAGTTTAGAATGTGCTGCTGCGTTGCTGCAAGAAACAGATATGGAGTCCTCCATGTTGAATAAGTCGGAAAATACTCCATTTGATCTCTGTCGTGTTTTGTTGTCTCTATTAGAAAAAGTTTGCAAATTTGACATGGCCTTAAATCACAATCCAGCATTAACTGTGAACGTTGTTCCCACATTGACAGAATTTTTGGCAGGAATTGGAAACTGCTGCAATGGAAATGTATCTAATGCTGAGGAAGTTGCTGCAGGATGGACCCCAGAGCCTGCGGCCCTGGTACAAAGGATGCTTCTACGTACTGTGTTACATCTTTTATCAGTTGACATAAATTGCAGAGAAAATATACCAGACACACTAAGGAAAAATATTGCAGACTTGTTGAGGGTGACATTGAAGGTCAAGAACTGCATTGACAAGCGTACAGATCCCTTTGTCCCACGACTGAAAATGACTTTCCAGTTCAATGAAGATTTTTCTTTCTCAAGGTCTTGTCACAAAATTCTGCTGGTGCCAGAGCTACTTGAAGTGATTTTGCAAATTTTAATTTGTACCCTACAAACAGCGTCCTCCAATCCCCCCTTCTTCAGTCAGGCTATGGACCTTGTCCATGAGTTTACTCAGCATCATGGCTTTGAGTTGTTTGAAGGAATAGTGCTTCAGATGGAAAGATTGGTTGCCAAAGATGAACCCCAGTCTACTGAGGCAGCAGAGCATATCACATCCTTAATTAGTAGTGTCATGAAAATAATTAACATTGTCAAGAAGGTAAAATCAGAACAACTCCATCAGTCTGTTTGTACACGCAAGCGGCACAGGCGATGTGTGTATTCTCACTTCATGCATCACCATAGAAATCTGTCTGGCCTTCCAGTTGCAGCATTCAGAAATCAGCTGTCCAAAAATCCTTTTGAGATGACATTAGATGGTGAAATTTATTATCCTGATCGTTGTTGCTGTATTGCAGTGTGTGCTCACCAATGTCTGCACTTGCTTCAGAAAGTTTGCTTAAGTAGCACTTGTGTACAGATTTTATCAGGCATACATGCTGTGGGGATTTGTTGTTGTATGGATCCAAGGTCTATCATTGGTCCCATGATTCATGCCATAAAGCTACAAACTTTAAAGAACTGTCAGCAGGATATCTTGAGTATTCTGAGTAAATTTATCCTTGAGCAGCTTGGGGGTGAGGAGGTTTCAGTAAAAATGAAACAAGTGAATTGTAACATTTGTGCTGTTGATAGTAGCCAGATACCTGATGTTGCAGAAATTCTACATGGAGGTCTTATGAACATTAGTTCCTCAACCAGTCTTGTCAACCCTATTTACAGAGCAGATAGTATTCTGCCAAGTGGAGGATCCAGGGAAATGTGGATGAGGGAAGCTTTGAAAGCCTACCAAGATCTTCTCTTCATTGATGATGCACAGCTGAGTTTGCAAGTTACTAGCCACATATGCCATCTAATACAAAAAGGCAATGATGTCATTAAATGGCAACTTTACACTCATATCTTTAATACAGTGCTTCAAAGAGGAGTGGAGCTGTCTCATCAAACACAGCAACTGGGAATAATGACAGCCTGTACTGAAGTATACAACAATCACAACAGGTGTTTGTCTCCGGATGTCCTTCAGCTTCATCTGCACACATTGCCTTCACTCTTTAAGTCAAGGTGAGCAAGACATTATATCTCATACTTCTGTGTTTTGAAGTCACATTAGAGTTTCATTTTAATAAGTAATTAGATGTTACAAAAATGAAAGGAGTAATTCAGTTATGAAGAAAGGTCACTGGGCTTGAAATATTAACTCTGCTTTCTCACCATGTATGCTGCCAGACCTGCTGAGTTTCTCCAAATGCTGTCAAGAAGTTAGTTCATCACTTGTTTGCAAGTTCATGCGTGCGTTTTGAGGCCTTTCATTCACCTCGTTTTGCCTGACTTTCTTGATTTGCTGTATCCTACTTGCCTGTGCAGTTCTTTCTAATAAGTTGTGATGCACCCTGAGGCTTTTCAAGGCTTTCAACATATTTATCCACAGTATGAAACATTTTTAATTGACCTAATGTTTAAAATTTGACCAATGTTTATTTACCCACTGCCACTCTGAAAGTTATAACAGCTTGACTTCAGTCTTTATAGGTCCAGCATTCTTCTTGATATAACAGTATGATATACCAAATCTGAATGCAAAAGTCATTGATATTAATTATAAAGTAATAACTTTTATCCAACATTGGCCATTTGAAGGGTGAGGCAAAGTTTATGTTGGATGCTATGTATGTCTTAGAATCAGTTTTATCTACTATAATTTAAAACTGTTGTGTAATGAGATTGCAAATGCTGGAAACTAAGTTAGTTGGAAAATACTGACACGAGTGAATATTCGGAAAAGAAAAAAGTAGATAACATTTCAAGGTTAGAGTGTGCCTTGGATTTTTACCATAACTTGACCACAACATTGTTGGAGTTTGTTACTAATTTCATAGCACTTTCTATTGCTCTTGAGTTCAATGCAGTTGAATTAGTGAAAGGCTACATGAGATGTACCTTCTACTTTTTTTGATATATCCTGTATGTAGAAAATCACAATTTTATCTCTCTAACTCAGATGCAGCCGCCAATGGGACATGCAACTCACTTGATGTGTAGAGTTTAAATTGAGTGGCTTTGGCTGTTCCTGGAAATGTATTATTTTCAGCCAGATTTTCTTTTTAGTGAAAGGAAAGGGAGATTCCATTCAGATCTCCCTCAGAAATGTGGAGGTGTGCTTCCATTCTAAATTTAAAGGTCCAGACAACTACTAAGGAAAAATATAATCAGTCATATTAGAATGCTAGGTGGTTTGGGTGACAGATTGGTTATTAGGTAAGGTGCTCAATAAGTAGGGTGGTGAGTGTGTGGGGTGCCAACTGGAGTGGAAGTAGGGTACCAATAAACTGGGGTATCAGCTGGGGTGCGAGAGTGCAATGTATAAGGAATCATGTAGGTTGGGGGCTGGGGAAATTGGGTTGTGGGTTGGGAACTGAAAATGTGTTGCTGGAAAAGCGCAGCAGGTCAGGCAGCATCCAAGGAGCAGGAGAATCGACGTTTCGGGCATGAGCCCTTCTTCAGGAATGATTCCTGAAGAAGGGCTCATGCCCGAAACGTCGGTTCTCCTGCTCCTTGGATGCTGCCTGACCTGCGCTTTTCCAGCAACACATTTTCAGCTCTGATCTCCAGCATCTGCAGTCCTCACTTTCTCTTTGTGAGTTGGGAAGTTGGGTTGGGCCTGGTGACAGTGGCATTGTTTGGGGGAGTGAGGTTCAGGGTTCAGGTTGGAGCTGGCAGTGGCAGGAAGAGGAATGAGAGATTTAGTTGAAGCAGGAGTGTGAATGGGTCCCCTGAGGGCTGAGAGTGAGATATATAGAGTCTGTCGAATAGTTACTTAGGTGTCAGACTATGTATTTAATAGTGACTGTTTTACTTAATTTCATAGCCATCTGAAGTCTTCAATTTTAAAAAAAATGATGGTTGCATTCTTGTGCAACCCCACATTATAGAAAAATCGCACTTTAGAAACAGCACTTCGTATTGGCAATGTGATCGTGTTATAGCCAACACACGTTTTAAAAGATTGCGCATCAAAATCAGTGTCCCCAATTCGTCAGTCGGCAAATTTGCATTAATAAAATGAGCGTTACAGCAGAATGAGCTGCAGAGACGTTTGTAAAGTTCCAGGCATGGTGGTATTGCTTAGAAAATTCAATTTCCCAGCCATCCCTTTGGAATGTGCTGATGTGAATTTAGCAGGGTTGCCATTTCCACCTCTGATATACAAAAAATCAACTATTTTTTAATCAACCTATTCAGAGATGTTATTACACACATCTGGAATGGATAGGACTTGAACCCAGGCATTATGTCTTGGAGGTAGGGATGCTTCCACTGTACCACAAGCCCTCTACGCTTGTAGAATGACTGTCTGACCAGTGGAAGATCTTCCCCTTTGTTAAAACATCTCACTCCATACAAAGAAGTTTAAAAAAAAATTCTCAACACCAGTTTTTGTCAAACAGATTTATTTGGAAGTACTAGCTTTCGGAGCGCCTCTCCTTCATTAGGTAGCTGTGGAGCAGGATGATAAGAGACAGAATTTATAGCAAAAGATCTCAGTGTCATGCAACTGAAATGATATATTGAACAAACCTAGATTGCTGTTAACTCTTTCATCTTTTAGAATGGGTTGCAGATTTCAGTTCAGAATTTCTTTCCAGTCACATTCTCGAGATAACTTAAGGTTTTATTAAAAAATAGACATCTCAGCTCAGACAACACAATAAGGGTATGTGGTTAGAGTCTGTCTGTATCCCAATTATGAGCCAGGCTGATTCTATTTCCAAAGTAGGAATTCATAAAATGTTAAATGGATTGACTGCTTGCATTGACTGCCTGCAGATTGTGTGCTTTTTGAATAAAATAGAATGCGCCTGCAATTATAATTCTGCAAATGCAAAATCACCCCATAGACTTGTGTGTGTGTGTGTGTGTGTGTGTGTTTGCGTGTGTGCATGTGCATGCTTGGTAGAGTGGGTGCATGAGTTTGACAGTATGAGTCTGTGAGAGGGTGTGTGCATGGGTGAATGTGTGGAGGATGTATGTATGTGTGTGTGTCTGAGTGTGTGCATGTGTGAGAGAGTTGATAGTGTAGTGGAGTCAACTGTAGTGTGACGTGAACCCAGGTACCAGCTTGGGGCAATCCTCCTGGTACTGAACTTGACTATCAGGCTCTGCTCAGCGACTCTGTTGTTGCATATCCCGAAGTCTGCCTTGGCGGATGGTCACTCGAAGGTCTGAGGCCGAATGTCCCTGACTGGAAGGGAACGTTCTTGGCTGGCGATTGTGTGGTGTCCATTCATCCATTGTTGTAGCATCTGCTTGGTCTCAACAATGTACCAAGCCTTGGGGCGTCCTTGCCTGCTGCATACGAAATAGCCAACATTGGCCGAGTCACATGAGTACCTGCTGCATACATGGTGGGTGAAAACGTTATCACCACTGGGAAATTGATTGCTAACTTATTGGGCCACACCCTCCAACCAGAAGAGATTGAAGTTCTCAGTCAAGGACTCAATTTCTGCCACACCACCAAAATGGATCCCATTGGTCTTACGACTGACACGGAAGAATTCACCAGACACATGACACTCTGGGAATTCTTCCAAAATGTCTGCAAAGATCCCAGTGAGACAACTGATTAACTGGAACAGTCATCAGAGAAATCCATAGAGGAGCAACCAATGAAGGAGTTGATTTGGACCCCTCTGGAGAACTGCTGTCCTGGGCTTGACACATATGCTCAAACAGTCAGGAAATGCGTAAATGCCTGATTATCAGCTGCACCCACAAGGTAGAGCAAAACGTCACCCGATCATAATACAGTCCATCCATGCACAAAAATAATTGCAACATTGTCCTCAAACCAGCAGATAAAGGAGGAGCCATCGTCGTTCAGAATAGAACTGACTACTGCAAGGAAGTGTACCGACAACTGAACAACCAGGAGCACTACAGAAGACTACTGTCTGATCAGACCAAAGAATACACCTGTGAACTAAACTCATTTGATTAAGTCTTTTGATCCAGTCCTACAGAGTTCCCTACACACTCTCATCCCACGTACTTCTTGCATAGGAGATTTCTACTGCTTTCCGAAGTTGCACAAAGACAACATACTGGGTCGTCCCATTGTGTCGTTCAATAGGGCCCTGTGTGAGAACCCCTCTGGCTATGTCGAGGGCATCTTGAAACCCATTGTACAGGAGACCCCCAGCTTCTGTCGCGACACTACAGATTTCTTACAGAAACTCTGCTCCAACAGACTAGTTGAACTGAGAACATTCCTTGCCACAATGGATGTTTCAGCACTCTACACCAGCGTACCCCACGATACATCACTGCAACAGCCTCAGTACTCAATACCAACTGCTGCCAATCTCTGAGCTCCATGGTACAACTTTTGCGCTTCATCCTCGACCAAAACATTTTCACCTTTTGACAACCAATTCTTCATCAGGATGCATGGAACAGCCATGGGGACCATATTTGCACCCCAATATGCCAACATTTTCATGCACAAGTTTAACAAGACGACTTTGCTGCACAGGACCTCCAATCAGCACTATGCAACAGATATATTGACAGCATTCTCTTCCTGTGGACTTATGGCAAGGAGTCACTGGAATGACCACACAGTGATATCAACAAGTTTCATCCCACTATCAAACTTATCATGAACTATGTTTTAGTATCTGTGTCATTCTTGGACATGGATCTCTGTCGAGGACAGGCACTTCAGTACCTAACTCTACTGCAAACCCACGGATGACATCACGATGCAGCAGTTTTCTAACTTCCACCCTAAACGTATTAAAACAGCCATCCCCAATGGACAAGCCCTACGCATACATGGGAACTGTTCAGATTAGGAGGAATCTGAAGGTGCAGAAGGATGTCCTCATAAGACCAGGATACGATGCTCAACTTATCGATTGCCAGTTCTGATGTGCCACAGCGAGAAACCGTAATGATTTCCCCAGAAGACAGACATGGGATGCAACCGATAGGGTACACTTCGTTGTCCAGTGCTTCCCAGGAGTGGAGGAACAGTGCCATGTTGTTCTTATCCTCATCAATAATGCGTTGCAGGCAGAGTACCTCACCAAGATCTTCATTATGCCTCCATTTCTTGTCTTTAAACAACCGCCGAAACTTAAACCGACCATTGTTTACAGCAAACTACCCAACCATCAGGACAACATCGACCACAACAATGTATACCCCTGTCATGGCAACCACTGCAAGATGTGTCAGTGTCAACAAGGATACCACCATTACACGTGGAGACACTACCCACCATATACACGGCAGGTACTCGTGACCCGGCCTACGTTGTCTTATCTCATACGCTGCAGGCAAGGATGCCCTGAGGTACGGTACATTGGCGAGACCAAGCAGATGCCACAACAATGGGTGAATGGACACCTTGCAGCAATCGCCTGACTGGGGTGTTCCCTCCCAGTCGGGGAACACTTCAGCGGTCAGAGACATTTGGCCTCTGATCTTCAGGTGACCATTCACTAAGGCGGACTTTGGGGTACAGAAGAATGCAGAGTGGCTGAACAGAGGCTGACAGCCAAGTCCGGTACCCATGAGGATGGCCTTGACCTGGGCCTTGGGTTCATGTCACGTTATAGGTGAGCCCACTGCACTATACACTCTCTCACACGTGCATATACGTTCCTACATACACTCTCTCTCATACAGACCGTCTTTCATATGTATGCCCACTCAGATGCGCACACGCACCTCCCCCCATGCTCTCATCCAGGCGCACACCCTCTCACAGGCTTATACTCCGTCACACTTACACATACACTCTACCAAGCATGCACACATGCAAGCATGCTCTCACACGTGCACACTCTCACGCACGCATTCACATTCTCTCTCCCCCCTCACATGCATGCACACACACGTACAACTATGGGGTGAATTTGTATTTGCAGAATTGTAATTGAAGATAAATTCTAGTTTGTTCAAAAAACACACAATCTGCAAGCAGTCAATCCTTAATATTTTTAAAATTCTTACTTTGGAAGTAGATCCAGTTTGGCTCAAGATTGGGATACAGACAGACTCTAAGTTCACACCTTTAATGCATTGTCTGAGCTGAGATGTCACATTTTTTATAAAACCTTAAGTTATCTTGAGAATGTGACTGAAAAGAAGTTCTGGAATTTACATATTAATAAACCAAACCCTGCAACCCATTCTAAAAGATGAAAGACATAACAGCAATCTAGGTTTGTTCAATATATCATTTCAGTTGCATGACAATGAGATCTTTTGCTATAAACTGTGTCTTGTGATCCTGGTCCACAGCTACCTGATGAAGGAACAGTGCTTTGAAACCTAGTACCTCCAAATAAGCTAGTTGCACTATAACCTGGTGTTGTGTGATTTTTAACTTTGTCCACCCCAGTCCAACATCATCACCTCCACATCATGGCATACAAAGAAGAGCAGTAGTTTGTTGAGGTCTAAACCAGAGATGATCACTCTGTTTATTCTACTGATGCCTGTAATCAAATTGTGCTATTCATTTTATTAAACTTCATTTGACAGCAAAGATAAATTATTGAAGTGACAGCATAAATCAAAAATTCAAACAGGAATTGTATTTTGACTGAACCTCCCCTATTTCGACAAACTGCAGGCTGCTTTTTCTCTTTTCAGATGGTGTTGGACCTCCATTAATTTCTAGCCCTTTCTGTTCTTAAATACAATATGACATATTGAATTATTTTCCTTTTAGAAAAGCTTGTTCGTATAAAGAAAATGTGTGCTTGTTTTCCACAGGGTAGTCAGAGGCCTCTTTTTGAGCTGCAATGGATTAAATCAAATGACCGAGCTAATATATCTAGACTCCGTTCGATCCTATGCACTGAACGTATTTGAAACCTTAATCCTGTGCCTTGGGGATCAACAGCTGGATGCAGGAATGCAAGGTGAAGAAACTAATGCAGAGGACTCTGTTTTGGATCCCGGAAGCACTCCAAGTAGCCAATGTGCTGCACAGCATAAAAGTGAGATGGCACAAACTTTAAGCAAGTTTTATGCTGTGCTCAAAGAAGCATACCCCAAGAAGAGGAAAGATCAAATCATTGACATCAACTTAAACGTAATAAACTTGTTTCTTTGTGTTGCATTCCTGTGCATTAGTCAAGAGCCTGAATCTGATCGTGAGTCTGCCAATGATTCTGAAGATACCTCAGGCTACGATAGCACAGCCAGTGAGCCTCTGAGCAACATGCTTCCTCATTTGTCACCGGATAGTGTTGTTTTGCCTTCGAAAGAGCAGATCAGGCAAGTAGCAGATGTGTGGTCTGCATGTTGTTGTATCTACCTGAAAAGTATAGCATTCCAGAAACAATTCCATAAACTTGGTGGCCTGGGGGTCTGTCGTCGACTGATGACAATGATCATTCAACAGATCTCTAGCTCAAGGAAAGATAACATAAAAGCAAATCAAGTTAATATGTCTACTCCGTGTGAAAATCAAAAGGAATTGGAAATTGACACACATTCGCCATCAAGTCTGGTGGCCAAAAAAGAATTGTCAGATATCAGCAGTTGTGAGAAGTCCGCTAAACCAGAGTCTGAACTTGTTCAAAAAACAGCATTTGGAGACCAACTGGATGCACAGAGTTTTGCTGTTGGAGATGATAAGATTCCAAAAGATCGGAATGTTGTGGAACAGGAACATTGTACAACAGAGGAGGAATGGGAACTCCATAGTATCAGGCTTCTGGAAGCTTTATTAACCATCTGTCTACACCATTCTTGGAAAACTGACTTTGACTCTGCTCCACAGGTATGTTTGGTAGTGCTAATGTTTCTCATGTTAACTTGAAGCATGTAATTCAGTGAATAAGGATCATTGGACTCTATGTTAACTCTGTTTTCTCTCCATAGATGCTGCTAGATGTGCTGGGCTTCCCCAGCAATTTCTCTTTTTGTATCTAATTCAGTGAGGTGGGATTTGGGTCCGTAATCCCAATGTCCCAGGAATTGGAAACTCAGCATCAAGTATAGTGACTGTAATAACTCAGGAAGCCCAATTGGAAAGGAATAGCATTGACTGCTGAGCACCAAAGTAGATTGCACATGGCATTCATAGGATAGTACCAGTCAAGCACCGAATTCTGCAGATCTATCCCTGGGTCTGCTTCATTCTTTTCATATCTGAAATTTTGTTTTTAACTGTCAACTGCCATAAGTAAAACACCTGTGCAGCCAATTGGATATTTACATGCAAAGCCCATTGCAGGCAATGCAAACCATTTGGGTCTACTTTATAAAGAAAGTTACACAGAAGCAATTCCCTGAATAGTGTACATATAACACTTATAAATCAATCAGCTCAGAGATGTTATTGCACATCTTAGCAGATGGGACTTGAACCTGGACCACCTTGCCTCAGGCATAGAAATACTACTACCATTCCCTCACAAGAGCCATTGCACATCTTATGTGCACCACTCCTGAAGAAGATATTCAGAGATGATATGACCAACTCTGGAGCAGGTGTGATTTGAACCTAGGTTTCCTGGCTCAGAGGTGGGGACACTACCACTGTACCACACAAGTCCTAACTCTGGGTCTGCTTTACAGATTTTCTTTTCAATAAACCTATTCACACATGCTGCTGCAGGTGAGACTTGAACCCAGGCCTCCTGTTTCAGAGGTAGGGACACTACCACTGCCACAAGAAACCTTTGGGTCTGCTTTATTTTTCTATAAACCTGTTCAGAGATATTATTATACAATTCCGCAGCAGGTAGGACTTGAATCCAGGTATCCTGGCTCAGAGGTAGACACACTGCCACTGCACCACAAGAACCCAAGGGTGTGCTTTACTTTTGTTTTTTCTGATTTTATTTACTATTTTTGAATCAGCCTGTTAAAAGATGTATTACACACCTCCTGAGCAGGTGAGACTTGAACCTTGCCTTCCACAGGGATACCAGCCCTGTGCCACAAGAACCCTACTCTAGGTCTGCTTTTTTAAAAATCAACCTCGTCAGAGATGTTATGACAACCTCTGGAGCAGTTGAGATTTGAATGCAAGCTTCCTAGCTCAGAGATAGGGACATTGTTACTGCATCAAAGACCTTCTTTGGATGTTGTTTTTTAAATCAACCTGTTCAGGGTGGTTACGACACACCTCTAGAGTAGATGGGACTTGAACCCAGGAGTTTTGGCTCAGAGTTGGGACACTACCACTGCACCACAAAATTTAATCTTTAACTAGGAGAGCCGTTTGTTGATAGTTCATACATATTTACATGTGAAAAGAACTTACATATTTGGAATAAGTATTTTCTAATTAACTTGTTCAGAGTTGTTATTATACACTTCTAGAGTAGGTGGAACTTGAATCCAGGCCTTCTGACTCGGCAGGGACACTATCACTGCACTGCAAGACCTAAATAGATATGCACTTTTTTTAATATCCAGAAATGTTTTCCCACCACCAAATCACTGGCTTGTTTTTTGTTTTTTTTTTAACTATTAACTACCACCAGTGATCACTTGTGCAGCCAATTAGAAGTTTACATGTGAAGCCCATTACAGACAATGTGAGTGGGTGGTGGGTTTCTTGTTTTTTTAAGTCCACCTGTTCAGTTATGTAATGACATTGTCTGGGACTTGAACCCATGTTCTCCTGATTTTATGCATATTTTATCTTTTCTTTAGAGAGATGTTGTGACTCATCTCTGGAGTAGGTGGAGCCTGAACCAAGGCCTCCTGGCTCAGAGATAGGGTCGATATCATTGCCACAAGACCTCTCAAATTCCTCATGGTAGATATTTTCTAATTAATCTGTTCAGAATTTGACACATCTCTAGAGCAAGTGGGACTTGAGCCCAGGCCTCCTGGCTTTGGGTCTGTGTTTTATTTGTAGATATTTTCTATTCAATCTGATTTAAGATGTCATTACACACCTCCAGGAGCAGATGGAATTTGAACCTGGACTTTTTAGCTCAGAGGTAGGGACATACCAGCGCACTGCAAGACTCCTATGGGAATGAGGTTTTTTTTTCTTTTATCCAGAAGAGTTAGCTCACAGCCAAATGAATTTCCAACCATCAAATCACTCACTATTTTTATTTTTAATTATTAACCTCTATCAGTAATCACTCCATGCAGCCAGCGAGAGGTTTACATAAAAAGCCCAGTATAGGCAATGCAAATTATCAAAGAGATTGCGGTGAGTCTGGGTTATTATTTTTAACATTTTCTAACCAGCCTGCTCATTATACACCTCAGCAGCAGATGGAGCTTGAACCCAGGCCTCATGGACCAGAGGCGGGGACACTACCACTACACCACAAGACCCCAAGTGGGTTTACACTTTTAAAATATATTCTCCAATCAACCTGTTCAGAGATGTCATAGCACATATCTTAAGCATGTGGGACTTGTCTCAGGCCTCCTGGTTCAGAGGGAGGGACATTACCACTGCACCACAAGAGTTCTGGGTCTGCTTTGCTTTTGCAATCAGTAATTTTATAATGCACAATTGAATGGCTTTTCGCTGCACAAATCACTGACTTTTTTTATTTTTAACTATTAGACACCACCAATAATCACCCATGCAGTCAATTAAATATTTACGTGTAAAACCCATTATGGGCAATGAGACCATTAAAGTGGAGGGGATCGGCAGACTGGGAAAAAACTAAATCAGAATGGAGTTGGAGAGGGAAATAAAACACTGTATCCCCCTCGGTGCCAATCTCTCCTAAAGACATAAAGAGCATTGATGGACACCACAAGGAGATTAATTATTGATTTCCCATTAGCCTTAAAGGGGTTATCCACATGGCCAAATTAATTTGTCAGAAATCAGTAGTAACGAAGATTTCATCTATGTTTTGGTGCAACTGATAGATAATGTTTCGAGAAGAAACAAATAGTTTGCATTATGCAGTGCCTTTAATGTATTAAATAATGGCTTTTCCCTGCACAAATCACTGACTTGGTTAGGAACATGGCATCAATTTCAAAGGAGGGTGCCTGTAAACAGGAAAGTGGTTTGAAGTGTGTATACTTCAATGCAAGAAGTATACGAAATAAGGTAGGTGAACTTGCAGCGTGGGTTGGTACCTGGGACTTCGATGTTGTGGCTATTACGGAGACATGGGTAGAACAGGGACAGGATTGGCTGTTGCAGGTTCCAGGGTTTAAATGTTTTAGTAGGGTCAGAGGTGGGGGTAAAAGAGGGGGAGGTGTGGCATTGCTTGTCAAAGATAGTATTACAGCTGTGGAAAGGACGATGGATGAAGACTCGCCATCTGAGGTAGTTTGGGCTGAGGTTAGGAATAGGAAAGGTGAGCTCACCCTGTTAGGAGTTTTTTACAGGCCTCCTAATAGTCCTAGAAACGTAGAAGAAAGGATTGCGAGGATGATTCAAGAGAAGAGTGAAAGTAATAGGGTGGTTGTTATGGGGGACTTTAACTTTCCTGATATTAATTGGGAAAGCTATAGCTCAAGTTCGTTAGATGGGTCAGTGTTTGTCCAATGTGTGCAGGAGGGTTTCCTGACACAATATGTAGATAGGCCCACAAGAGGTGAGGCCATACTGGATTTGGTTCTGGGTAATGAACCAGGCCAGGTGTTAGAATTAGAGGTAGGTGAGCACTTTGGGGACAGTGACCACAATTCGGTGACCTTTACTCTAGTGATGGAGAGGGATAAGAGTTATAAGGTAGCCAGGAAGGACCTGAAGAGAGAGCTAAGAGCAGCAAGGAGGGGACATGAAAGGTCCTTAGTTGGTAGGATTAGGGAAAACCCTAAGGCTTTCTATAGGTATGTCAGGAATAAAAGAATGACTAGGGTAGGAATAGGTCCAGTCAAGGATAGTAGTGGGAAGTTGCGTGTGGAGGCTGAAGAGATTGGGGAGACACTGAATGAATACTTTTCGTCAGTATTCAATCAGGAACAGGACATTGTTGTCAATGTGAGTACTGAGTCACAATTAAGTAGAATGGATGGCTTTGAGGTATGTAGAGAAGAGGTGTTGGAAATTCTGGAAAGGGTGAAAATAGATACGTCCCCTGGGCCTGATGGCATTTATCCTAGGTTTCTCTGGGAAGCAAGGGAAGAGATTGCAGAGCCATTGGCCTTGATTTTTATGTCCTCGTTGTCTACAGGAGTAGTGCCAGAAGATTGGAGGCTAGCAAATGTGGTTCCCTTGTTCAAAAAGGGGAGTAGGGATAACCCTAGTAACTATAGGCCGGTGAGTCTCACTTCTGTTGTGGGCAAAATCTTAGAGAGAATTGTAAGGGATAGGATTTATGAACATCTGGATAGGAATAATGTGATCAAGGATAGTCAGCATGGTTTTGTGAAGGGCAGGTCGTGCCTCACAACCCTTATTGAATTCTTTGAGAAGGTGACTAAGGAGGTGGATGAGGGGAAAGCGGTAGATGTGGTGTATATGGATTTTAGTAAGGCGTTTGATAAGGTTCCCCATGGTAGACTACTGCAAAAAATACAGAGGTATGGATTGAGGGTGAGTTGGAGGTTTGGATTAGGAGTTGGCTGGCTGGAAGAAGACAGAGGGTAGTAGTTGATGGCAAATGTTCATCTTGGAGTGCCGTCACTAGTGGTGTTCCGCAACGATCTGTTTTGGGACCATTGCTGTTTGTCATTTTTATAAATGACCTGGAGGAGGGGTTAGAAGGTTGGGTGAGTAAGTTTGCGGATGATACGAAAGTCGGAGGAGTTGTAGATAGTGAGGAAGGATGTGGCAGGTTACAGCGGGATATAGATAAGCTGCAGAACTGGGCAGAAAGGTGGCAAATGGAGTTCAATGTAGCTAAGTGTGAGGTGATTCACTTTGGTAAGTGTAATAAAAAGATGGGGTACTGGGCTAATGGTCGGATACTTGGTAGTGTGGATGAGCAGAGGGATCTTGGTGTCCATGTACACAAATCTTTGAAAGTTGCCACCCAGGTAAATAGTGTGGTGAAGAAGGCATATGGCGTACTGGCTTTTATTGGTAGAGGAATTGAGTTCCGGAGTACTGAGGTCATGTTGCAGTTGTATAGGACTCTGGTGCGGCCACATCTGGAGTATTGTGTGCAGTTTTGGTCGCCATACTATAGGAAGGATGTGGAGGCACTGGAACGGGTGCAGAGGAGGTTTACCAGGATGTTGCCTGGTATGGTAGAAAGATCGTATGAGGAAAGGCTGAGGCATTTGGGGTTGTTTTCATTGGAGAAAAGAAGGTTTGGGGTGACTTGATAGAGGTGTATAAGATGATTAGGGGTTTAGATAGGGTCGACAGTGAGAATCTTTTTCCACGTATGGAGTCAGCTATTACAAGGGGGCATAGCTTTAAATTAAGGGGGGGTAGGTATAGGACAGATGTTAGGGGTAGGTTCTTTACTCAGCGAGTCGTGAGTTCATGGAATGCCCTGCCAGTAGCAATGGTGGACTCTCCCTCATTATGGGCATTTAAGCGGGCATTGGATAGGCATATGGAGGATAGTGGGCTAGTGTAGGTTAGGTGGGCTTGGATTGGCGCAACATCGAGGGCCGAAGGGCCTGTACTGCGCTGTATTCTTCTATGTTCTATGTTCTATAATCACAAGATACTTCACAAGAGTTCTAACACAAAATTGGTCAGTAAATCTCATGAAGCAATAGTAGTTAAGGTAACTGAAGTTTTGGTTTAAGAGATTAATTTTAAGAAGCATTTTAGGGAAGGAATTCCAGAACTTGGTAACAGTATTATGAAATTTATATTTTCTGTTTCTTAAATCCCAGAACCTTTCTGTGGATGAAATATTGACTGATATGCGAGACCTACTTGTTCGTTCTGGTATTGTTGATACGAATCTGGCCAAGCCTCTTTTCGATTCGTTGCAAAGTGTATCCTTAGGAGGAATTTCTGTGGATGGCTGTTCAGCTGAACAAGAGAGAAAAAAGGTGCACCTTTTATGTAACTGTTTTGTTAAATATTTGTTATTAATTTGCTTTCTTGAAATTAATAAATTTTCGGTTCTTAGCGTTATCAAAATACTGTTTCACCTTAAAAATCTCCACAATATTAAAATATGATCTAATTTTAAATTGGTTTGATGTTCTTGCTTCCTCTTTCAGCAAGAGCAGAGATAGACAGACAACCTTGTCTGAGGTCTCTACCACTGATAATAAAAATGGTATTATTTGAGGTGTTGCAGAGCTTGCTGTGTTGATCATCTAATTGTATTTACCTTGTCTCACCAACAGATTTTGGAGACATTTTACTATCTATTAACCTGACTCCTTTCCAAAAGTTTTTTTTTAATGAAGCAAGCATGGTGGATTTAGGCACAACAAAAACAGCAAAAATAAAACACTGGATGCTGGAAGACTGAAATAAAATCAAAAAAAAGCTAGAAGCACTCAACAGGGCTGGAAGTATCTATGGAGAGGCCAAGGCCCCTTCTTCAGAATTAAAGGAAGATGGAAATAAAATAGACCTTGTGCAAGTAAGAAGGGCATGATAGCAATCTGGGAAGGAAGAATAAAAGAATAGTATGCAAACAGATATTAAATGAAAAATGATTTCATAGTGCAACAAATAAAATATGTTGTCATGGTTGCAGCAAGAAAATAAAATTTGTCCAGAGTAGATGTGAATGGCAGAATAATGAATATTTGTGTCCAAAACAAAACATTAAAATAGCAAAATTAAAATTGGCATGTATAAAAACAAGCAGAAACAGATTGCAAGGGTAGTGATGCAACCTGAGTTTGAACTTCCCAATGTAGAGGGGGCCAGATTAGATTAGATTTGATTCCCTACAATGTGGAAACAGGCCCTTCGGCCCACTAATCCAGAATGCTCCAGGCCCAACCAGTCCACACCGAACCTCCGAAGAGTAACCCACCCAGACCCATTCCCCTCTGACTAATGCACCTAACACTATGAACAATTTTAGCATAGCTAATTCTCCTAACCTGCACATCTTTGGACTGTGGGAGGAAACCGGAGCACCCGGAGGAAACCCACACAGACACTAGGAGAATGTGCAAACTCCACACAGACCGTCGCCAGAGTCTGGAATCGAACCTGGGACCCTGGTGCTGTGAGGCAGCAGTGCTAACCGCTGAGCCACCATGCCGCCCCCTGAACACAACACAGCCTAGAATGTGTGTTTAGGGTATGGGTGGTGGGAAGAGAGGATGACTAAGGGCAATTCTTAAATTTCTTGTGCTTGCATAAGGAGGTACTGTGGGAAAGGAAGGGAGTGTATGGGGTTGTAGTGGAGGAACAGCTTTTGGCATGTTGACTGAAGTTGGATGTAGAAAACGTTTAGTTGTAGCACGCATGAGCTGGTGGCAATGGCAGAGGATGATCCATTGAATATGAAGGCAGGTGGGTGGACAAGCAGAATTGTTTTGTTGCTTTGGGTGTGAGGGGAAGGGATGAAAACAGAAGTGTCGGAAATAGTTTGTACACTGTTCAGAGCTAGTCAATCAAGATATGCGAGTGTGGTTGTGGAAGATTGAATCATCAGAACAGATGCAATGGAGAAACTGGGAGAATGAAATGGAGTTCTTCCAGAAAACATGAGAAGAATTTTAAAAATTCAGTGTAGCAGTAACAGTGCTAAAACAGTGGGTTTATCAGGAAAGTCCTGTTTGTGAATTTTGATTTCATTGCACTTCTGTGGTATTATTTTAAAAAAAAAGTCTCTAGGAACAATTTACAGGCCTAGCTAGAACATTAATCAATGGAGATTTTTTCAACTTGTATTCATTCATGGGATTGGGCAATGCTGGCAAAGTGAGCATTTTGTTTCCATCTCCAAGTTTCTTGATAAGATTAGATTACTTACAGTGTGGAAACAGGCCCTTTGGTCCAACAAGTCCACACCGACCCTCCGAAGAGCAACCCACCCAGACCCATTCCCCTACATTTACCCCTTCACCTAACAGGAGAAAGTGAGGTCTGCAGATGCTGGAGACCAGAGCTGAAAATGTGTTGCTGGAACAGCGCAGCAGGTCAGGCAACATCCAGGGAACAGGAGAATCGACATTTCGGGCATAAGCCCTTCTTCAGGAATGAGAACGCTGATAGGGGAGGGGAGGGAAATATATCCTTGGTGTTGGGGTCCGTTTGGAGCTGGCGGAAATGACGGCGGATGATACGCTGTACATGGAGATTGGTGGGGTGGTAGGTGAGGCCCTGTGGGGTTCTGTCCTGGTGGCGGTTGGAGGGGCGGGGCTCAAGGGTGGAGGAGTGGGAAGTGGAAGAGATGCGGTGGAGGGCATCGTCGACCACGTCGGGGGGGAAATTGCGGTCCTTGAAGAAGGAGGCTATCTGGGTTGTACGTTTTTGGAACTGGTCCTCCTGGGAGCAGATGCGGCGGAGACGAAGGAATTGGGAGAATGGGATGGCGTTTTTACAGGGGGCAGGGTGGGAGGAGGTGTAGTCCAGGTAGCTGTGGGAGTCGGTCGGTTTGTAGTCGATGTCCGTGTTGATTCGGTCGCCTGAGATAGAAATAGAAAGGTCGAGGAAGGGGAGGGAGGAATCTCAGACTGTCCAGATGAATTTGAGGTTGGGGTGGAAGGTGTTGAAGTGGATGAACTGTTCAACCTCCTCGTGGGAGCACGAGGCGGCGCCGATACAGTCATCGATGTAGCGGAGGAAAAGGTGGGGAGTGGGGCTAGTGTAGTTGCGGAAGATGGACTGTTCCACATATCCTACGAAGAGGCAGGCATAGCTGGGGCCCATGCGGGTGCCAATGGCTACTCCTTTCGTTTGGAGGAAGTAGGAGGATAGGGAAGAGAAGTTGTTCAGGGTGAGGACCAGTTCAGTCAGTCGAAGGAGGGTGTCAGTGGAAGGGTACTGGTCGGTACGGCGGGAAAGGAAGAAGCGGAGGGCTTTGAGTCCTTCGTGATGGGGGATGGAGGTGTACAGGGACTGGATGTCCATGGTGAAGATAAGGCGTTGGGGACTGGGGAAGCGAAAATCATGGAGGAGGTGGAGGGCATGGGTGGTGTCCCGAACGTAGGTGGGGAGTTCTTCGACTAAGGGGGACAGGACTGTGTTGAGGTATGCAGAGATGAGTTCGGTGGGGCAGGAGCAGGCTGAGACAATGGGTCGGCCGGGGCAGTCAGGTTTGTGGATTTTGGGCAGGAGGTAGAAACGGGCGGTGTGGGGTTGTAGGTCTGAGGTTGGAGGCGGTGGATGGGAGATCCCCTGTGGTGATGAGGTTATGGATGGTCTGGGAGATGATGGTTTGGTGGTGGGGGTGGGGTCATGGTCAAGGGGGCAGTAGGAGGAGGTATCTGCGAGCTGGCATTTGGCCTCAGCGGTGTAAAGGTCAGTGCGCCAAACTACTACCGCGCCTCCCTTGTCTGCTGGTTTGATAGTGAGGTTGGGGTTGCAACGGAGGGAGTGGAGGGCTGCGTGTTCCGAGGGTGAGAGTTGGAGTGGGTGAGAGGGGTGGGGGAGTTCAGGTGGCGGTTAATATTGCAGCGGCAGTTGGCTATGAAGAGGTCGAGGGCAGGTAGGAGGCCAGCACGGGGTGTCCAGGTGGATGGGGTGTGTTGGAGGCGTGAGAAGGGGTCGTCAGAGGGTGGGCGAGAGTCTTGGTTGAAGAGGGTGGGCGAGAGTCTTGGTTGAAGAGGGTGGGCGAGAGTCTTGGTTGAAGAGGGTGGGCGAGAGTCTTCACCTAACACCCTTCACTTAACACTATGGGCAATTTAGCATGGCCAATTCACCTAATCGGCACATTTTTGGACTGTGGAGGAAACCGGAGCACCCGGAGGAAACCCACGCAGACACAGGGAGAATGTGCACACTCCACACAGACAGTTGCCTGAGGCAGGAATTGAACCCTGGCCTCTGGTGCTATGAGGCAGCAGTGCTAACCACTGTGCCGCCCCTTAGATTACTTAGTGTGGAGACAGGCCCTTCAGCCCAACAAGTCCACACCGACCAGCCGAAGCAAACCCGCCCAGACCCATTCCCCTACGTTTACCCCTGCACCTAACACTACGGGCCATTTAGCATGGCTAATTCACCTAACCTGCACATTTTTTGGACTTTGGGAGGAAGCCAGATCACCCGGAGGAAACCCACGCAGGCACAGGGAGAATGTGCAAACTCCACACAGTCAGTCGCCTGAGGCGGGAATTGAACCCGGGTCTCTGGCGCTGTGAGGCAGCACTGTGCCACCAATAAGGTGGTAGTAAACTTCATTCTTGAACCCTTGATGTTACACAGGTGTATCCAAGCTACAGTTGGGAAGAGAGTTCCAGGATCTTCATTCAATGAATCTAAATTGTTCTGGCCCTTACTCCATGTTGGAACTTGATGACTATTCTGTATCTCAGCAGGTGAATGTCAGTCTGGGTGAAATTGCAAAATCAGAGGTCCAAAGAGCTATCACAAGTCGAAAGAGGACAGCAGGTCATCTGGGATCAATATGATGCCAACAGATCTCTTGAAATAGGGCAAAAACGCAGTATTAACTGTGTGAAAGAATCTATGCAACAAGATCTGCACTGGAGAGGATGTTCTGTATGACTGAAGACTAAGAATAATCATGCCAAGAAAAGAAAACTAGGTGACGACACCAACTGAAGGGAAATAAAATTGCTGTTGGTACTCAGCACGACTTTCAGCACAGTACTTCTCAGCAGATTAAAAGTAGATGATAACCCTTTTGAAGAACAGTGACGTTTCTGTGATAGCAGACCATGACATAGAGCAGATAATTAAACTGAGGAAATCATGAAGCAGAGTGTCAGAAGCCACTTGTTATCAACTTAATTGATTTTGAGAAGGTTTTGATACATCTGTTGACAGTCATGTGCGTACATCATAAGATGGTACAGCATTTTGGAGCAGCATATTATTTAGCAGCTGTGCCAAAACAAGCAAGGGCACGATGGACAATTTCAACATCATTGCAGAAGTATGACAGGGCTGCATACTCTCCACATTCCTTTTTTTCTCAGTTATTGATTTCATTGGGAAGAAGGTGATGATGGGTGCAGACCTTGCAATCCAGTGGCAATTCTGCTGTTGACTGACCTAAGTGTTTAGAGATGTCATGACCTTGCTGAAGAGTTATGCACACTCCAAGATATTACCATCTGCCTCACGTTTAGGGACAGAGATTGGTCTTTGCATCCAGCCGTGGGAAAAAAAACCGAGGCAATAAAAATTGGATGGTAACACAGCACTCCCCCATCATTGTCAGGCAGTAAACATAATCAACATGAATACTTTTAGGGCCTAGGAAATAACAACTCCAGAGAGAGTGATGGAGTTATTGATATCCAGGCAAGAATTGGCAAAGCCACATCAGTACTTGAGCAACTCCAGATGGCATGGATATCCGATGCCATCAACATGGCCATGAAGCTGCAAATCTATGTTCATTGTAGGACCAATCACACACTGTAACTGAGGCATGGAAGTAAGTATCAGAGGTGTCAAGAAGTTGAATGTCTTCCACCCAGTAAGCATTCTAGTTACCTAAATGACATTGTGACAGAGAACCTATTTTGACTTGCAGGCATACATTTTTTCCTCCGAAGTATGTCTTGCCAGTGTGGCAATTGAATTTACACCCAGATGGGAAAAGAAAACATGGGCAGGCAAAGATGATTTGGTGAAGTAGTCTTTAGAAGGCTTTCAAGAGCAGGACTGCACCTAGCTGGAGTGAAAGATATTATGATAAAGCAGGTGTTGGACTCTACCCATTGTCCCACATTGGGTTGGAGGAATAAAGTCTTAGGGAAGTTAACTTGTGTATGACTCACTTATGAGGATATTGGTCCCAGCCCTATTGATATGCACCTGTTTGCCTTGAACTTATTCCAGGAGCCTAGAAATATGAAACTCACCCTTTTACAATGTGTCTCCAACCACAAATTGATTTACTTAACTATTCCTATAATCACTGTTACTGGAAGTAATCAAAAGATTGCTATCCTCAATCTGCTTTTTAACTTCTTTCCTAGCTATTGAAACTCTTTAAAATCTTAACCATATGTTGTGGCTCCACCTGAGTTGAAGGAGAAGGTATATGTGGAAGTTCCAATTTCAAGGTGTCATGAAGGTATTTTATGTACCCTACCCTAAGTTAGTACATGATCTCCCCACGATGAACAAGACTAAGGTATATTTCTGAGGTGTGGGGCAAATCATGAAATTTTGAAAACAGACAATAATTCTGCAGTTATTCCCGGGAAAGTAAACTATTGAATCCGTTTTTATTAAAGCCATTAGTTTATACTGAATTTGCGCTAACATTAAATGTCTTGGAAACATTGTCAGGTAATACTGCATACTCTAATGATAGAGTCCTGATCCAGCAACTGTCCTGTTCAATTTCTCTTGCTTGCTCCAAAAATATACATTATCAATCTCATATTGTGTGGATTGTTGCTCTGCAAATCTTGTACTAATTGGCTACAAGAAACTGTGCATATGCGAAGCAAGATCAAATGCAGCTCAGATTAGTATTTGTAAATCAAATTTTGCCTGCTGTATGAACGGTTTGTTTCTTAGCAATTAAATGCAGTTTGTATATTATTTCAGCTGTGAATAAATTTGTCATGTGCATGTTGGGTAGCTGTATTCTGACATTGTATTTTAAATTTGATTTTCAAGTTTGTTTTTATATTGGCAATTTAGGTTGTCAGTCTTGGCTCCATTTGTAGTACATGAACCTGACCATCAGAAAGTCATGGTTTCAAGTCCCTGGAAGCAATGTTGATGGATGCTATTTTTTGGGTGAGATATTTAACTGAAGCCACATCTGCTTCCTCAGTGGATGTAAAAGATTTCATGGCATTTTTTTTTTTGAAGATTATCGATATTTTTGAAGATCTTGCCAATATTTTTTTCTTTCCAGCATCACTCAAACCATACTATGTGCAAATTAGCTATACGATAATAAGGTCCTTATTCCCCTCAATTCCTTGTTTTTGAGCTTCAGTTCCTCTCTTGGCCTCAAATATGTTTCCAAGGATTCTCTGGCTTCCTGATTCTTTATTTTCGAGTTACAGTGCACCCAATCTGCCAGTGCACATTTATCTGCTAGCCCTGATAATGCTGTGAGAATTGATGAATACTGTTCAGAATCTAGAAAATGATTATCGTTTAAACTTTCAGACTATTTTATTGTCACTTTAGATAATCTATTAAAAAAACTGATTTCATTGTCTAATTGAAATGGCATATTCTGATTTCAAAGTGGGAGAGTTATTTAAAGGCAATAAATGCTAACTTTTAATTATTCTTCAACAGAAAATAAATAATCAGACGGCCTTACAGCTGGCTGATCTTTCAGAGGAGACAGAAGAGCCTCAATATTGTAACATGCTTTTTGCAGAAGAGGAGGGATATGAGGCTGATAGTGAAAGTAACCCAGAAGGTTTTGCAGTCAGGGAGGAAGGTAAATTTGTTTTCATGTATTTCATTACCATCCTCCCATCTTTTTCAACTGTTCTCAAATACAAAGTTACCATGTAAATGAGGACAGTAGCTGTTACATTAATGTTATTGTAATGTTATAGTAGCATTCCTGAAAAGAGCAACGAAGTAAAACTACATTAAGCAAATCAATTTGTCCTGTTATAAATAATGTAAAAGCTGGAGTTAAATTCTGTAAGACCTTTAGGACCATAGGAAAAAAAAAACATTAAAACATAAAATTCTGAATAGTGAAGTACTTTGCATTGCTAAATTCCTATATCTGAAAATTAAATAACTTTCAAATAAAATAAATTGGGAAAAAAAATGTTGCCTCATTCTACTTACCTCCAACTCTTTGCCTTTTCAACTCATGGCTTATTCTACTTTCTTATTCTCTAGCTATCTGTCATTCCTAATCTCCGAGCCTCTGGGTTCCTGCCTCTCCCACTTCCCCAAACTACTGATCACTGCTGATCATACTTGCCAATCCTCCCTCTTGTCAACTCTTGCACTCACCAAACCTACCATTATGCTGCAACTCCAAATCACCACTGTTTTGAATCCTTGCTAAGAGCAAGGGACTTACAAGATGAGCAGTTTTGAATTTCTGGTTTGAGGAGTTGTGCTGCAAATTGGAAGGGTAAGATGGGGGATCAGCAAAGTTAGCGTGTGATGAGACTGCTCCAAAACGGCACTGAGGTTATATGAGCTTCCAAGCTAGCACAAAACTGCACAAAAACATCATTCTAGATTTTAGTTGAAAATAAGGGTCATATTAATTGACTTGGAATAATATAAAGCTTTGTATGCTGATTTAGTCATAGAGGCATACAATACAGAAACAGTTCCTTCAGTCTAACCCATCTGTGTTGACCAAATTTCCTGAACTAAACTAGTCCCAGTTGCTTGCATTTGGACCATATCCCCCTCAACCTATTTTAT
Source organism: Chiloscyllium plagiosum (assembly GCF_037043375.1). NCBI lineage: Eukaryota > Metazoa > Chordata > Chondrichthyes > Orectolobiformes > Hemiscylliidae > Chiloscyllium > Chiloscyllium plagiosum. The sequence goes on from NW_028270141.1 coordinate 41,833,216, forward strand.
TCATGTAAATGCCTTTCAAATGTTGTACCTCTACCTGTATCCACCACTTCCTCTGGTTCACTCCACACATGAACCAGTCTCCACGTGAAAAAGTTGCCCCTCAGCTCCCTTTAAATCTTTCATCTCTCTCCTTAAAATGATGATCCCCAGTAGATTGCAAAGTCGAGGTCAAGGCCAAGTTAGAATCATGAAGTCATATGGATACAACACGGAAACAAGACCCTTTGGTCCAATCTATCCATGTTGATCAGACATCCCTATCTGACCTAGTCCTATTTGCCAGCATTTGACCCGTTTACCCATCCAGATGCCTTTTAAATGTTGTAATTGTACCAGCCTCCACCACTTCCTATGGAAGCTCATACGATAAATATGCCACTCTCTGCATGAAAAAGTTACCCCTCCAGTCTTTTTTAAATCTTTCCCCTCACACTTTAAACCCATGCCCTCTAGTTTTGGACTCTTTCCCCACCCTAGGAGAAAGGTCTTAGCTATTCACTATATCCAAGCCCCTCATGATTATATAAACCTCTGTAAGGTCACCCCTCAGCCTCTGATGCTAGTGGGAAAAAGGCCCCAGCCTGTTCAGCTCCTCTCTATAACTTAAACCCTTCAGTCCCAACAACACCCTTAAAAATGTTTTCTGCAGCCTCCCAAATTCAGCGACATCTTTGCTATTGAAGGGTGAGAGAATTGTATATAGAAGGGTGAGCAGAATTGTATGTAGTATTCTAAAAATGGCCTCACCAATGTCCGATACAGCTGCAACATGACACCCCAACACCTATACTCAGTGTTTGAATGTGCAATTATTTGAGAAGCTGCAAAGTTTTAGCGTTAACTTTTAATAGTTGTGTCAATTATCATGGAAATTATGTGATTAAAATTTGACAAGGATTTATGAAGTTTCATGTTTTTTTCAATACTGAAGAATTATATAGTTTAAGTTGCTTATAATTTATTTTGTATAGGTATAATGGATACTTTGGTTATGAAAACTAAGAATCAGAAAATATTCCTATAAAAATCTGAATGTGCCTTGTACATGCTCTATAATCCATTTTATTTTCAAATATACTTTTCAATGGGAATTTTATTATTTTAACATTTTAAATATATACTGTTGCTGTGCTCCGTGACATTGGCATAAGGAAAGTCATTGTACATTGTAGCATGTTTAATTTCTGTTACGCAGGATTTTTTTTACAAGTTTGCTTTATGTTTTAACTTCTACTTGGCTGTAATAGGTACTACTTCTCCAACCAAGTAATTGATGCAACAGCTTTGGACGCTCTTAATTTTAAGATATTCATCTTGAATATCACAATGGAATGAATCTTGACTGACAACATGAATGTTATATGTATCTGGAGACTTATTTGTTGCTTTGGTTTTTCTTATGAATTTGTCTCCTACATTTATCCTACATCATGCTGCTGATTTATTTAGTATTATTTTACATTTATGTTTATCTGCTCATTGCATGTTCTTTTTGTGTTGGGTAGGAGCTATTTGTGTGATGAGGATGAACTACTTAGAGTTCAGACAAAATGCTCCATCATTTACACAGCGGAAGCGTGGTTTGCAGAAGTTGTGAATTGTGTGAATATATTTTACTATGTGCCATGTTCTGTTGAAATATACAGTGATTTGTTATTGTCTCCATCAGCGTTTACATGTTCAGTTATCTGATGATTTCTAGTGTGGTGAAGGAAAGAACCAGGGAATGTGGCACACAATTCCCAGCCATGTATTGGTGTCCAACTAGACCATCTCTGGGCTTAGCTACAACCTCATAATAGGCAACCCTTTAATAGATCAATTCTAAAGAGGATGATAATATGAGAACCCTACACACTGGACAGGAATCCTTGCCTATATCATGTACATGAAGGCGAAACATCAGTAATACCCAGTAAGCGTGCATGTGGATGAGCCCTTTTGTTTAATATTGTGTGTTGTTGCTTCATCTTTTGGTTCACATTTATACGTTATTTAGTAATTCCATATTAATGAGTAAAACTTCAATGTCTCTTACCTCCATCATGTATATAAGCATGTGATGAACAGCTTTCTCGATGCTTAGAACTAACACAGGATTGTGTGTGATAAGATCATTCCCTGGAGTGCATGAGCATTGGGATGCAATCCTTGATGTTTTCTCATTCAGAGCAGAAGACAAGGTGCAAAACATGACCTACTCTTGGGAAGTAAGGCAAAGCAGGTGACTGAGGTGTCAGTAGGTGAGCACTTTGAGGCCAGCGAATATAATTCTATTAGTTTTAAAATAGTGATGGGAAAGGATAGACCAGATCTAAAGGTTAGTTCTAAGTTGAAGGAAGGTCAATTTTGACAGTATTAGGCAAGAAATTTCAAAAGTTGATTGGGGGAGGAAGTTTGCAAGTAAAGGGATGGCTGGAAAATGGGAAGCCTTCAGAAATGAGATAACAAGAGTCCAGATACAGTATGTTCCTGTTAGGGTGAAAGGCAAGGCTGGTAGGTGTAGGGAATGTTGGATGACTAGAGAAAGTGAGGTTTGGTCAAGAAAAAGAAGGAAACATATATCAGGTATAGATAGTAGAGATCAAGTGAATCCTTACAGTATAAAGGCAGTAGGAGTATATTTAAGAAGGAAATCAGGAGGGCAGAAAGGGGACATGAGATAGCTTTTGCAAATAGGGTTAGGGAGAATCCAAAGGGTGTTTATAAATACAGTAAGGACGAAAGAGTAACTAAAGATCAGCAAGGCGGCCTATATGTGGGACCATAGAAAAGAAGGGAGTTATTAAATGTGTATTTTGCATCAGTGTTTACTGTGGAGGTGGTCATGGAAGATGCAGAATGTGGGGAAATAGATGGTGACATCTTGAAAAGTGTCCATATTAAAGAGGAGAATGGCTGAATTGAAACACATAAAGGTGGATAAATCCCCAGGGCCTGATCAGGTATACCCTAGATCCCTGTGGGAAGCTAGGGAAGTGATTGCTGGGCCCCTTGATGACCTATTTGGATCATCAGTAGTCATAGCTGAGGTGCTGGAAGAGTGGAGGTTGGTTAACTTGGTGCCACTATTTAAGAAAGGTGGTAAGGGGACTTGGCAAATTGGCGGCAATTCCGTAAAACGGCCGTGAAGGCTCTGCCTAACAGCCAAGGCGTATTGTTCTTTTTGCCATCACTGGCCAACTTATGTGGAGGAATTATTAATTTAAAACCTTACAGAACACATTTGTTAATATTTGGGAGTGGGAAGTATGCCAAAAGGAAAAGGAGCGAGCAAAGAGCAGCAAGGAGGATACTCCCCCGCAGCAGCAGCCTCTCCCGAACTCCCGGGGAACCTGACAGACTTTCGAATTGGCGGTGGCAATGACGAGAGATACCTCGAAGGTTGGGGCTGCGATTATGAGGTCCAACCCATCGCGTCCATGCTGCAGAAGCATGAACGAGAGCTCGGAGAGCAGATGGAAGAGGTGGCGGGTCGAACCAAGGCCTCAGAAGCGGCGATCGAGTCCTCATCTAGTCGGATCCAGGTATTAAAGCAGGAGGTGCGTGCCTTATGAGACCAGGTCGAAAACCGAGGTTGGAGGATGAATCTTCGGATTGTCAGGCTCCCGGAGGGTGAAGAAGATGGGCAGCCAGTCAGCTTCTTTGAAAACTGGCTGCCGCAGTTCCTGGGCCTTCAAATGAAGTCCAGCCAGCTGCAGATTGAAAGGGCCTATCGGATTGCAGTGCACAGGTCTGGGCTGGTAAAGCGCACCCGCCCGGTCCTGCTGCATGTCCACACATACAAGGACAAATAAGTGGGAAGGAAGAGGCTGAGTGGAACAGATGGTAAGGGTATCCCAGATCACAAGGGAAAGGGAGTGAATGAGATATCAATGAAGAGTATGTGTTTAATAGCAGAAAATGGGTCCGCTCTACTGAGTGCAAACTCGTGCAAACCAGACACACACAGGTAATAATAAAGAGCAGAGTTAATCTATAGGTAGTCTGTTACTTCTGTACTCCCAATAGCATGCCTTTTGCCAATAAGTATCTGTCATTAATTGCATCTGTATTCTCTATGAAGAAGGACGATGATGTAGAAATCAGGGGATGGGACTGTGATATACTTGAACAAATTAGCTTTTGTGAGAGAGGGATGTGTAGCAGTTTTAGAGGGCTTAGAAGGGATAAATACCAGACCCAGCTGAGGTGTCTCCCAAGCTGCTGTGGAAGGCAATGGAGGAGATTGCAGGGACTCTGATATTAATTTTAAAATTTTCTCTAACCACAGGATGCAAGTACTGGATGGTAGCTAGCGTGATGCCATTATTCGAGAAGAGTGATTGGGATAAACTAGGAAACTGTAGGCCAGTAAGCTAATATCAATGTTATAGAAACTATTGAAAAAAATTTGAGGGGCAGAATTAATTTCCATTTTAGAGAAGCATGGATTAATTGAGAGGATGGGGAGTGGTCCTGATCCACGCTAGGTGATGCCTAACACAATTGATGGCACAAACCAGTTTATTGCAAGATGATATGCTTCTACTCTAATCATTAAAAATCTCACAACACCAGGTTACAGTCCAGCAGATTTATTTGGAATCACTAGCTTTTGGAGCTTTTGGAGCTCCTTCATCAGTTGCTTGTGAAGCAGGATCATAAGACAGAATTTATAGCAAATGATTGCAGTGTCTTGCAAGTAAAATTGTATATTAAACGAATCTAGATTGTTGTTAAGTCTTTCACCTTTTAGAATGGGCTACAGGTTTCAGTTCATTAATATGTAAATCCCAGAATTACTTTAAATTCACATTCTCAAGATAACTTAAAGGTTTTTATAAAAAGTGACATCTCAGCTGATCAATAATAGATTGTAGCCTGAGACCATCCTCACTATCAACAACACCACCAATCGTTTGTGTCATCTTCAAATTTAATTATATAATTACACCTATTGCATTCATATCCAAGTATTTTATATAAATAATAAACCGCAAGGCCCACGCACGAAACACTTTTACACCACTGTTCACAGGCTTCTGGTCATAAACAGCCCTCCTCCATCACTCTTTGCGTCCTATTTACAAGCCAGTTTTGTATCCAGTCAGCAAACTTGCTTTGGAACCAAGCACTCTTGCCTTTTGGACCTGTGTTGACAAAGGCCTTATGGTGATGTGGTTTAAATGGATTTCAGTATTACCCTCATCTATATGAGGGTAATATGAGCTATAACGTGTATTTCATCAATGCAAATTGGCTATAATGCGATTGAAAAATTGTGGACGTTGTTTGGATAACGTGGAATTTCTACTGCACAGGTGAAACAATTATCTATTAGTGATCCTCCACAGCGTGATTTTCTTTAGCGTGAGGTTTCAATGGGATGCAACTGTATTTAGTCACTTTTTCAAATAGCCAGACTGGAAATCCCTCTAACCAATCTATGCTGACTATTCTTAATCAATCCCTGCCTTTTCAAGTATTGATTAATCCAGTTCTTCAAGGATTTTTTCCAATGCTGTCTTTGCTACAGCCACCAAATTAACTGGTCTGTATTTACCTGGCCTATTCCTGCTGCCATGTTTGAACAAAGGAACCGCATTAGTTGTCTTCCAATTATCTGACACTTCCCTTGTGGCCAGCAAGGTATTAAATATCTCTGCCAGGGCCCCAGTAATGTAGTCAGATGATCACTGTGGGCATTTCTAATTCAGTGTCTTTACTTTACTTTTAAAAAATAATTTGAATCTTTGAAAATCCTCGGTATTAAAATCAGATGATGGAACTCAAAAGTTAATTGTCATTATTTAACACTATTACGACAGTATCTCAGTCTAACATTTCATTTTCAAGATGGCACCTCTAACATTGAATATTCCATTACTTTTGCAGTAACACGTCAACCTAATTTATGTGGCCAAGTCTCCAGTTGCTTGAGCCCATAATTTCTGACACAATGATCACCTGTTAACACTGGGCCACAGTTTAAGGACTGATTGGGGTAAAAGAAAATAAATATCAGATGTCTAGATCTGAGATAGGAAAAAAAAGCATTCGAAGACATTCGAGAAATGCATTGAACTACAGAAAATACTACATTACTGAAACTCCTATTTGTTTTATGAAGATCAGAAAGATTGTGATGATCAAACTGCAGGTTCTAAGCTAATCTAGTCCCATTTGCCAGCATTTGGCCCATATCCTATTCATTTGCTCATCCAGATGCCTTTTAAATGCTGCAATTGTATCAGTCTCCACCATTTGCTTTGGCAGTTCATTCCATACATGCACCACCCTCTCTGTGAAAAAGTTGACCCTTAGGTCCCTTTTATATCTTTCCTGCCTCACCCTAAACCTATGTCCTCTAGTTTTGGACACCCCCACTCAGGGAAAGGACTTTGTCTATTTAACCTATTCATGTCTCTTATGATTTTATAAACCTTTATAAGGTCACCCCTCAGTCTCCAACACTCCAGTGAAAACAGCCCCAGCCTATTCAGCCTCTCCCTTTAGCTCATCCTCCAACCCTGGCAACATCCTTGTAAATCTTTTCTGAACTCTTTCAAGTTTCACAACATCTTTCCGATAGGAGGGAAACCAGAATCACACCCAATATTCCAAAAGTGGCCTAACCAATGTCCTGTACAGCCGCAACATGATCTCCCAATTCCTATACTCAATGGTCTGATCAATAAAGGAAAGCATACCAAATGCTGCCTTCTACCTGTGATTCTACTTTTCACGGAACTACGAATCTGCACTCCAAGGTCTCTTTGTTCAGCAACACTCCCTAGCTGCTTACCATTAAGTACATAATTTGCTTTTCCAAGATGAGTCTGTCTGAAGTTCTGTATTCCCCAAACAGAGGAAAATATCCTTTTTGCATAGAGTCTATCCAGCCTTGTTAGAATCTTATGTTTCAGTCAGATCCCCTCTCATTTCTTCTAAACTCTGGGTGAATGCAGGCCAGTTGAACCAATCTTGGGATGTGTTGCCACTCTTAGTATCAGCTTTGTGAACTCTGCTGCATTCCATATTTCCTTGGCAGGAAAATCGAAATTGTACGTAATGCTCTAGATGCAGTATCACCAAGACCCTGCAGGCAGAAGACATCCTTACTTCTGAATCCATATCTGCTTACAATGAAGGCACGTGTTTGCTCAATCTCTCAACTAGTCTAAATCACCTTGATTCCTTTTTGCAATTCCCAATCTTTTTGATCCCAATTTTTTGTTGTTGGGTTAGTTGGAACAGTCTCTGACGTGGCATTTCTACAATAGCATGAAAATAGATTTCAACTCCTCAGTTCATGTAAAAGTTGACCTCTTGACTTTTTAAATAAATCTTTAGTCTTGATTTTGACATTAGTATATTTGGAAATGTTTGAAATGTATTTTTTTTTTCTTTAAGTACACATTTTTGTATAATATTGTTTTATTCACTGTGCAAATGAGCATTTTTGAAGCCAGTACTAATAGAAGAGAAATTGATACTTTAATTTAGAATGGGCTTACTAGGCTGATTTTCTTAAAATGGATTGTCATGAGTGCTACAAATGTTTGTTAATAATGAAAGCAGCAATAGTAATTAAAATAAAAGGAGGTAAAAGAATGGATAATTATCAAAGTCCCAAATTCTTCACTAAGATAGGAATTGGAAAGCGAGTTGATTTAGAAAAGGAGAGAAGAGTGAATATATGACAAAGGATTTTTCTTATTCAGTCATGGGAGGTGTTATCACTGGCTAGGCAAGCATTTATTACCCTTCTCTTGTTGCCCCATGAAAAACTATCTTGAAGTGTTGCAGGAGTTTGTCAGTGGCTTGGAGGGGAGCTTGCAGATGATGGGTGTTCCCATGTGAAATGACTACATGAGCAACAATGATTCGTTGTTGAGACAAAATAGTGACGGGTGGTTTGGCTATCCTACTGTTTCTCTTCATGTAGCAATAGATATCAGATATCTCTGTGTAAATTCAGGTGATAAACTAATAAGTCACAAATCTTGTCAGAAATTACATCAGACTGGCAGTGGACAATAAGGGATTGATTTGCTTAATTTTTTTCAGGAGCTATATGTTAGCCTTGAACTATGTAATAAGTATTTTGGTATTTTATCAGTAACTAGGTCAATCATGTTTAAGCTCATTCTATTACATCATATATTCCCCAGATAATATGTAATGAGAAACATAAATGTGTACAAAATGTACCTAGTATTAACATAAAATAGTCTTAGCTATTGCAGTTCTACTTTATTATTTCTCCTTTTTTTTGCTCTTTTTGGCAGCTATAATTGCCGATTTAAAAAATTTTAAATGCTTTGACATAAACATTTTTAAGCAGATACATAGCAAATAGGGTGCAGAGAACAAGAGGGTTAATATCATAAGACCATAAGACACACGAATAGAATTAGGCCATTTGGCCCATTGAATCAGCTCCGCTACTCTATCATGGCTGATATATTTCCTAATTTTTGGATTAGTGGTGCTGGAAGAGCACAGCAGTTCAGGCAGCATCCGAGGAGCAGCAAGATCGACGTTTCGGGCAAAAGCCCTTCATCAGGAATAAAGGCAGAGAGCCTGAAGCATGGAGAGATAAGCTAGAGGAGGGTGGGGAGAAAGTAGCATGGAGTATGACCTGGGAGTTGCAGTGGGAGAGGGACTCCCTGAGATTCTTGTAGAGAGAGTAGGAAAACTTCTTCAAGGCAGGCATCCTTGCAAGAGGATTCACAGTTAGGGTTAAAATATTTCCTAACCCCATTCTCTTGCCTTTACCCAGTAACACTTAATCCTCTACCAATCAAGAACCTATCTGTCTCTCTCAAGTGCACTCAATGACTTGGCCTCTGGCTCAAGAAATTTCTCTTCATCTCAGTTCTAAAGGGTCATCTCTTCACTCGAGTCCTAGTCTCTCCTACCAGTGGAAGCATCTTCTCCATGTCCACTTGATCCAGATGTCTCTATACTCAATCATTTCCTTCTTCATCCTTCTAAACTTCATGGAGTACTAACTTTAGCAAGGTTGATTTGCTATGGAGAATTGAACGGATACAAAAAGTCTTGCAGCCAGTCCTGTGCTCATAGCATAAATATCAATTAAAGAACAGATACAAGAAAGGTTTTAATCAAATTTTGAGTTAGGGGCATGGGACTAGCTGCAAGACTTTGTAGATGATTCAGAATGGGATGGATGGTTGGATGGACAGACTGGCTTGTGAGTAAACGTTTTTGCAGTTTTTTTTGTAAAATAACAGTTTTGGAAGGAAAAAGGATGGGAACACATTGATTTCATCAAAAAGAGGAAGATTTTGCTAAAAGAAGTAAACAAATTGTAATAACTATGTTTTCATTTGCTTGTATACATAAGAGTTTGCAGCTGTTAAAGCCATCTTGGTACAATTGACAACAGGAAGATAGAAATGTCCCATTTTTTTTAATCCCTCCAATATGAATTATGGTTAGAATATAGCTGGTAATATTGGCTGTTTGTTTTGAGTTGTCCGTTTGATATAGATAATTTTAATTAAAATGATTTTCTGGAATGACTTGTGCTAATTCATGCATTGTTCTTTGTTGGATTTTAGGCAAATCTATTTTTCTCATCTACTTTGAGATTTGTGCAGTGTCTTTTTGTTCTAACTTTACTAGTAGTCCCAAATGTATGCTGGAGAAAAATATAACGTGTAATTGCTTTCTTTCCTCTCTGGATATAGATGTGAAACCAGAACACATTTCCTTGGTTCAGTCATCCAGCTATCTCTTCAATATTGCTGAGGGTAGTGCACAGAGAGAATTGATGTATCCTGAGATCTGTATGTTAGAACTCACCCTACTGTCTATCGGCAATCCCAGCCTTGAAGTCCTAATCCATGTCTTCAGAGGTCTGCTCAAGATTGTCCAACACAGTGAAAAAAATGCTACATCTGTTTATCAGCAGGTAAGACATTAACAAAAGCAGAATGTTAATGCCAAAAGAACAGATTATATACAATTTAATTGTTTTATCAGTTTTGCTGAAAATGTCAAAATATTCAACTTTAAGCAGTTTAAATAAAAAAAATGTTGGAAATGTTTTAACATGGAAAACATTTGATAAGTTTAATGTCATTGTATTTGATTTAACAAGGATTGAGTGACTGTAGTTTGATTTTATTATTCTGCTTTACAAAAAACTGGAGTTGCAATTGCTTCCTGTGCCATTTCACATTCTAGTTTAGAACCGAATTCCTTCATGATTACAGAGGAGCCTCAATTATCTGAATTCTGGATTATCCGGTAAGATCGCAAGGTCCCTATGGTATCCAGCATTCGATTATCTGGCATTCGATTAACAGAACGAAATACTTCCCGCCCGTGTCTTTCGGATAATCGAGGTTCCTCTGTAGGTAGAATTTATAACACAGAGGCCATTTGGCCCACCTTGTCCATGCCTAAGTGCATATTCTATGTAAATCTCCTCCCAGCCAACTTTCTGTTGCTTTCGTGAAATTAAAGAAATATTGACAGATTCAGAGTGAGTAATTTAGGCTGGGAATTATTCAGTTTAGAGTATTTGCCACCTGCATTTTATTTAAAACATTTTTATTATGGGAACCTCTTTCTATCTGGGAAGAGGAAAGAATCACTTATTTGTGAAAGTAGACAGATGGAACTAGCAGGCTGGTCCTACCAACTGTGCAGAAACACACTTAAATTATGTCATGGTTTGTAGAATATCCATCCTTCAGTACTTTGTAAGATTTCTATCTTCTGAAACCTTCATTGTGAATCTATTTCTGTTGTAAAGATGGTGCTTGAGCTGTTCTAGTTTTAACGTATCAAAGAGGTTTTTGTTATCTATACTTGATGTAACATTGTCAGTGTTCGTTTTCCTTTGCTCTTATTTCACAATGTTTTATTTTGTTTCAGGGAGCTGTAAAAACTATTGTGGGTGGTTTCAAGACTGTATTGTGTCAATCTGAGATCATTTTAGAGGGTATGTGCAACCTTTCTTTTGCTTGAGATTCCAGTTATCACTGAGGTGTATAGCAACCTTGTGTGTTTCAAATGTGATTGTGATTTAAAATTCCATGATCCTGAAACAGTTTACTTTTGTTTATGCAGAGTGCCAGACAATACTCATGGAATTATTGGTGACTCTAATCAGCTCCAGGTTATCAGCAGAAGAGTTGACACTCTTTCTGAGACTGTTTTTAGAGAGAACTCCTCCAACTGTGAGTGGACTGTCTGCATTATTTTCAGAAAATACTTTTCAAAACAGATGACAGTGCTGTCAAATGACGAGGGCAAAGTAGAGATTTAGCTTGCAAACAGCAATTCAGTGTTATGGAGCACTTCCAGGAGAAATTGGGGTGCATAGAATTGTATTCAGAGTGATAGCAAAACTAACTTTAAAATACATGCAAAATACAAATTTTCAAAACGTTCTGTGTTTTTGAAGAAGAGGTCGTTGGGAAGCTGGCAACTGTTTTCATTGTTTTTGCTGTTAGAGGCTTTGGAAGAGGTTCATAGACTCATAGTCAGATAGAGGCCATTCTGCTCATTGAATCTGTACTGACCCTGCTTACAGCATCCCACGCAGAACAATTATCCCCATCCTATCCCTGCACTTACCATAGCTAATCCATCTAGCCTACATATCCCTGGATACGACAGGGCAATTTAGCATGGCCAATCCAGCGAATTTGCATGTCTTTAGACTGAGAGAAGAAACAAGAGCATCTGGTGGAAGCCCATGTAGATGTTTGGAGAATGCGCAAACTCCACACAGTCACCCAAGGCTAGAATTAAACTCTGGTCCCTGGCACAGTGAAGCAACAGTGCTAACCACTGAGCCACCTTGCCCCTTTAATATAGTAAAAACATCCCAATGTGATTCATAGAGGCATAAAAGTAAAATGGACACTAAGCCTGAGGAGGAAGAATGAACAAAGATTTGATCAAAGATGTGTTATATATTGTATAACAAATATATTATATGTATAGCAAATATGACTTACAATTCAGTTGCTTTGTGCTGTGGGACCTCAGGTGGTTTTTTTTAAAAACCTGTTTTTCTAATCAACCTGTTCAGAGACGTTATTACATACCTTTTGTGCAGGTTGAACTTGTATGAAGTGTTTTGGTCCAAGGGGAGGGACACCACTATTGCGACACAAAAAAACCCCTCTTTGTGCTTTTAAAATGTACTATTGATTTGTTAATTATGTGAAGATACAAATTGGCCAATTCGTAATTGAGTATTTTGATCAGCATGGTGAGCTTAGCTTCAGACATTTAAAAAGATAGCTCATGCAGATTTTTTTCACTAAGTTAGGCTATATCACAGTCCATGATCATTTTGGGTTGTTGCAGTTGTCATAGTATGAAATCATAGACCTATTGAAGGCATCATGATTGATTTATTTTTCCAGGGAGTTAAAGGGCAAATAGGGATTCAGTTTGATGAATTTATTACCCAGTTTATTTGAAACAGGCGATGGTACTCCAATTGAGCAAAAAAAAAATCCCTATTTTCTCTAGAGTTCTGTAATAACCTCTCTGAACAGGTTGATTAGAAAAATAGGTTAATTAAAAAAAGGGCAATGATGTGGTGGGAACATATTAGGTCACGATCCTAAAGCAGCTCCCAGCAAACCCACCATAAACCAAGACTGAGAAAATTATGCCTAAGAAAACCAAAAATCTCTACTTTGGAAGCCCTGTTGTGGTGCAGTGGTCAGTCGTTACCTTTGAACTGAATGGCTCAGGCTCAAGTCTCATCTGCTCCAGAGGTACAGGTTGATTAGAAAAATAGGTTAATTTTTTAGAATTCCTATTTGAATAAAGTAAAATGCTAAATCGGAAAACCATGTTAGCTGACTGGTGATGTATGAATAAATATACAGCCCAGCTCCTGTATCTTCTATACTTCAGCTACTAACCATACTCTAATATCGACCATCTGAATGAAAGCAAAATAATTATTTAGCAAATGTTTGTTTGAAATCAGTGCATCAATTTTTGCTGAAGAAAGGATGGAAAGAAAAAAGGAGGAAAGGGATAGAAGTTGGCTGGCACCAAGAAGAATGAAAATGGCAAGATAAAACCATATTCTGTACAATCTCTTAACATTTGTTTTGTACCTTGTTACACCAACATAAATTGTGAACTTTCTTTATTAAATGTTCCAAAGATTCTAGAGTAACCCATATGTTCTATTAAATAGATGAAGATTTTATAGCATTTTTTCAACAGAATGCAGCAAATCAAATAGATTATCTGATTTTGCAATTAATACTTTGAAAAATATTGCTTTTCTTATATTTCAGAAGATACTACTTAGAGGGATTCTGAGGATAGCGGAAGCAAATGTAGATATGCTCCCAATGCACTACCTAACCTTTCCAACTATATTCAGCACAGATATTTTCACTACCATTCCAGTCGTGCAGAAAACTAATTCTGCTGTCAGCAGTAAGGACTCCAGTCTTCTAAGGCGAGTGAAGTTTCCACACAGCAAAAGAGAGACGGAATTTGAGGAATATACCCACCAATTGTCATCACCTTGGCATGTGGCTCCACTCCATTTGCCACTTGTTGGTCAGAACTGTTGGCCAAATATGTCAGATGGCTTTAGTGTCTCTCTCTGGTTAAAAGTAGAAGTCGCCAATGCAACAGACAGGTCATTTGAGAAAAAAAGGAAACAAAGACAATATCGGCTAGCTACTTTCAGAGAGAGTAGTTTTGAAGGCATGGGTAAGAGTGAAATTCAATTCTTGATATTTGTTTTTGTGAATTTATAAATTAATAAACAAACACTTGTTTCATACATTCTGCGGTACAACAATGGCTACATTGTAAATATACTTAATTGACTGAAAAGCACTTTAGGATATACTGATGTGAGAAAAGCATTCCAAAAACAGGTTCTTGCTTCTTTCTTGTATTGTGGGAGCAACTTTTCAGTAACATACTTAGGTCAAAAAAGGTATAGTTTTTCTGCCTGAAATGAAAGACAAGAAACATTGCATTGGTATCCTCTCTCTGTAATAGCAGCAACTTATGTCACAATTACATATTGTAGGCTTTAGTACCAGCTAAGGTCCTAATCTAATATTTTCATACAGAGTCATAGAGATGTACAGTGTGGAAACAGACCCCTTTAGTCCAATTTGTCCATGCGGACCAGATACCCTAAATTAATCGAGATCAGAATTGAGCACAGTATTCCAAATTTGGCCTAACCAATTTCCTGTGCAACTGCAATGTGACCTCCCAACTCCTATACTCAATGCACTCATCAATACAGGCAGGCATACCAAACGCCACCTTCACTATTTTGTCTACTAGCAGATTCACTTTCAAGGAACCAAGGTCTCATTGTTCAGCAACACTCCCCAGGACCTTACCATTAAGTGTACAAGTCCAGTCCCGATTTGCCTTACCAAAATGCAGCATCTCTCATTTATCCAAATTAAACTCCATTTACCACTCCTCGGCCCATCTGATCAAGATCCCGTTGTACTCTGAGGTTACCTTCTCAGCTGTCACTACACCTCCAATTTTTGTGTTTTCTGCAAACTTACTAACATACTTCGTATATTCATATTCAAATCATTTAGATAAATGTGACTGCAATAAATCAGATCAAATCAAAACTTAGTGGACCCAGCATCAATCTTGAGGTACACTGCTGGTCACAGGTCTCCAGTCCAAAAAACAGCCCTCCACCACCACCCTTTGTCTCTTACCTTCAAGTCAGTTCTGTATTGAAATGGTTAGTTATCATTGTATTAAATGTGATCTGACCTTGTTAACCACTCTACTATGAGGAACTTTGTTGACTGTTTGACTGAAGTCCATCAAGACCACATCCATTCATCAGTTCCTCTTTGTCACTTATTCAAAAAACTCAATTAAGTTAGTGAGACATGATTTCCCATCCACAAAGCTGTGTCGACTATTCCTAATCATTCTTGGCCTTTCCAAATACATGTAAATCGAGTCTCTCAGAATCCTCTTCAACAACTTGCCATACACCAGTGTCAGGCTCACTGGTCTATAGCTCCCTGGCTTTTCCTTACCACCTTTCTTAAATAATGGCACCATGTTAGGCAACCTCCAGTCTTCTGGCACCTCACCTCTGGCTATCGATGATACAAATCTCTGAGCAAGGGGCCCAGGAATCACCTCCCTAGATTCACACAAAGTTCTCGGGTACACCTGATCAGATTCCAGATATTTATCTACCTTTTTGCATTTTAAAACACCCAACACTTATTCTTCTATAATATGGACACTTCAAGATATTGCCATTTATTTCCCCAAGTTCTCTGGCTTCCACATCTTCACAGTCAACACTGAAGCAAAATACAGGTCGTTCTGCTATAACATATTTCATTAATGCAACTTCACTATAAAGCGATTGATGAATTGGGGATACTGTTTCTAAAGCATGGACTTTGTTGGTTATAACGCAATTCTAGTCTCATTGGTTTACATAGTGCTGCTATTATGCAATTTTCTTATTACTTCGATTAGATTACTTGCAGTGTGGAAACAGGCCCTTCGGCCCAACAAGTCCACACTGACCCGCCGAAGCGCAACCCACCCAAACCCATTCCCTTACATTTACCCCTTTCACCTAACACTACGGGCAATTTAGCTTGGCCAATTCACCTAACCTGCACATTTTTGGATTGTGGGAGGAAACCCACGCAGACACAGGGAGAATGTGCAAACACGGGGAGAGAGTCGCCTGAGGCGGGAATTGAACCCGGGTCTCTGGCGCTGTGAGGCAGCAGTGCTAATCACTCTGCCACTGTGCCGCCCACCAATATCCTGGGATTGTATGAGAGCGGAACTACCATATTATAACAGAACCAACTATACTCAGTATCTCACTCATCTCTTGCGGTTCCACACATAGGCGGCCTTGCTGATCTTTAAGGGACCTTATTCTCTCCCTAATTATTGCTTTGTCCTTTAATGTATTTGTAAAAACACTTTGGATTCTCCTTAACTCTTTTTGCCAAGTTTATCTCATGACCACTTTTTACCCTCCTGATTTCCTCTTTAAGTATACTGCTACTGCCCTTCTACTCTTTTAGGGATTCACTCTGTCCCTGCTGTCTATATGTGACATATGCTTCCTTCTTTTACTTGACCAAACTTCGATTTCTCTAGCCATTCCCTACACCTACCAGCCTTACCCTTCACCCTAACAGGACCATACAGTCTCTGGACACGTATTATTTGTTTTTTGAAGGCTTCCCATTTTTCAGCTGTCCCTTTACCTGAGTATCTGTCCCCAACCAACTTTTGAAAGTTCTTGTCTAATGACATCAAGATTGGCCTTCCTTCAGTATAGAACTTTAACTTTTAGATCAAATCTATCCTTTTTCATCATTATTTAAAAACTAATAGACTTATGATCACTGGTTCCAAAGTGCTCCCCCACAGACAACTCCAGTCACTTGACTGCCTTGTTTTCCAGGAGAAGGTCAAGCCTTCCTCCTCTAGTAGGTACATCCACATACTGAACAAGAAATTTTTTGTGTACCCATTTCACAAGTTCCTCTCAATCCAAGCCCTTTACATTATGGAAGTCTGAGTCTGTTTGGAAAATTAAAATCCTTTACCATTACCAACCTATTACCTTTATAGATAACTGAGATACCCTTATCAATTCGCTTCTCAATTTCCTACTGACTCCTTGGGGGTCTACAGGACAATCCAAATAAGGTAATCATCCCTTTGTTATTTCTCAGTTCTACCCAAATAACTTCACTGGGCATACGCCCTGGAATGTCCTCCCTAAGTACAGCTGTAATGTTATCCTAATCAAAATTGCCACCACCTCCTCTCGTGCCTCCCTTTCTATCCTTCTAAAAGCATCTATACCCTGGAACATTAAGCTTACCTGTCCTATCCATCCCTAACCTTTGTCTTTGGTAGTTATGATATCCTAGTCCAAAGTTTCCAACTATGCCTTGAGTTCATCTGCCTTACCTGTCAGGTCTCTTGCATTGAAATAAATGCAGTATAATTTATCAGTCCTACCTTACTCTGTGCTTTGTTCCTGCCTACCTTCACTGTTTGACTTGCTTCTTAAGAAGGGCTTATGCCCGAAACGTTGATTCTCCTGTTCCCTGGATGCTGCCTGACCTGCTGCGCTGTTCCAGCAACACATTTTCAGCTCTTGTTCCTTTTCCCAACTGCACCAGCCTCTCCGCTTTCTTCTCACTATTTCTCTGCACTGCACTGCTGCCCCCCGCCTCTCCCCTGAGGGGTGACCTTATAGAGGTTTACAAAATTATGAGGGGCATGGATAGGATAAGTAGACAAAGTCTTTTCCCTGGGGTCGGGGAGTCCACAACTAGAGGGCATAGGTTTAGGGTGAGCGGGGAAAGATATAAAAGAGACCTACAGGACAACATTTTCACACAGAGGATGGTACGTGTATGGAATGAGCTGCCAGAGGATGTGGTGGAGGCTGGTACAATTGCAACATTTAAGAGGCATTTGGATGGGTATATGAATGGGAAGGGTTTGGAGGGATATGGGCCGGATGTTGGCAAGTGGGACTAGTTTGGGTTGGGATATCTGGTCGGCATGGACGGGTTGGACCGAAGGGTCTGTTTCCATGCTGTACATCTCTATGACTTTATGTTGCTTTAGCAAATCTCCCCACCAGTATATTAGTCTCCTTCTAACTCCGGTGCAACCCATTCTCCTAATACAGATTACTTCTACCCCCGAAAAGATGACCATGATCCACAAATATGAATCCTTCTCCCCTGCACCAGCTCCTCAGTCATGCATTCATCTGCTCTATCCTATTCTTACTCACACTAGCATGTGGCACCAGAAGGTTACTATTTAACCTGCCTAATTTTCTATGTTCTCTCCTTTGAATTCCGTCCTTTTCTCTTCCTGTGCTGTTGGTTTCAACGTGTACAGCAACCTCCAGCTGGTCCCTCTTTTTGAGAATATTCTGCCCTTCCTGGGATAGTTAGCTGCAAAAGTTCAATGCTTGCTCAGTCAGCTGTGCAGGATCACTGCTCCTTTTTTTTCACCTCCCATAGGGTTCGTTCGTTCTCTCTCTCTCTCTCTCTCTTCCCCCCCCCCCCTTCTCTCTCTTCTCCCCCCCCCCCCCACACTTTTTCTCTCCCTCACACTTTTTCTCTCCCTCACACTCTCTCTTTCCCTCACACTTTCTCTCTCCCCTCACACTTTCTCTCTCCCATCACACTCTCCCTCACGCGCTTTCTCTCCCTCGCGCGCTTTCTCTCCCTCGCGCGCTTTCTCTCCCTCGCGCGCGGTCTCCCCCTCGCGCGCGGTCCGTCCACTCGCGCGCGGTCCGTCCACTCGCGCGCGGTCCCTCCACTCGCGCGCGGTCCCTCCACTCGCGCGCGGTCCCTCCACTCGCGCGCGGTCCCTCCACTCGCGCGCGGTCCCTCCACTCGCGCGCGGCCCCTCCACTCGGGCGCGGCCCCTCCACTCGGGCGCGGCCCCTCCACTCGGGCGCGGCCCCTCCACTCGGGCGCGGCCCCTCCACTCGGGCGCGGCCCCTCCACTCGGGCGCGGCCCCTCCACTCTGGCGCGGCCCCTCCACTCGGGCGCGGCCCCTCCACTCGGGCGCGGCCCCTCCACTCGGGCGCGGCCCCTCCACGCGGGCGCGGCCCCTCCACGCGGGCGCGGCCCCTCCCCGCGGGCGCGGCCCCTCCCCGCGGGCGCGGCCCCTCCCCTCGGGCGCGGCCCCTCCCCTCGGGCGCGGCCCCTCCCCTCGGGCGCGGCCCCTCCCCTCGGGCGCGCGCCCTGCTCCCCCTCGCCCGCCTATCTCTCTCTCCCCCCCTCTCTCTCTCCCCCCCTCTCTCTCTCCCCCCCCTCCCTCTCGCCTCCCCTCCCTCTCCCCCTCCCCCCCTCTCCCTCTCCCCCCCCCCCTCTCCCCCCTCTCTCTCCTCCCCCCCCTCCCCCCCCCCTCTCCCCCCTCTCTCTCCTCCCCTCTCTCCTCCCCCCTCTCTCTCCCCCCCCTCTCCTCCCCCCTCTCTCTCCCCCCCCCTCTCCCCCCCCTCGCCCCCCTCTCTCTCCCCCCCCCCTCTCTCCCCCCCCTCTCTCTCCCCTCTCTCTCTCCCCCCTCTCTCTCTCCCCCCCCTTCACCCCCCCTCTCCCCCCCCTCTTCCCCCCCTCTTCCCCCCCCTCTCTCCTCCCCCTCTCCCCCCTCTCTCCTCCCCCCCCTCTCTCCTCCCCCCCCTCTCCTCCCCCCCTCTCCTCCTCCCCCTCTCTCCTCCCCCCCCTCTCTCCTCCCCCCCCTCTCTCCTCCCCCCCCCTCTCCTCCCCCCCTCTCTCCTCCCCCCCTCTCCTCCCCCCCTCTCTCCTCCCCCCCCTCT
Source organism: Chiloscyllium plagiosum (assembly GCF_037043375.1). Classification (NCBI taxonomy): domain Eukaryota; kingdom Metazoa; phylum Chordata; class Chondrichthyes; order Orectolobiformes; family Hemiscylliidae; genus Chiloscyllium; species Chiloscyllium plagiosum. The sequence continues at coordinate 41,852,577 of NW_028270141.1, forward strand.
CTCCTCCCCCTCTCTCCTCCCCCCTCTCTCCTCCCCCCCTCTCTCCTCCCCCCCTCTCTCCTCCCCCCCTCTCTCTTCCCCCCCTCTCTCTTCCCCCCCTCTCTCCTCCCCCCCTCTCTCCTCCCCCCCTCTCTCTTCCCCCCCTCTCTCCTCCCCCCCTCTCTCCTCCCCCCCTCTCTCCTCCCCCCCCTCTCCTCCCCCCCTCTCTCCTCCCCCCCTCTCTCCTCCCCCCCTCTCTCCTCCCCCCTCTCTCTCTCCCCCCCCTCTCTCTCTCCCCCCCTCTCTCTCTCCCCCCCTCTCTCTCTCCTCCCCTCTCTCTCTCCCCCCCCCCTCTCTCTCCTCCCCCCCCTCTCTCTCCTCCCCCCCCTCTCTCCTCCCCCCCTCTCTCTCCTCCCCCCCTCTCTCTCCTCCCCCCCTCTCTCTCCTCCCTCCCCTCTCTCCTCCCCCCCTCTCTCCTCCCCCCCTCTCTCCTCCCCCCCTCTCTCCTCCCCCTCCCCCCCTCTCTCTCTCCCCCCCCTCTCTCTCTCTCCCCCTCTCCGCCCTCTCTCTCTCTCCCCCCCCCTCTCTCTCTCCCCCTCTCTCTCTCTCCCCCCCTCTCTCTCTCCCCCCCTCTCTCTCTCCCCCCCTCTCTCTCCCCCCCCCCCTCTCTCCCCCCCCTCTCTCTCCTCCCCCCCTCTCTCTCCTCCCCCCCTCTCTCTCCTGCCCCCCCCTCTCTCCTCCCCCCCTCTCTCTCCTCCCCCCTCTCTCTCCTCCCCCCTCTCTCTCCTCCCCCCCTCTCTCTCCTCCCCCCCTCTCTCTCCTCCCCCCCTCTCTCTCCTCCCCCCCTCTCTCTCCCCCTGCCCTCTCTCTCCCCCCGCCCTCTCTCTCCCCCCGCCCTCTCTCTCCCCCCGCCCTCTC